>NC_053039.3:14841000-15157000 GCF_002575655.3 Aegilops tauschii subsp. strangulata
GGTCGTACTACCTAATCGATATTCGAGAGCGCAAAGACTCACGTAAATCGGAGGAGGAGACCAACCGGTTGTGGAATATTGCTTATCTTCTGCTTATGTACATATTATGACATTGTATATATTATGATCAATATAATAAACCGGAACCTCAGCTAAAGCGGGGTATCTGTTGTTTTCTTACATCATGTGTGGTTACATGGAGCTTACAAAGCGGCGTCCGGTTTACCCCTTGATTTAGCTTCTTAAAGCTTGATATCAGATCACTTGGGGGCTTGGTCGTATCCGAACCATAGCTACACCTCTTGATCGGCGCAATGCCACAACATCACTTGGGAGCATGGTCAAACCCGAACCATGACTACGCCTCTTGATCGGCGTAAAGCCACAGAATCACTTGGGGGCTTGGTCGTATCCGAACCATAGCCACGCCTCTTGATCGGCGTAATGCCACAGCATCACTTGGGAGCATGGTCGAACCCGAACCATGACTACGCCTCTTGATCGGCGTAAAGCCACAGAATCATTTGGGGGCTGGGTCGAACCCGAACCATAGCAATGCCTTTTGATCGGCGTAATGCCACAGCATCACTTGGGGGCTTGGTCGAACCCGAACCATAGCAACACCTCTTGATCAAATTTGGGGCCTGGCAGCCCGTGAAAAGCCTCTTGGCAGGTTTCTTCACAACCTTGGTCTTTGGACGAACTGGCTTGACCGGTTTGTCTTGCGGTTTTGCCGGTTTATCTTGTGATGGTTTCTTGTTCCAGAACGGATCATCACCCTGTCAGAAAAATAATCACACTTTCAGAGAATATTTGGACAGAAGCAAATTCAGACACAAAGGGTTATATGATTCTTACAGCTGGTGGTTTATTGAAGGTGCAGAAAGGGAGTAGCCCAGTTTGGGCACAGACGGCCTCCGGTTCGTTCAGTATTTTCTTTACAACCTCAGTGGCTTCATCATCTGTAAGCTGAATGTCAATGTGCCGCTGAGCATCCTTCAAACTCCCCGTGTACTCACACATCAAACCGGGGCGCCAGCTTAAGGGCAGAATGCTCCAGCTTATCCAGCAACGAGCAAGATCGACTCCTGTCAAACCGTTCGCCATGAAGGCTCTAAGCTTCGAAAGTTGGGGAGCATAGTTGGCCCGTTCTCTTGCTGTCAGCCTATGAGGAAACGAGTGTGTGTTGCTCAGGCATTCAGGGCGGTAACCCGGCAGGGGTTTTTCGTCAGATGGAGAGGTATCCATGCAGTAAAACCAAGTTTGGTTCCACTCTTTGGGGTGACTGTGGAGTTTGGGATGGGGGAAGGTGACTTCTTTTCTCTTCTGGACCGCCATTCCGCCCAGTTCCGTATTGGGTCCATCTGAGAACTCGGTGCGACGGTTTAAATGAAAGAAATCCCTAAACAGTTCGACTGTAGGTTCCTCTTGCAGATAAGCTTCACAAAATACTTGGAAGTGGCAGATATTGGTAACAGAGTTGGGACCAATGTCTTGAGGGCGCAGCTGAAAATTGGCTAGCACATCTCGGAATTTTTTTGAACCGGGAGGGCTAAAACCTCGTCCGAGATGATTAGCAAACACGACTACTTCTCCATCCTTGGGTGTAGGAGGATTTTCCGGGCCAGGGACCCTCCAGTGGATGACATCTTTCTTGGCTAGGGCGCCCGTCTTAACAAGGTTGTTTAATTGCTCCTCGGTTACTCGAGAGGGAGCCCAATTGCACTCATAAACTTGTTTAGCCATGACAAGGAAAATCTGAAACATGAGTATTACCGGTTTAAGATTTACAGTGGACAACTATACAGCGGTATGAGGATACTAACATATTGGTAAACCGGAGTCTGGCAATGGAACAGTGTAATGCATTGGCGGTTCAACAGGGGACTAATGGTATCTACCGGGTCATCATTTTTCTATGAGGTTAAATCGGCCAATATGGTATTCAAAGGGTGTAAGAGAAGGAATAAACAAGTTTCACATCTTACTATGGTAATTTCAGATCTACCGCGCATGGGAAAAACAAAATATATTCTGACCTAAATTCCAGTGTACTTAAGGTTCACCAAGATGAGATGAGTTGGATATCAAACAGGTGCTGAAACTGCTAAAAGCACGAGATCTATGTGGTTTAAACTACTACCGCACGAGACCTATGTGGTTTTTGGATCTAACCCACGGGTATAAACAAGGGAAAAGAAGGGTGGCGACGAACACCGATGAACGACGGAAACCCTAAGCGCAGATCTATGGTAAGAGAAAGGGGAGACTTACGGATGCTGTTGAGCAGTGGCGGCCCGGGGAGGAGCTCTGGTACGTTCAGGTCGATGCAGCGACCAAGGGTTGTGCAGCAGTCGAAGGTTGACGGCGGCGGCCGAGGTCGAAGGTTCGGGCATCGCGAGGATGAAGATGAAGCGAAGAGGCACGAGGGGGAAACTGGAAAGACCCCCTGGCCCTATTTATAAGGAGATGAACGATAGATGCGAAAATCGAGGAGCCGGATTTTTTGGTATAAGGTGATGCTGTCGCCTCGATTGTCGGAGGCTCGTTAATGACAGGTGACGTCACGGCGGTTTACCAAGATCCTAGAAGATGTTGTCATGGCGGTTTACAAGATTGTGTGAAGATGTTGAAGAAGAAATTTTCTCAAGTACTGAGGATTGACATGAACCAGTTCAAATCAATCTGGGGCCTAATGTTGGGGATATTACTACTGGGCGTAAACCGGCCAGGAGAGGCTGGGTTAACTTCATAAGTAGTTCATCTATATCTGAAGCCCATGAAGACAGACGGTGACGCTTCATGGAGGCCCAGGGCCCAAAGCCGGTTTAAGGCATGTAGACACAAACCGACATTGAGATGTAAACTTGTGTTGTAAGATATGCGTAGCAGAAACCGAGACGGACACGATTATGAGCCGGCCTCGGAGTCTGTAAACCGACGGGCGTCAACCCATGTATATAAGGGGACGACCCGGCGGCGGTTCAGGGACAACAGACAACAACTCGAGACTCAGGCAAAGCGTATTCACTCCCTGGTCATCGAAACCCCATCAATTCCATCACAACTAGACGTAGGCTTTTACTTCATCGAAGGGGCCGAACTAGTATAAAACTCTCTTGCGTCCCTTGCCCGCTTTAACCCCTTCGAGCTAACCCGTAGCGATGGCTCCACGACTAAGTCCTTTCTCTAGGACATCTGCCGTGACAAAACCACGACGGTGACTGTCTCTGATGTCTAGCAAATGTGTACAAATATTTCAACTTCTATTTGGCATAGCTATTGAACAAATAAACGTCACTCACTCCGACAATATTTCAAATGCATAATTTCAAAATTAGAATTCCAAATTTAAACATGGTTATTATGTAGATTTAGGTGGCAACTGTCCTTCTAGGCTAGGGCGATCGTCAAGGAAATGTACACTACTAGGGAAAACCTTATACACAGAGGATTATCAGTAGCGTTAGTCAAAAGAAAGCGTTACTGCTACTTACCCATAGCACTTGTCCACAAAACACGCTACAACTATGGTGGTAGCAGTGCGCGTTTGCAAGAAAGAGCCTTACTACTACAATTCCCACACTGTTGTCGGTAGGCTAGAAATAGTAATACCGATTTTACGTAAAACGCGCTGCCGCTAAGTTGGTTGTAGCAACGCGTTTTCTGGGGAAAACGCCACTGCTAATGAAAATAAAATAAAACAAAAAACAAATAGGAAATTAAATTAAAATGGAAGAAATAGAAAAAAGGAGAAAGGAAAAAAGAAAATGTAAAGGAGAATAAAAGAAAAATAAAAATAAAGGAGAAAGGTATAGCAGTAGCTTTCAGAACAAGCGCTATAGCTAAATTAGCAGTAGCGCATTATTTGTACCCCCGCTATAGATAAGTTCCTTAAATAAAAGAGAAAGGAAAAAAAAGAAGTAAATAAGAAAAGGAGGAAAAGGAAAAAAGAAAAGAAAAATAAATAGCTACTAGCTATAGTAGTAGCACATTTTGGTATCCAGCGCTATAGCTACGTTAGTTATAACGCTTTTCCGGACAAGCGCTACCGCTATGTTGGACTTAACCCCCGCGCGGTTCTTCTTCCCCCTGGCCACTTCCCCCAAATCCCCACTCGATCGCACCTCTACTGTCGCCGTCGTTGGCCTCGCGGACCCTCTCGTCGCTCCCTCTGGTGCCCTCCCTCGCCGCGCGCCACCGGAGCCAGGTGGCCTCAACGCCACCGGAGCCGCCCTCGCCGTCACTGATCGGAGCCACCCTCAACGCCCCGCCCTCCCTCGCCACCACTGCCTCCCTCGCCGTCACCGGATACGCCCTCGCCGCCTCCCTGAGTATCCTTTGTAAGCCCCCACCCCTCCTCTCTCTCTCTCATGGACTAGGGATTTGACAGAGAACTACCTAGCTAGGTTAACTAGTTTAATTAGGTTAATTATATAGGTTAACTAGGTTAACTAACTAAGTTAACTAGCTAGATTAATTAGGTTCATTTGGTTAACTAGCTTGGCTAGGTTAGAGCAAAAATTTAGTTACGACAGTAGGGTTTAACTAGGGTCGTAGGGTTTAGAGCAAATATTTAGTTAGAGCAGTAGGGTTTAACTAGGGAAGTAGGCTTTAATTGTGGTTTTTGTTTTCATAGATGTTTTTAAAGAACAAATTGAAGAAAATGTTGCAGCAGTGCTGCTAGTAGTATATAGTGGTATTAGTAGAGGTTAATTAGGTTAGGGCAGTTGTGGTAGTAATAGATGTTAATTAGATGTTTTTTAGTTAGGGCAGTAGGGTTTTACTAGGTTAATTAGGTTAGTAGTGCTATTAGTAGTAGTGGTACAGTACGTTAATTAGGTGAAGTTAAATGAATGACCTAAATGAATGAAATTAGTAGTTATCTGAATTTTTTTTCATTTCATCATTATAGAGCACTAAAGTTAACTGAATTTTGTTCTATCAATACTTAACTAAATTTTCTTCTATATTTAGTTTTTGAATTAATTGTTAATTAGGGCAGTTGGGTTTAGTTTAGAGAAAAAATTCAATATAAAAATATAAATTTCTATTAGTGCTGGAAGTCCAGTAAGTTCTTAATTTTTACTGATTTTTTATTATGACAGAAATTTAGGACATAATTTAAATTGGGTTCTAGGGTTCATAATTTGAAATTTAGGACAGAAATTGAGTTCTAGGGTTCATAATTTTTATTAGGACATATTTTTATTAGTTGCTCATGTACAGGTTCTTAAGTGGTCCTGTCATATGCAACATTGAAGTGGTTCGATTGTGCCCAAGTGGCCTTTTGTTGTTTGCAGGGAATGACTCCGAGTGGCCTATGTTTTGTCGGAATGTTGATTCATTTTCGTTCCGGCAAATTTCAGGCGCTCGATTTGTCCACTTTGTAGCAAAGGTCATGTCGAAATTTTCCATGAATTTCGGCATGACTTGTGCTACAAACTAGGACATATCGAGTGCCCGGGATTTGCCGCAATGGGAATGAATCAACATTCCTGCAAAACATAGGCCTTTTTATGTCATTATTCATTTTATTAGGTCTAGAATTAATTGAGTAGATTTAATCGTAGAAAACATGGCTAGCAACGATGAAGGACAGGGTTCTGGTGATTGCAATGTCTACGAGGCGGCAGGCGCCTTTTTGAACTATTTCGAGGAGCAACAATTGTTGCAGTGCCCACCTGTCACATCCGAGACTGAGACCGACATCGAGACTGGCCTCGAGACCGGCACCGAGACTGGCCTCGAGACCGGCACCGAGACCGGCACCGAGACTGGCGAAGCCGGTATAGAACCGAAACCGAAGAGGATGCGGCGCCCAAACCAACTCAACACTACTAGACTGGTGGTCAGGGAGGTGGACTCCGGCAATTTTGAGCCAAAAGAGCCTCCGAAAGCATGCACGTGCTACGACAATCAAATAGGCTGCATCCTACGGGCAACAGCCACAACCAACGATGAGAAATTAAAGAAGATACCAAATATGGAGCACTCCCTCCTATGGAAGCTGCACCAGGGATTCTTGTTCCCGGGCCGAGATGAAATCAAATATACTCGGCCGTGGCAAGACCTGGCAATGAAGAAAATAAACAGACGTGCCATGGGCGAGTTTAGCGGCGCGTTGTCCGCCTGGAAACTTAGGGTGAAATATCGGATCATCATCAATGAGGAACCCTACTCCGAGATTGTAAAGGATAATCCGACAATTACAGAAGAGCACTTCGAAATATTCAAGATGGCTTGCATTGTCGAACCTGCGAAAGAAAAGTCGAAGTACATGAAGGGGCTTCAAGAGAGAACATGGGGTGCCACCACCTCAGAAGCCATGGTTACGTGGGAAAGAGGCCCATATGGGCCAAGGAGGGCACGGAACGCGAAAGTCTGGGGATCCCAGACGCCTTGGCGGAGTTCACCGTCCCGCAGGAGCGTGACGTCATCAGGGCCCGGTAGCATTAGGACCGAGTCAAGAAGGTTTTCGATACAGACGCGGTCATGAAGGAGTTCATGAGACTGCTGGTAATTATTAATTTACCCCCTAATTTTAGCTTCTGATCAATTCGACTGCACATTTAGTCACATTTGTAAACGATCCACGTTCCTTTTGCAGAAAGAGTAGCACAGGATTACGTCCGAAAGCGACTCGCCGTCTGAGGCGTTGGCGAGGCCCAAGTGGGACACCCCATTCAACCGGGCCTTGAACATATTGAAAGGACTCCCGGTGGACACTCGGCCGTCATATGGACGCATGCACGGCGTCGGAGACGGCGCCACATGGAAGAAGTACTACCGTGAGACTGCCGAGGAGAGAAAGGAAAGACAGAGGTTAAACAAAGAAAGCATCAACAAGAAGGTTGAGATTGCGGTTGATAATAAATCAGCTGAGACAGTCAAAGCAACGGTAGCTGCCGCAAGAGAGGAAATGGCAGCTTCGTATAGTGTCTTGTCCGGCTATCGTCAGTTGGAGCAAGCAAAATCCAGATAAAGAGGTAGAGGACTTTCCCCTTTCCAACTTCTTCGGGAGCAGCTCGTTTAGCATTGCACCAGCACCTGCTCACGCAACCACACCTGCTCCTGCACCTGCTGAAAGTGCAATTAATCCACGGGTGGTTTTGGTAATTCATAACAACATATAGCTCATTGAACTAATATCCATTCAAGTTAAATATTTCAGAAAGTTCAATGATTGGCATGGCATGGACTAGAGATGTGGACCCCTCAAAATGCTAAGGACAAAGATTGGCAAAAGCTCAAGACTCTTCATTTCTATTTTAGTGATCCAAGATCACATTGAGTCTATAGGAAAGCCAATACTATTAAAAGGGATGAGGTGTTGCTTAATGGTCTACTTGCTCAAAGTGCATAGTGATATTGCTCCAAAACCCTCAACCACTTTCTCATTTCTAAATATGTCCAAATCTCAAAGTCAAACTCAGCCTTACAGATTTGATCTATTCGGCGCCACTGAGTCATTTGACCTAGCCACTGCTAGAAACCCTAGACAATTCGGTCACACCGATACGGATCTCGGTCTCACCAAGATGGCCTTGCAAACTCTCTGTTGCCTGTTGTAATTATTTTGGTCTCACCAAAATGTGCAATCGGTCCCACTGAGTTTGCTTGACCAACTCTCTGTTTGCTCATTGCTGAAATCAGTCTCACCGAGTTCAGGCAATCGGTCTCACTGAGATGAGGTTTTGCCCTAGTCCTAGCACATCGGTGCCACCGAGTTGATCATGTCCGTCCCACCGAGATTCCTAACGTTCACATTTTGAACTGGATCGGTCTCACCGAGTTCTTCTATTCGGTCTGACCGAGTTGGGTCAAATGTGTGTAACGGTTGGATTTTGTGTGGAGGCTATATATACCCCTCCACCCCCTTCTCCATTTGTGAGAGAGCCATCAGAACATGCCTACACTTCCACTACTCATTTCCTGAGAGAGAACCACCTACTGATGTGTTGAGACCAAG
This sequence comes from Aegilops tauschii subsp. strangulata, assembly GCF_002575655.3. Taxonomy (NCBI): domain Eukaryota; kingdom Viridiplantae; phylum Streptophyta; class Magnoliopsida; order Poales; family Poaceae; genus Aegilops; species Aegilops tauschii. Next base: position 14,848,973 of record NC_053039.3, read on the forward strand.
ACATTCCAATCCAACCACAAGAATCTTGACCTCTAGCCTTCCCCAAGTTGCTTTCCACTCAAATCATCTTTCCACCATAGCCAAATCTGTGAGAGAGAGTTGGGTGTTGGGGAGACTATCATTGGAAGCACAAGAGCAAGGAGCTCACCATCAACACACCATCTATTACCTTTTGGAGAGTGGTGTCTCCTAGATCGGTTAGGTGTCACTTGGGAGCCTCCGACAAGATTGTCAAGTTGAACCAAGGAGTTTGTAAGGGCAAGGGGATCGCCTACTTCGTGAAGATCTACTCGAGTGAGGCAAGTCCTTCGTGGGTGATGGCCATGGTGGGATAGACAAGGTTGCTTCTTCGTGGACCCTTCATGGGTGGAGCCCTCCGTGGACTCGTGCAACCATTACCCTTCGTGGGTTGAAGTCTCCATCAACGTGGACGTACGATAGCACCACCTATCGGAACCACGCCAAAAATCTCCGTTTCTACATTGCGTTTGCCTTCTCCAAACCCTTCCCTCTACCTTCATATGCAATGTTTTACTTTCTTCTGCTACACTCTTAGAATTGCATGTGTAGGTTGATTGCTTGACTTGTGCTAAATTGCTAAAATCTGCCAAGACTTAAAATTGGGGAAATGATAGATTTTTATTTGGTCAAGTAGTCTAATCACCCCCCTCTAGACCTTCTTTCGATCCTACAAGTGGTATCAAAGCTTTGGTCTCCATTTGCCTTGATTTCCATAGCTTTGGTGATCATAGCCTTGGTTTCACAACCTAGGAGAGTATGGCGTCTAGCGAGGGAAATTACCACCATAGAGGTCCTTACTTTGATGGTACTAATTTTGCTAGTTGGAAGCATAAGATGAAAATGCATATTCTTGGTCATAACCTCGCCGTTTGGGCTATTGTGCGTATTGTCTTGCAAGGTGAATACTGAAGGAAATATGCCCTAGAGGCAATAATAAAGTTGTTATTTATATTTCCTTATATCATGATAAATGTTTATTATTCATGCTAGAATTGTATTAACCGGAAACTTGATACATGTGTGAATACATAGACAATACACAGTGTCCCTAGTATGCCTCTACTAGACTAGCTCGTTAATCAAAGATGGTTAAATTTCCTAACCATAGACATGTGTTGTCATTTGATGAACGGGATCACATCATTAGGAGAATGATGTGATGGACAAGACCCATCCGTTAGCTTAGCATAATGATCGTTAAGTTTTATTGCTATTGCTTTCTTCATGACTTATACATATTCCTTTGACTACGAGATTATGCAACTCCCGAATACCGGAGGAATACCTTCTGTGTTATCAAACGTCACAATGTAACTGGGTGATCATAAAGATGCTCTACAGGTATCTCCGAAGGTGTTTGTTGGGTTGGCATAGATCGAGATTAGGATTTGTCACTCCGAGTATCGGAGAGGTATCTCTGGGCCCTTTCGGTAATACACATTATGATAAGCCTTGCAAGCAATATGACTAATGAGTTAGTTGCGGGATGATGTATTACGAAACAAGTAAAGAGACTTGCCGGTAACGAGATTGAACTAGGTATGAAGATACTCACGATCGAATCTCGGGCAAGTAACATATCGATGACAAAGGGAATGACGTATGTTGTCATTGCGGTTTGACCGATAAAGATCTTCGTAGAATATGTAGGAACCAATATGAGCATCCAGGTTCCGCTGTTGGTTATTGATCAGAGATGTGTCTCGGTCATGTCTACATAGTTCTCGAACCCGTAGGGTCTGCACGCTTAATGTTCGATGATGATTTGTATTATGAGTTATGTGTTTTGGTGACCGAAGATTGTTCGGAGTCCCAGATGAGATCACAGACATGACGAGGAGTCTCGAAATGGTCGAGAGGTAAAGATTGATATATTGGACGATAGTATTCGGACATCGGAATGGTTCCAGAGTGTTTCGGGTTTTTATCGGAGTATCGAGGGGTTACCGGAACCCCCCGAGGGAAGTAATGGGCCATATGGGCCATAGGGGAGAGGCAATGCAGCACACAAGGGGGTGGCGCGCGCCCCTCCATGGGGAGTCCGAATTGGACAAGGGGAGGGGGCGCGGCCCCGCTTTCCTTCTCACTCTCCCTCTCCTTCCCCCTTCCCCCCTCCGATAGAAGGAAGGGGAGGGGGGAGGGGCGAATAGGACTAGGAGTCCAAGTGGGATTCCTCCCCACTTGGCGCGTCCTAGGCCGGCCTCCTTCCCTCTCCCTCCTTTATATACGGGGACAGGGGGGGTACCTCTAGGCACATCAATTGTTTCTTAGCCGTGTGCGGTGCCCCTGTCGGTGTCAAAACCGGCCGATCTCGGGTAGGGGGTCCCGAACTGTGCGTCTGAGGATCGAAGGTAACAGGAGACAAGGGGACAGGATGTTTACCCAGGTTCAGGCCCTCTTAATGGAGGTAATACCCTACTTCCTGCTTGATTGACTTTGATGAGTATAGGGGTTACAAGAGTCGATCTACCTCGAGATCGTAATGGCTAAACCCTAGATGTCTAGCCTATATGAAATCTGATAGCCTCTACGGACTAAACCCTCCGGTTTATATAGACACCGGAGGACCCAGGGTTGTACAGAGTCGGTTTACAGAGAAAGGAAACTACACATTCGGACGTCAAGCTTGCCATCCACGCAAAGTAGAGTCCCATCCGGACACGGGGGAAAGCCTTCTATCTTGCATCTTCATGGCCCATCAGAACGGCCCATGCTACACAGCCCGGATACCCGAGGACCCCGTAATCCAGGGCTCCCTCACCCGCTCCACCATTTACTCCTCCGGTCATATTGTCGTAGTGCTTAGGCGAAGCCCTACGCGGATCACATCACCATCACCGTCACCATGCCGTCATGCTGACGAAACTCTCCCTCGACACTTTGCTGGATCAAGAATTCGAGGGACGTCATCGAGCTGAACGTGTGCAGAACTCGGAGGTGCCGTACGTTCGGTGCTTGATCGGTTGAATCGAGAAGACGTTTGACTACATCAACCACGTTAAGCTAACGCTTCCGCTTTGGGTCTACGAGGGTACATGGACACACTCTCCCCCTCTCGTTGCTATGCATGTCCTAGATAGATCTTGCGTGATCGTAGGAATGTTTTTGAAATTGCATGCTACGTTCCCCAACAGTGACATCCGAGCCAGGTCTATGCGTAGATGATATGCACGAGTAGAACACAAAGAGTTATGGGCGATCATAGTCATACTGCTTACCACCAACGTCTTATTTTGATTTGGGTATTGTTCGATGAAGCGGCCCAGACCAACCTTACATGACCGAGCTCATGAGACCGGTTCCACCGACATACATGCAACTTGTTTTGCATAAAGGTGGCTGTTGGGTGTCTATTTCTCCAACATTAGTTGAATCGAATTTGACTACGGCTGGTCATTGTTGAAGGTTAAAACAACAAACTTGACGAAACATCGTTGTGGTTTTGATGCGTAGGTAAGAACGGTTCTTACTAGAAGCCCGTAGCAGCCACGTAAAACTTGCAACAACAAAGTAGAGGACGTCTAACTTGTTTTTGCAGGGCATGTTGTGATGTGATATGGTCAAGACATGATGTGATATACGTTATTGTATGAGATGACCATGTTTTGTAAAAGTTATCGGCAACTGGCAGGAACCTTATGGTTGTCACTTTATTGTATGAAATGCAATCGCCATGTAATTACTTTACTTTATCACTATGCGTTAGCGATAGTTCACTACAAAAAAAAGACACATCCGTGACATTTTGGGCTGAACGATTTTTTTTCTGTCATACTTATGACACTTCTATGACGATAATTGTGACGAAACCCGGTATCATCATAGATGTGGTGGGGTCCTACTTCTATGACAAAAAATCATGACAGAAAATGGGCTTTTCGTCCTGGGCGGGCCGGAGACGCAGCTGCATGTCATTCTTTGGGCCGTCCATGACGGAAAAACCATGGTAGAAGCGAGGGCGAGGAAAATATCAGGGTGTTCCTGGTTACGGTGGGTGGTCAGGGCCGAGCGATGCGCGTTTCTCTCGTACACGCACGCGCGTGGGTGCGAGGCGTTGGGCTCTTATTGAACCCGAGCGAGGCGTTGGGCTCTAACTAAACCCGAGCAATTGCACTGCAGGCTACGTGTTACTGAACCCGAGCGATCGATCGATGGCTGTTAATTGAACCCGATCGAGCGATTCCTTCGCTACTGCTGCTAACTGAAGCCGATCGATGCTGCCTCTGGATGAACAGTGAGCGTTGCTGGGGGGTTTGGATGAACACTTCCCGGTGGGGGTGTATGAACAGGACCCCGTGGTGTTGCCTCTGGATGAACAGTGAGCGTTGTTGGGGGGTTTTGGATGAACAGTTCCCGGTGGGGGTGGATGAACAGGACCCCGTGGTGTTGCCTCTAGATGAACAGGACCCCGATCGATCGAGCCGGTTGTGGCTGGATGAACAGGACCCCGTGGATGGCTGGATGAACAGGACCACCCCATGGAGGGCTGGATGAACAGTCGACGGTGGAGGGCTGGATGAACAGTAGCCCGTGGAGGGGTGGTTGATCAGGAGCTCGTGGAGAGGGCTGGTTGAACAGTAGCCAGTGGAGTAGCACGCGGTGGAGGCTGGATGAACAGTCGTAGGTGGAGGCTGGAGGAGGTCGACGGTGGATGAACAGTAGCCCGTGGAGGCTGGAGGGGGTCGACGGTGGAGATGAACAGTATCCCGTGGAGTCCCGTTTTGTGGTACGCCACACCCCTCCCGATGAACAGGACCCCCGTTTCGACCGTAGCGCTCCAACACAAGTCCGTTTCCTCCGTTTTGCGGTACGCCACACCCCTCCCGATCAACAGGACCCCCGTTTCGACCGTAGGAGGTCCGTTTCCTCCGTTTTGCGGTACGCCAGACCCCTCCCGATGAACAGGATCCCGTTTCGAACGTGGCCGGTCGAACACAAGGCCATTTCCTCTGTTCTGCGGTACGCCAGGCCTCGTTTCCATTGGCTGTTCCGTCCAAGCCCTCCTGATGAACACGACGATGAATTCCGTTCCGACCGAGCCGGTTGGCTCCCCATGAACACGACGACGACGCAGTTTCTCCGTTCCGACCCAGCCATGTACACGAGCCCTGGCCATACGTATGTGCGAGTAGGCGTTCGAGACCCTGCCCGTATGTACGTACGTGGCCGTATTTTCTTTCTTGCACACTGGCCGCTGTACGTACGTGTACATGCTACGTGCGCGTCTCTACTACGACACGTGCGGGCCTCTACATTGACGAGTATGTACGTACACGTTCGCGACCAGAATGACAATGCTACGTACGCTTCGACCAGGTGGGTCCCGACTGTCAGGCACTTCCTTGAGTGCGAAGATGTAGCTGGTGGGTCCCAGCAGTCAGGGGGCGAATCGTTTTTTTGGCCCGGACGCACTTCCTTGCATGCGAAGATGTCGCTGGTAGGTCCCAGCAGTAAGGGGGGAAACATTTTTTTTCACGAAATACGGTTGCCCGTCCGATGGGTCCCTGCTGTCAGGTGGCGGAATCATTATTTTCCGCGTAATAAGGAGACACTTCCTTGCTGCGGCCATGGACCCAGCTGTCAGCCTCTGCACGTACAGTCCACGTCCGATGGAAGCCGTTCCTTGACCACGTTGACCATGTTGCGCCGAGAGCACCACGGCGGTGGACGACGGCGAGGCCTAGGAAGGGGACGATGCGAAGCCGGGGAAGACGCGGCAGTGGATACTAATACGTCTCCGTCGTATCTAATTTTCCAAACACTTTTGCCCTTGTTTTGGACTCTAACTTGCATGATTTGAATAGAACCAACCCGGACTGACGCTGTTTTCAGCAGACTTTCCATGGTGTTATTTATGTGCAGAAACAAAAGTTCTCGGAATGACCTGAAACTCCACGGAACGTCTATTTGGAAATAATAAAAAGTCCTTGCAAAAGATGAAGACCAGGGGGCCCACACCCTAGCCACGAGGGTGGGGGGCGCGCCCCCCTACGTCATGGCCCCCTGGAGCTCCTCCGACCTCAACTCCAACTCTATATATTTGCTTTCAGGGAGAAAAAAATCAAGGAGAAGGATTCATCGCGGTTTACGATACGGAGCCGCCGCCAAGCCCTAAAACCTCTCGGGAGGGCTGATCTAGAGTCCGTTCGGGGCTCCGGAGAGGGGGATTCGTCGCCATCGTCATCATCAACCATCCTCCATCACCAATTTCATGATGCTCACCGCCATGCGTGAGTAATTCCATCGTAGGCTTGCTGGACGGTGATGGGTTGGATGAGATCTATCATGTAATCGAGTCAATTTGGTTAGGGTTTGATCCCTAGTATCCACTATGTTCTGAGATTGACGTTGCCATGACTTTGCTATGCTTAATGCTTGTCACTAGGGCCCGAGTGCCATGATTTCAGATCTGAACCTATTATGTTTTCATGAATATATGTGAGTTCTTGATCCTATCTTGGAAGTCTATAGTCACCTACTATGTGTTATGACCCGACAACCCCGAAGTGACAATAATCGGGACCACTCCCGGTGATGACCGTAGTTTGAGTTCATGTATTCACTATGTGCTAATGCTTTGTTCCGGTACTCTATTAAAAGGAGGCCTTAATATCCCTTAGTTTCCATTAGGACCCCGCTGCCCTGGGAGGGTAGGACAAAAGATGTCATGCAAGTTCTTTTCCATAAGCACGTATGACTATATTCGGAATACATGCCTACATTACATTGATGAATTGGAGCTAGTTCTGTGTCACCCTATGTTATGATTGTTATACGATGAACCACATCCTGCATAATTTTCCATCACCGATCTAATGCCTACGAGCTTTTCACATATTGTTCTTCGCTTATTTAATTTCCCGCTGTTACTGTTACAATCACTACAAAACACCAAAAATATTACTTTTGCTACCGCTACTTTTGTTACCGTTACCACTACTATCATATTACTTTGCTACTAAACACTTTGCTGCAGATATTAAGTTATCCAGGTGTGGTTGAATTGACAACTCAGCTGCTAATACTTGAGAATATTCTTTGGCTCCCCTTGTGTCGAATCAATAAATTTGGGTTGAATACTCTACCCTCAAAAACTGTTGCGATCCCCTATACTTGTGGGTTATCAAGACTATTTTCTGGCGCTGTTGCTGGGGAGCATAGCTTTATTCTTTGAGTCACTTGGGATTTATATCTCCTGGTCACTATGAAGAACTTGAAAGACGCTAAGACAACAATTTATCCCTCAACTACGAGGGGAGGTAAGGAACTGCCATCTAGCTCTGCACTTGATTCACCTTCTGTTTTGAGTAAGCTTGCGACACCTAAACCTGCTTCTGCTATTCGTTCTGATATGTCGCATGTTATTGATGATGCCACTTCTGCTATGCATGATACTTATGATGAAACTACTTCTATGCTTGATACTACTGTGCCCCTTAGTGAATTTCTTGATGAACAAATTGCTAGGGCTAGAGAGAAAGAAATTATCGAAACTGATTATATTGATGAAAGTGATGATGAAGACTTGCCTGTTATTCCTGAGGGTTATGTTTTTGATAAAGAAGCTACTTTAGCTATTTTAGCTTGCAAAGATAGATATGAGCTCAAGAGGTTATTAGCTAAATGGAATCAGCAATCTCTTAATGCTAGAATGAAACCTGACCCTGCTTTTGCTACTTCACCTATCTGTGTTACCGATAAGGATTATGAATTCTCTGTTGATCCTGATATAATTACTTTGGTTGAATCTGATCCTTTTCATCGCTATGAATCTGAAACTGTTGTGGCACATCTTACTAAGTTAAATGATATAGCCACCCTGTTCACTAATGATGAGAGATCTCGCTACTTTTATATCCTTAAAATATTTCCGTTCTCATTAAAGGGTGATGCTAAGATATGGTTTAATTCTCTTGATCCTGGTTGTGTGCGTAGTCCCAAGAATATGATTTATTACTTCTCTGCTAAATATTTCCCTGCACATAAGAAACAAGCTGCTTTGAGGGAAATATACAACTTTATGCAAATTGAAGAAGAGAGTCTCCCACAAGATTGGAGGAGGCTTCTCAAGTTACTTAATGCTTTGCCTGATCATCCTCTCAAGAAAAATGAAATACTTGATATCTTTTATAATGGACTAACCGATGCTTTCAGAGATTACCTGGATAGTTGTGCTGGTTCTGTTTTCAGGGAAAGAACACCAGATGAAGCTGAAATTCTATTGAACAATATGTTGACAAATGAAAATAATTGGACACTTCCTGTGCCAATTCCTGAGCCTATTCCTAAACCAACTCCGAAGAAGAGGGGTGTTCTATTTCTCAGTCCTGAAGATATGCAAGAGGCAAAGAAATCTATGAAAGAAAAAGGTACTAAAGCTGAAGATGTTAAGAATTTACCTCCTATTGAAGAAATACATGGTCTTAATTTACTGCCTGTTGAAGAAACTTATGATCTTAATCCATCACCTATTGAAGAAACTCATGGTCTTGATAACCCGACACAGGTAGTAAAGGTAAATTCTCTCTATAGATTTGATGAAGGTGATATTCCTCACTATAAGTCTGCTAGACAATGCTTAGAAGAGTTTGATAATTTTATTGTCAAACAAGAAAACTTCAATGATTATTTTGGTAGACAATTGAAATACAATTCCGATACGCTTGAACACTTGGGTGATTATATGGCTAATGTTAAAGGTGAACTTAAACTCATTAGCAAACATGCTTTTATGGTTACCACTCAAGTAGAACAAGTACTTAAGGCTCAAAATGATTTGCTCAATGAAATGAATAGCAAGAAAATTGATTATGCTGTTACAGTGGCTACTAGAACTGGTAAAATGACTCAGGAACCTTTGTATCCTGAAGGCCACCCTAAGAGAATCGAGCAAGATTCTCAGAGAAATAATATTGATGCACCTAGTCCTTCTAAAAAGAAGAAAAAAAATGATAGGACTTTGCATGCTTCTAGTGAACCTATTGCTGAACCACCTGAGAATCCAAATGATATATCTATTTCTGATGCTGAAACACAATCTGGTAATGAACATGAACCTAATGAAAATGCTAATGATGATGTTCATGATGATGCTCAACCTAGTAATGATAATGATAGAGATTGAACCTGCTGTTGATCTTGATAACCCACAATCAAAGAATCAATGTTATGATAAGAGAGACCTTGTTGCTAGGAAACATGGTAAAGAAAGAGAACCATGGGTTCAGAAACCCATGCCTTTTCCTCCCAAACCATCCAAGAAAAAGGATGATGAGGATTTTGAGCGCTTTGCTGAAATGATTAGACCTATGTTTTTGCGTATGCGATTAACTGATATGCTCAAAATGAATCCTTATGCTAAGTATATGAAAGATATTGTTACAAATAAAAGAAAGATACCGGAAGCTGAAATTTCCACCATGCTTGCTAATTATACTTTTAAAGGTGGAATACCAAAGAAACTTGGAGATCTAGGAGTACCTACTATACCATGCTCCATTAAAAGAAATTATGTTAAAACTGCTTTATGTGATCTTGGAGCCGGTGTTAGTGTTATGCCTCTCTCTTTATATCATAGACTTGATTTGAATAAGTTGACACCCACTGAAATATCTTTGCAAATGGCTGATAAATCAACTGCTATACCTGTCGGTATTTGTGAGGATGTGCCTGTTGTGGTTGCAAATGTTACTATTTTAACGGACTTTGTTATTCTTGATATTCTCGAGGACGATAGTATGTCTACTATTCTTGGAAGACCTTTTTTGAATACTGCAGGGGCTGTTATTGATTGCAACAAAGGCAATGTCACTTTTCATGTTAATGGTAATGAGCATACGGTACACTTTCCGAGGAAACAACCTCAAGTTCATAGTACCAACTCTATTGGAAAAATTCCATCGATTATTTTTGGAGGTTTTGAATTTCCTCTACCTACTATCAAGAAGAAATATGATATTCTTATTATTGGGGATGTGCATATCCCCGTTGAGGTAACATAGTGTTAGTCAAAATTTCTCCGGTTTCATGCGATTCGGAATGAGTTTGTTAACAAGACCTGATCAACCTTGTTAGTGGATTCCTTTTGATGAGCATGAGATGGATGAAACTAGAAGGCACAACCTTCTGTACCCTCTTTCTACTTTCTGTTATTTAGTTGAAATAAAGTAAAAATAGTATTTTTCTGTCTGTTTCCTGATTTATCTGTGCAATATAAAAATACCCCAAAAATAAAAGTTCTCCAAATGCCCTGAAAATGGAATATGATTTTTTCTGGAATATTTGAGAATATCTGGCACTAAGAACACAGCAGGAGGGGCAAGCACCTGGCCACGAGGGTGGAGGGCGCGCCCTACCCCCTGGGCGCGCCCCCTACCTCGTGGGCCCATGGTGGCCCTCCTCCACTTATTCCTGCACCCACACACTCCTTCTTCCTCCCACAAACACGAATATCCAGCTCAAGCACGAGTTCTAGCTCATTTTGCTGCGATTTTCGATCTCCTTGCTCAAAGCACCTCTCACAAAACTGCTTGGGGGGATTGTTCCTTGGTATGTGACTCCTCCATTGGTCCAATTAGTTTTTGTTCTAGTGCTCTATTCATTGCAAATTTGTGCTGCCTAGGTGACCATGTTCTTGAGCTTGCATGTCAAATTTATATGGTTCCAAGTAGTTCTAATGCTTGATATATGCTCTAGGCACTTGTAGGAGTAGTTGCTATCAATTTTATTGTGCTTGGTTCGCTTTTATTTTGAAGTTACTAAAAATTTCAGAATTTTTCAGAAAATAATGAAGAGATTTTTGATGGGCTCATCGAGCCGAAGCTCGAAGGAAAAGCAAAATGAAGAAGCACAGAGGCCCAAATATAATTTGCCTCGCACCGCGAAGGTTCGGCCGTGTGAATGGCCTTCCGATGATTTCTTGAGAGAAGCCGGGATTTATGATGATTTCTATTCATTGGATGAGAATGCTGGCCTCACCGACTTCCTCCGCGAGCAACATCATCATTATCTCTTACTCACTAATACTTTTGTGCAAAACTTCTACTATTTTCCTAAGGAATCACCTCCTTCAGTAGAGTTTCATTAATATGATGTTGTTAAGAAGATGCCACTAGATGAATTTTGCAAGGTTTGCAAAATACCCTTCGAGGGTACCTTAGATGAACCACATCGTAAAGATGTGGATGGGTTTATTGACACCATTACTGTGGGGGAAACCAGGAAGGTTTCTGATGCAAGAATCACTAGCATACATTTTCCTGTTTTACGTTACTTTGCTATATTTGCTAGTCGTTGCTTGATTGGTCGCGGAAACTGTGGAAACCTTAGTGTTCCTAATATTATCATTTTGTTCCATGGTTTATATTCCGATAACACTGTTAGTATGGGCGGTATTATTGCTAAACGGTTAAGTCTGAACCGTACTAAGGGTCCCATCTTTGGAGGTATTTACGCTTCGCGCCTTGCTGCATATTATAATATACCTATTAGGCTCTTAGAAAGAAGATAAAATTGTTGCCCACTGCTTATTTAGATTATAAGAGTATGGTAGCGCATGATTTCATTGTTAAGAACAAGGAAGGGGAGCTTAAATATAAATGTTCTTTGATAAACATCACCCTGAGACTATTACCTTGCCTACTCCTTCCTTGTTTAATTTATCTGAAGGTCCGTATCTCGTTCCGTGGGCGGCCATTTACACTTACCGGAACCCTACACCAGCCCCGGAGCCGGAACCACAATTTGAGCCTCCACGACAGTCTGATTACTTTTGGGATCCGGAGATGACTGCCAGCCAGTGGCAGTCAGAGTTCTCTTCATCTCAATACGACCCCAGCTACAACTACGGATATCTGCCAGGCCATCCTTGGTAATAAACCAACTTAGGCCAAAAGCCTAAGCTTGGGGGAGTACGTATTTCCCACCGACATTACATTTATGTTCACACACTCATTGCTAGATGTCGGTGCTTATACTTTTTCATTGTAATATCCATGCTAGTTTATTTTCTTTTTCTTGCTTTCTTCTTGTGTGTTCGTTAAACTTTAAGAAAACCAAAAAAAATTAGTGTAGCTTTTAGCTAGTTTACTTTCTTGCTGTAGTAGTAATAATTAAAAAGAAAACCCAAAAATATTTCCCGTTCTTCTTTTGCTTGTTGGGAGCTTTCCCGTGTAAATAGTTTTATTTCTTTTCTTTTCTTTGGGGGTCGATAGGAGAAGACCATGATTAAATTGTTAAAGTGGCTCTTATATGCATTATTGTTGATTTAACCAAGAGCCCATATTGCCTTGTCTTCTCCTGTTTATTGAATGCTCGCAGATTCCAGCTTAGTCCAATGCACGTGCACTCTTATTATTATTCACATCGTTCGGTCGTGCAAGTGAAAGGCAATTATGACGATATATGATGGACTGACTGAGATGAGAAAAGCTGGTATGAACTCGACCTCTCTCGTTTTTGTAAATATGATGAGTTCATCATTCTTGATTCAGCCTATTATGAATAAACATGTTTGCAATGACAATTAGAGATTATAGTTGCTTATGCCATGCTTGATTAGCTATGAGTTATAATGGTTTACCTTGCGTGCCAACATGCTATTAAAATGGTTGTGATGTGGTATAGTGGGGTGGTATCCTCCTTTGAATGATTTAAGTGACTCGACTTGGCACATGTTCACACATGTAGTTGAAACAAATCAACATAGCCTTCACGATATTTATGTTCATGGTGGATTATATCCTACTCATGCTTGCATCCAATGTTTATTAATTTTAATGCATGCTCATGACTGTTGTCGCTCTCTAGTTGGTCGCTTCCCAGTCTTTTGCTAGCCTTCACTTGTACTAAGCGGGAATATTGCTTGTGCATCCAATCCCTTAAACCCGAAAGTTATCCCATACGAGTCCACTATACCTTCCTATATGCGGTATCTACCTGCAGTTCCAAGTAAATTTGTATGTGCCAAACTCTCAACCTTCAAATAAACATTCTGTTTGTATGCTCGAATAGCTCATGTATCAACCAGGGCTGCCCTTATCTTCCATGTTAGGCGGGTTATTCTCAAGAGGAGTGGACTCCTCTCCTCACTCACGAGAAAATGGTTGGTCACTGGGATGCCCAGTCCCATGCTTTATGCAAACTAAATCAAAATAATTGCAAACAAAATTCCCCCTGGGACTGTTGCTAGTTGGAGACACTCGTTGTTTTGAGCAAGTCATGGATTGATGCTTGTTGGTGGAGGGGGAGTATAAACTTTACCATTCTGTTTGGGAACCGCCTATAATGTGTGTAGCATGGAAGATATCGCCATCTCTTGGTTGTTATGTTGACAATGAAAGTATGCCGCTCAAAATATTATTTATCTCTGCTTTAAAACCGAGCTCTGGCACCTCTACAAATCCCTGCTTCCCTCTGCGAAGGGCCTATCTATTTACTTTTATGTTGAGTCATCACCCTCTTATTAAAAGCACTAGCTGGAGAGCGCAGCTGTCATTTGCATTCTTTACTATTAATTTATATTGGGTATGACTATGATTGGATCTCTTTTACCATGAATTACAATGTCTAGTTAGTCCTTGATCTTTAAAGGTGCTCTACATTTATGTTTTGCGGTCTCAGAAAGGGCTAGTGAGATACCATCCTGTTATATCATATTATGATTGTTTTGAGAAAGTGTTGTCATCCGAGATTTATTATGGCTTGCTAGTTGATTATGCCATTGATATGAGTAAACATGAGACCTAAGAGTTATTGTGAATGTGGTTAGTCATAATCTTTGCTGAAAACTTGAATGCTGGCTTTACATATTTACAACAACAAGAGCAAACAGAGTTTGTAAACGTTTTTCTTTATCACTTTCAGTTTGTCAACTGAATTTCTTGAGGACAAGCAAAGGTTTAAGCTTGGGGGAGGTGATACGTCTCCGTCGTATCTACTTTTCCAAACACTTTTGCCCTTGTTTTGGACTCTAACTTGCATGATTTGAATGGAACTAACCCGGACTGACGCTGTTTTCAGCAGACTTTCCATGGTGTTATTTATGTGCAGAAACAAAAGTTCACGGAATGACCTGAAACTCCACGGAACGTCTATTTGGAAATAATAAAAATCCTTGCAAAAGATGAAGACCAGGGGGCCCACACCCTAGCCACGAGGGTGGGGGGCGCGCCCCCTACCTCGTGGGCCCCCTAGAGCTCCTCCGACCTCAACTCCAACTCTATATATTTGCTTTCGGGGAGAAAAAAAATCAAGGAGAAGGATTCATCACATTTTACGATACGGAGCCGCCGCCAAGCCCTAAAACCTCTCGGGAGGGCTGATCTAGAGTCCGTTCGGGGCTCCGGAGAGGGGGATTCGTCGCCATCGTCATCATCAACCATCGTCCATCACCAATTTCATGATGCTCACCGCCGTGCGTGAGTAATTCCATCGTAGGCTTGCTGGACGGTGATGGGTTGGATGAGATCTATCATGTAATCGAGTCATTTTTGTTAGGGTTTGATCCCTAGTATCCACTATGTTCTGAGATTGATGTTGCTATGACTTTGCTATGCTTAATGCTTGTCACTAGGGCCCGAGTGCCATGATTTCAGATCTGAACCTATTATGTTTTCATGAATATATGTGAGTTCTTGATCCTATCTTGCAAGTCTATAGTCACCTACTATGTGTTATGATACAGCAACCCCGAAGTGACAATAATCGGGACCACTCCCGGTGATGACCGTAGTTTGAGGAGTTCATGTATTCACTATGTGCTAATGCTTTGTTCCGGTACTCTATTAAAAGGAGGCCTTAATATCCCTTAGTTTCCATTAGGACCCCGCTGCAACGGGAGGGTAGGACAAAAGATGTCATGCAAGTTCTTTTCCATAAGCACATATGACTATATTCGGAATACATGCCTACATTACATTGATGAATTGGAGCTAGTTCTGTGTCACCCTATGTTATGATTGTTACATGATGAACTGCATCCGGCATAATTTTCCATCACCGATCCAATGCCTACGAGCTTTTCACATATTGTTCTTCGCTTATTTACTTTCCCGTTGTTACTGTTACAATCACTACAAAACACCAAAAATATTACTTTTGCTACCGCTACTTTTGTTACCGTTACTACTACTATCATATTACTTTGCTACAGATATTAAGTTATCCAGGTGTGGTTGAATTGACAACTCAGCTGCTAATACTTGAGAATATTCTTTGGCTCCCCTTGTGTCGAATCAATAAATTTGGGTTGAATACTCTACCCTCGAAAACGGTTGCGATCCCCTATACTTGTGGGTTATCAGATGGCCACGCGGAGAGGAGTACGAGGGTTCACTGGTTCGGCTGCGGTGTGAGGCTGCCGTCGCCGCAGAATAACAGGGGGTGTGGGTGAGTGCAGGGATGGCCTGGCCAGCAGTGGGAGTAGTAGGGGGCGGTGAGGCCTCCGCGGCAGCACAGCCGACCACGGTAGGCAGGAGCAGGCGGCACGACCGGTGCTGCTTTGGGCGGCTGGAGCAAGAAGACCAGAGGTTGCAGAAGCACGACGGCCGTTGGATGGACATCGTATGGTCACTGTAGCTAGAATCGTTTATATTGACTAAGTTGACAAAGCCCTTGGTACGCGTCAACTTAGTAGGCCCACAAGTCAGCTTCCGAAACGGTGCGCCCCAGATGTCAGGGGGAGGAAACATTTTTTGGGCGGGTGAAGCTAGAATATCCGAGATTGAAGAAGAAGCACGACATCCGTTGGATGGACATCCAACGGCCACTGCTGCTAGAACCGTGTGTTGACTATAAGTTGACAAAGCCTTGCATACGCGTCAACTCTTTTTTTTTTGAGGGGACGCGTCAACTTAGTAAGGCCACAAGTGTGTGGCAGAGAACTTATAGCCCATTTGAGATTTGTAAGAATGTGCAGCCAATTTTTGAATTCTAATGGAATTTACTACAGCCCACTTACAGTTTGTTAAAAGTACAACCCATTTCAACCAACCGTTCAAAACAGAATTCAATAAAGTTTCCCACATTTTGATGGGATCCGAAATATTTTTAGGGACAATTACATTTCAGCCCTTAGTTGTGTCACACCCATTTGTTTTGCCCCCTAAATTCAAAAAACCCTCAGTCTTGCCCAACCCCGTTTGCTGCACTTATGTTTTTGCCCTTCCGTCACGGCTCCGCCTGGTCAGCGCCGTTTGACCATAACCAGCGGCCATTTATGGACATTTTTGCCCCTGGGCTGGTTGCCCTTATTACTTCCTCCTCGTTGAGCTGAAGTGAAAAAAAGAGCGACGACGCGGCAAAACCAGAGGAGGAGAAGCCGGAGGAGGTGGATCTAGAGATGTCGAGCCCGGGCATCTCATCTAAGCTTTCGTCGGCATCCGCCATGGCTGGAGAGGTAAGCAACGCTTGGTGATTCCCCTTGGATTTCCCACGGCTCCTCTGTTCTAGGGTTAGGGTTTGTGTATTTTGGGGGAAAATCTCACATTTTTCGAGAAGGTCGACGGGGTGGGCATTGTGGAGCATGCATCCGAGTTTTATCTGCCGGACGACACCTACACCGGCTTGGAGTACCGCTCGAAGCACCGTTGCGCTGGACATGGCCTAGTTCAGGCCCGTCGAGTCGCCTGGGGAGGGGGAAGCACCGGCCGACGGTTTTTAGGGTGCCCACTTGATGTAAGAGTAACATTTAGATCATTAATCTTGGATATGGACATGTCCTTGCTGTGATATGATCTTTGCCTAAATTGCAGTTGCCAGAAGAGTGCCACTGGTTGGTTTGGGTTGATCCGCCTCCCCCAACTCGTGTTGCACTTGCATTTGAAGACATGCATGCTGAGATTGAACGGATGTGGATCAAAAGTCATCAGTTGCAGAAGAGAAACCTGGAGCTGGCGAAGAAGAAGCGCACTTTGAAGAAGAAACTGAAAGAGCGAGATGAAATGTTGCGTGTGTGGACACTGTTGTTTGGTATTACCCTATTGTGTGTTGTTGTTGTGGCCATCTCTGTGTCTTCACAGATTTGAGCAAGTTATTGGATGATGTAGTGTTGTTTATGATGGATGATGAACTAAATGGTAATGGAAGATGCAGTTTGGAACTTGTTTATGAGTTATTTATGTGAATTCAGTAGTATCGATGATCCAAATCATTGATTGATCTTGAACATGGCATAAGATTGCACAACAATTGAACATCACAGAATGATAACAATTATACAACACGACGACATGCCAAAGTTGTTCACACGACATAACATACCAAAGTTGTTCACACGACAACCATATACCAAAGTTGTTTACACGGCAACAACATACCAAATGGTTCACACGATGACAACATACCAAAGTTGTTCACACGACGACGACATACCAAAGTTGTTCACACGACGACGACATACCAAAGTTGTTCAAGATGACACGACGACAACATAACATAGTAGTTCAACATGACAGTGCACATTCAAGAGCCAAGTGCACATCACATTATTAAGTCAAGATGACAGGGAGCAATTAGAACTTCAGTGATTTGCTCCTAGTGTTTCTTGCTGGGTTGGGTAACAGCCTTGCCTTGGATCTGGTGTTCTTTGCTGGAGCTGGAGCTTGAGCATGAGCAGAGGGTTCAACTACTGCTGCATGGCCTGGTTTCTTCTTAGCTGCTCTTGGAGAAGCCCCTCTATCAACTGGCCTTTTGTAATTTTTCCTGGGGCTGACAGATGATTGAGTAATCAGACATGGCACATTCAGAAACCTAGAAATAGAAACAACAATTCAAGGGTTCAATGTAATAAGTGTAAATACCTTAGTACTGTAGGTCCAACTTGTGTAGATGGTTGCTCATTGTTGAGTGGTTCTGTTGCTGCCTCATCATCATCTGTTCCATCAGCATTTGCATTTTCCTCATTGTTCAGTGGTTCTGTTGCATCCTCATCCACATTTTCTGCTCCCCAATGTTCACCCTCCTCTCCAAATGCAGCATCAACTGATTCTTTGCAGTTTTTGGCAATGTGTCCAAATCTCCCACACCTCTTGCACTTTCTCTTCCTAGCACCAAGCCCCTTTCCTTCACTACTAGCCCTGATCCTTTGCTTTCTTGGCCTACCTGGTGCTCTGTTCTGAACTGGTGCACACAATTTCAATCCTGGATCCACTGTTTCCCACTGTTGCTTTCCCTCTAAAGCTGGTAGGTTGTCTGCATAAGTAGCTATGAATTTCTCAACAAAGTAGTACTTATGAACATATTGATCAATGGCATTGGCTTCACCTCTCAGAGCTGTAATAAAAAAGAGAGCATGGATGCATGGCTTGCCAGTAAGTTGCCACTGTCTGCAGCTGCAAGTCCACTTAGCTAGGTCTACTGGGTACCTCCATTCTCTTTTTTCTTTGTCAGTAGCAGTCACCTCTGCCTCTGTTGGGCTTCTCCTGACCAAAGTCATTCCCAAACCTTTTGATTTAGCCATCAAGGCTTTCATTACAGATGGTATGATGTTGTGGCCAATGAAATGGTCAGTGGCAATCCTATTCCTTATATCAAACTTCTCCATGATGTATTGCCTAATCTTGTCTAGCAAATCCACTATATGCAGCCCCTTGTACTTCTTGATCTTGGAGTTAAATGCTTCTGCCAGATTGTTGTTAACATAATCAACCTTGCCGAACTCATTTATTAGAGCTCTAGCCCATATTTTTTTGTGGTGCATTTCCAAATATTCCTTGACCTTGGGCTTGCTGTGCAACTGTCTCACATGGTAGTTGTGCTTCTTGATGCTGTAAGTAAGTGAGGAAGGCCACACATTTTCATCATAAAACTTCCCCTTAAATTTCTTACTGAAATTCTGAGCTAGATGCCTCATGCACTCTCTATGCTCAACTGCAGGGTAGACCTCTTCCACAGCAGTTTCTAGTCCTTTACAAGCATCAGTATGTATCACCAGCCCTTCTGGATGTCCTATGATATTTTTTAGGTTTTGAAAAACCAACCCCAACTCTCTTCAGACTCTGCTTCTATGACACCATATGCTACAGGAAATAGCCAGTTATGAGCATCTATGGAACATGCAGCAACTAGTTGGCCTCTAAACCTTCCATTCAATGCTGTAGCATCCACAGCAAGGTATGGCCTACACCCCTCCAAGAAACCCTTCCGACAAGCCTTGAAACAGACAAATACTCTTCTAAAGCACTCTTTCTGGAAAGATTTACCTCTGAGCTTGTACTGTACAGTGTGTTTGTCAATCTCAACAACACTGCCAGGTGAAGCCCTCTCAACTTCAGCCTTGAATGTGTAAAGTAGCTAAAAACTGTCATTATACTTGCCATATATCCTGTCCAGGGCCATCTCTTTCCCATAGTAATATCTCATATATGGAGGTTCAACTCCATATTTATCAAGTAACTTCTGTTGAATTTCTTTTGGACCAATGCCTGGATTATGTCTGATCCATGACATTGCAGCATCTACTATCCACCTTCTCTTTGCAGCTCGCAGCCTTTGGCTTCTGTTAACACTTGGACAGTTGTGTTGGTAAGGATTTACTTTGATCTAAAATGAATAAGAAAACACAATAAATAATAAATAACTATTAATCACAACTAGTTTATTAGAGGTTGCAACTATGAAAACATGTGTAGTACCTGAAACAGTGTGCTTCTCCTCATCAAAGATGCATGCAATCTCCATTCACACCTTTCATATGCACAGTGCACAGTAAACCTTGTTGGATCACTTTTGTCAATTTGAAATTCTGTTTCTGTCCTTATTGAGAATGTTGCAACTGCATTTCTACAGTCAACTGCAGAGGGAAAGACTACACCTTCCTCAATTGAGGGATTCTCTCTGTCATACATAACTACAGGCCTGTCCTCATCATCATCTTCAAAATGTCCCATGTCCTGTTCCTCCTGCTTCTCATCATCATCTGTGTCAGAAAATTCTGTTGGTATATAATCCTCATCTGCTGCATCTTCCTGGTTATTGTGTTGGACATAGCCAGGATACAGTTTCACATCCTCTTCATCAGACAATATTGCCTCATCAGGCATAGCTTCCTCCACAACATGATCAGCCACTTTCTCTGGCTGTGCGCTTGGCTCTGACTGCAAGAAGGATCAGAATTGACTCTAGCAATTGGAGTTCTAGGTGGCTGACAAGCAGTACTGCCTGCTCTTGTGCTTGACCTGCGTTGTGCTTGCGTACCAGAGAACTTGACACCTGAACCCCTTGAACCCCTTGAACCAGATGGCCTAGAAGACATGCTTTCTGTTCTAGTTCTCTGAATAACTATAACTTCAAAGTTACATGACATGGTTCGTGCATTTCTTCCAAACATCACTGCTAACTCATCATCAGACTACACAGGGACCCAATTAACTTTCTCACTATCCCAGTACCTAAACTCTACTGCATCAAGCACACCCCAGGGATACTTGGAAGAGATTGCATTTCTAAACTCATTAAAACTGCTATTGTTGTCCACCACTAATGGGAAATTAAAGCCACATCCTTGTTGCTTTGTGCCGACAGAACCTAATACAGTTGTCTCCATTCTTATAGACAGAGAAAATGCTCTTGTGGGATCCATCCTATTATGCAAACAGGGCATAAATCAACACACAAGAACAAGAAAAAACTACCTACATCATGTAGATCTAGTGTAAAAGAGCTTACTCCACCAGATCCAAAGGAGAGAGAAAGGGAAGGAGGGAGAGAGCCTACTCGACCAAATCCAGGGGGAGAGAGACAGCTAGGGAGAGAGGGAGGGAGTACTCCGATGGAATATGGCATGCCCGCGTGGATCCCTTGTCGCCGCCGCCACCGGTGCATTCCCCGCTGTCCATTGGGTGGGAGGAGCATCGATGGCCCGGCCGCTCGCCAAGGTCGCCGCCACCACCGGTGCATTCCCCGCCGTCCATCAGGTGGGAGGAGAATCGATGGCGCCGCCGCTCGCCAAGGTCGCCGCCGCTCAGAACTAGGGTTCGTCGAGCGAGATAGAGTGAGATGGGGAATGAGAGTGAGGAAGGACCCACCTGTAAGAGCAAGCTAGGGGCAAGCTGTGTCCATAAACGGCCGCTGGTTATGGTCAAACGACGCTGACCAGGCGGAGCCGTGACGGAAGGGCAAAAACATAAGTGCAGCAAACGGGGTTGGGCAAGACTGAGGGTTTTTTGAATTTAGGGGCAAAACAAACGGGTGTGACACAACTAGTGGCATGGATGTAATTGTCCCATATTTTTATCCTGAAATTTCTAGTCAGATTAAATACAATTTCAATATAAATTTATATTACGTAAAAATCCAACGAAACATTGCGCTCGCAACAATTAATGAAATTAAAATTTTCAATATCCAAAAATAATATTTTATAAAGTAATTACGTGTTTGGTGCATTTTTTATAGTTACTGCCCAGTTTTTATAATTACATCCCATTTATTATTTCTTAAAGCCCATTTTCTTGTTAAGCCTAATGCATCCCTCCTAGGAAAGATTTGCAGCCCAGCGGGGCGGAGAATAAGAACTTGACCTTGCCTGGGTATTCCAAAAAAAAGTATAGCTGGGCTAGCCATTTTCAGCTTGAAAAAAAAATTAATATCTGGGCTGGATCTCTCGCCTGGGCTAGACGGGCCACAGCCCGCCCAGTTAATAGCTGCAGCGATGTTTTTGTTGTTGTCCAGAGGAGAAAAAATAATATCTGGGCTAAACATCGCTCAAGAAAAACTCTGCAGTGCTCACACCTCAAAAACACAAATACTGCTCGAGCTACTTGGTCCCAGCTGTCGGCCGCTTCTTGTGCAATTCTCTCGTTTATTGACTATATAGGTTGACAATGGTGTGGGACCATGATGTCAGGAAACCAGGAGGAAGCAATTTTTTAATAGTTTTATATACTAATAAGGAGGCACTTACGTACGTGCGGCTATGGCCCTGGTGGGTCCCCACTGTCATCCTCTCCAAGTAAAGTCATCTCCTCATCCTCATGTCCGTTGACCATGTTGACAATGCGAGACGGCGGCGCCACGGCGAGCGCAACAACTCGAAGGACGACGGAGAGGGCCTCGCGGGCCCTACGGATGGTCTGATACAGCGCCCGCTGCTCATTCGGGAAGCCAGGATCATAGGGCCACATGTGCGCGACGACATTGTCATTCGCTTGTTCACCGGTGCTCGTTGAGGAGATGGAGGTTGCAGCATAGGTCCTCCTGCGCTGGTAGCTCTTCCGCTATTAGGGCGTCGAAGTGCGGCTGCACCTGCTCTATGGTGAACACGTCATGAACCGGCTAGGACAGTGGTGAAGGCTCCTGGTCTGAAGCTACGTCCATCGTCTGATTGTTGTCGCTCAGCTCGGCGAGGTAGCTGGCGAGCCAGCATGTCCGGCTGCTAGACCGACCCGCTGCCAAGCACGAGTCTGACTGCCCTGGCCCACCCAGACAGCCTCCCTCGCCCGCGCGCACTTTCCGCCCGAAACGGTCAGCGCCGCCCGCCCCGCTTCCCGGTGCATGCGATTGCTCCGCCTTCAAACGACACAAGTGCCGTCCGTCCGTCCTTCCGCCGTCCACATTAATGATATGCGGTTTCCGAGGCGGCTACTCCGGCGCCACACGTCCGTCCCTCCGCCGCCCACCATTGCTATATAAACTACTGCGCCGACCATTGCCGCAGTCATCCGCATCCGTTCCTATTCTCCTGTCCACATCACTACTGCCCACCATGGCTTCCTCGCGCTCCAGCGCTCTTCGGGACGGGCGAACGACAGACCACAAGGAGATGGCAGCCACTGCTGCCGACTGGCTGGCTGGCAGGAAGCCGGAGGACGACGACGTTCCAATGGAGAACATGGTAGTCGACGATCCGGCGCCAACCCCCTCCTCTGCGCCATCCTCGCCGGTGCATTGCACCATGACCATCAGCGAGGCCCGTGCCCAATATATGGACACGGTGAGGCAGAAGCGTGAGGAGCAGTTCTGGGAGGCCCAGGCCGACGCCACCTACAACCACCATCTCCTCCAGGAGCACCTGCAGGCGGAGGAGCAGATCGCCGCGGAGCGGGCGGAGCAGGAGGCGCTGCTCGACTCGTACCGCTCCACCCACGAGGGCCGCCTCGAGCGCTGGCGGTACCGCATGCGGGTGGCGGAGGCTGCGGCCGCCTATAAAGAGGGCGATGAAGCGGGCGAGGCACTGTTTGGCGAGATTGAGGACGATGCAGAGGACAATGCCGGCTCCGACGAGTCCCCGCTCCGCTGGCGTCTGATACGTCTCCGTTGTATCTATAATTATTGATTGTTCCATGCCAATATTCTACAACTTTCATATACTTTTGGCAACTTTTTATATTATTTTTGGGACTAACATATTGATCCTGTGCCCAGTGCCAGTTCCTATTTGTTGCATGTTTTTGTTTCGTAGAATATCCATATCAAATGGAGTCCAAACGGGATAAAAACGGATGGAGATTATTTTTGGAATATTCGGAGAATATGGGAAGGAAAATCCACGCGAGACGGTGCCCGAGGGAGGCACGAGGCAGGGGGCGCGCCCCTGACCCTCGTGGGTCCCCATAAGGCGGTTGATGCCCTTCTTCGGCCGCAAGAAAGCTGATTTTTAGGAAAAAATCACGGCGAAGATTTCAGTCCAATCGGAGTTACGGATCTCCATATATATACGAAACGGTGAAAGGGCAGAGGAACAGAACGCAGAAACAGAGAGAGACAGAGAGACAGATCCAATCTCGGAGGGGCTCTCGCCCCTCCCATGCCATGGAGACCAAGGACCAGAGGGGAAACCCTTCTCCCATCCAGGGAGGAGGTCAAGGAAGAAGAAGAAGGAGGGGGGGCTCTCTCTCCCTCGCTTCTGGTGGTGCCGGAGTGCCACTGGGGGATCATCATCACCGCAATCTTCACCAACAACTTCACCGCCATCATCACCAACTCCCCCCTCTAAGCAGCGGTGTAACCTCTCTCTTACCCGCTGTAATCTCTACTTAAACATGGTGCACAACGCTATATATTATTTCCCAATGATGTATGGCTATCCTATGATGTTTGAGTAGATCCGTTTTTTCCTATGGGTTATTTGATGATCGTGATTGGTTTGAGTTGCATGTTTTATTATTGGTGCTGTCCTATGGTGCTCTCTGTGTCGCGCAAGCGTGAGGGATCCCCACTGTAGGGTGTTGCAATACGTTCATGATTCGCTTATAGTGGGTTGCGTGAGTGACTGAAACACAAACCCGAGTAAGGGGGTTGTTGCGTATGGGATAAAGAGGACTTGAGGCTTTAATGCTATGGTTGGGTTTTACCTTAATGATCTTTAGTAGTTGCGGATGCTTGCTAGATTTCCAATCATAAGTGCATATGATCCAAGTAGAGAAAGTATGTTAGCTTATGCCTCTCCCTCAAATAAAATTGCAATAATGATTACCGGTCCAGTTATCGATTGCCTAGGGACAAATAACTTGACCGTGACAAAAAGCTCTCTACTAAAACTAATTTAGTTGTGTCTTTATCTAAACAGCCCCTACTTTTTATTTACGCTCTCTTTATATTCTTGCAAGCCTATCCAAAAACACCTACAAAGTACTTCTAGTTTCATACTTGTTCTAGGTAAAGCGAACGTTAAGCGTGCGTAGAGTTGTATCGGTGGTCGATAGAACTTGAGGGAATATTGTTCTACCTTTAGCTCCTCGTTGGTTCGACACTATTACTTATCGAAAGAGGCTAAAATTGATCCCCTATACTTGTGGGTTATCAAGACCTTTTTTCTGGCGCCGTTGTCGGGGAGCAATAGCGTGGGGTGAATATTCTCGTGTGTGCTTGTTTGCTTTATCACTAAGTAATTTTTATTTGCTGTTCTAAGTTGTTCTCTATCTTTAGTTATGGATATGGAACACGAAATACCAAAAAAATTAGGTGTACTTGCTACTCATGGAGATGGGGAACCCCCTAAAACCCTCGATGCTCGTTATGTGACAGATATTATGTATTACTTTGATAATCTTGAGAAAACCCCATTCAATTATGTAATGGGAGACACATTGGACCAACGTGAATACTTTAGGGATTATCGCTTGACTCAAAAAGGGAAGCTATTATGGGATCAAATTCATATGTTGAAGTGGTATGCTAGGCAACTATGCTTGAGATATGATTATACTTGTTGCTCTAGGATGAAGGCTCCACACCTTCCCTTTTCATGCGAATTTAATGATAATGAGACCTTGGCTTCTTATGCTAGAGGTATATATGATTACTATGATGTGGAACAAATAGAAGAATTTGTTGCTTTTATGGGTGCTTATGAAATCTATGTTCAAAGAATTTGAAAATCTTTATGATGCTGTTTATAGACCTTAAAATTTAGCTATCCTAAATATTGCTATGCCAATTATGAATTCAATTCCGATATTGATGCATTTATTGAGAAAGTCTCCGCTGTCCAAGAAGTGACTAATATTTTGCAGGAGCCTATGGAATAAGAAATTAACAACATTGTGAGCTCATTGGATGAAAAAGATGATGAGGAGAGCGAAGAACAAAAGGAGGAAGAGCGGATTAGCTACCCATGCCCACCTTCTAATGAGAGTAACTCTTCAACTCATACATTGTTTAATTTCCCTTCGTGCTTACCGAAGGATGATTGCTATGATAACTATTATGATCCCGTTGATTCTCTTGAAATATCTATTTTTGATGATGCTTGCTATGCTTGTGGCCAAGACGCCAATATGAATTATGCTTATGGAGATGAACTTGCTATAGTTCCTTATGTTAAACATGAAATTGTTGCTATTGCACCCACGCATGATAGTCCTATTATCTTTTTGAATTCTCCAAACTTCACTATATCAGAGAAGTTTGTGCTTATTAAAGATTATATTGATGGGTTGCCTTTTACCGTTGCACATGATGATTTTGATGAATATAATATGCATGTGCTTGCTGCTCCTACTTGCAATTATTATGAGAGGGGAACTACATCTCCGCCCCTTTATGTTTCCAACATGAAAAAACTGCAAGAAACTGTTTATAGTATGCATTGGCCTTTACTATGCGTGCATGAATTGTTCTTTTATGACATGCCGATGCATAGGAAGAGAGTTAGACTTCGTCATTGCTTGATATATGTTGCTTTGTGATCATTACTAAATGCCAAATCATCGCTAATTAAAATTGGCTTTGATATACCTTGGGATCCGGGTGGATCCATTACTTGAGCACTATATGCCTAGCTTAATGGCTTTAAAGAAAGCGCTGCCAGGGAGACAACCCGGAAGTTTTAGAGAGTCATTTATTTCTGTTGAGTGCTTTCATATAGTTTAAAAACAAAAAAATAAAGAGGGGAACCTCAAACTTTTTCAAAAAGAAAAGCGAAAGTGAGAAAGACGAGCATTGTTAAAGTGGGAGCTAGCCTCTAACTTTGTTCATGCTCACGGAAACTTTGTGAATCTTGATTACAGAAACTTTTCAACAAAAATAATTATCCCCTTGTACAATTCCATTGTATAATAAAAATAATGTACCAAGGTTTGCCTTTAGGATGGTTACAATGCTTGTTGGTTTGTGCGGTGCAGGACAGAAACTTTGGCTGTAGTGCGCGATTTTAAATTTTTTACTGGAACGTCAAATGGTTCTGATTCTTTTTGCACTGTCTCAATATACAAATTTTTTATTTTTCCTAATTTTGGCAGAATTTTTCAAGTACTAGAAGTATGGTGAATTTTCAGATTATTACAGACTGTTCTGTTTTAGACAGATTCTATTTTTGATGCATAGTTTGCTTGTTTTGATGAAACTATCAATTTATATCAGTGGATTAAGCCATGAAAAAGTTATATTACAGAAGATACAATGCAAAAACAAAATATGAATTGGTTTTCAAAAGTACTTAGAGTAGTGATTTGCTTTATTATACTAACGGATCTTACCGAGTTTTCTGTTGAAGTTTTGTGTGGATGAAGTGTTCGATGATCGAGAAGGTGTCGATGCGAGAAGAAGGAAGAGAGGCAAGATCTCAAGCTTGGGGATTCCCAAGGCACCCCAAGTAACATTTAAGGAGACTCAAGCGTCTAAGCTTGGGGATGCCCCGGAAGGCATCCCCTCTTTCTTCAACAAGTATCGGTATGTTTTCGGATTCGTTTCGTTCATGCGATATGTGCAATCTTGGAGCGTCTTTTGCATTTAGTTTTCATTTTTCTTTTATGCACCATGCTGGTATGAGATAGTCCTTGGTTGATCTATATAATGCTCTTTGCACTTCACTTATATCTGTTGAGTATGACTTTATAGAATGCTTCATGTGCTTCACTTATATCATTTGAAGTTTGGATTGCCTGTTTCTCTTCACATAGAAAACCGCCATTTGTAGAATGCTCTTTTGCTTCACTTATACTTGTTAGAGTGTGGGCATATCTTTTGTAGAAAGAATTAAACTCTCTTGCTTCACTTATATCTATTTAGAGAGATGACATGAATTGTTCATTCACATGGTTAGTCATAAAATCCTACATAAAACTTGTAGGTCACTGAATATGATATGTTTGATTCCTTGCAATAGTTTTGCGATATAAAGATGGTGATATTAGAGTCATGCTAGTGGGTAGTTGTGGATTGTAGAAATACTTGTGTTGAAGTTTGTGATTCCCGTAGCATGCACGTATGGTCAACCGTTATGTGATGAAGTCGGAGCATGATTTATTTATTGATTGTCTTCCTTATGAGTGGCGGTCGGGGACGAGCGATGGTCTTTTCCTACCAATCTATCCCCCTAGGAGCATGCGCGTAGTACTTTGTTTCGATAACTAATAGATTTTTGCAATAAGTATGTGAGTTCTTTATGACTAATGTTGAGTCCATGGATTATACGCACTCTCACCCTTCCACCATTGCTAGCCTCTCTAGTACCGTGCAATTTTTGCCGGTACCATAAACCCACCATATACCTTCCTCAAAACAGCCACCATACCTACCTATCATGGCATTTCCATAGCCATTCCGAGATATATTGCCATGCAACTTCCACCATCATCATATACATGACTCGAGTGTTCATTATCATATTGCTTTGCATGATCGTAAGATAGCTAGCATGATATTTTCATGACTTGTCCGTTTTTTGATGTCATTGCTACGCTAGATCATTGCACATCCCGGTACACCGCCGGAGGCATTCATATAGAGTCATATCTTTGTTCTAGTATCGAGTTGTAATATTGAGTTGTAAGTAAATAAAAAGTGTGATGATCATCATTATTAGAGCATTGCCCCAGTGAGGAAAGGATGATGGAGACTATGATTCCCCCACAAGTCGGGATGAGACTCCGGACTTTACAAAAAAATAAAAGAGCCCAAAGAAGCCCAAATAAAAAAAGAGGCCAAAGAAGCCCACCAAAAAAAATAAAAAAATGAGAGAAAAAGAGAGAAGGGGCAATGTTACTATCCTTTTACCACACTTGTGCTTCAGAGTAGCACCATGATCCTTCATATAGAGAGTCTCTTGAGTTATCACTTTCATATACTAATGGGAATTTTCATTATAGAACTTGGCTTGTATATTCCGATGATGGGATTCCTCAAATGCCCGAGGTCTTCATGAGCAAGTAAGTTGGATGCACACCCACTTAGTTTCCAGTTTGAGCTTTCATACACTTATAGATCTTAGTGCATCCATTGCATGGCAATCCCTACACCTCACATTGACATCAATTGATGGGCATCTCCATAGCCCATTGATTAGCCTCGTCAATGTGAGACTTTCTCCTTTTTGTCTTCTCCGTACAACCTCCACCATCATATTCTATTCCACCTATAGTGCTATGTCCATGGCTCACGCTCATGTATTGCGTGAAAGTTGAAAAGGTTTGAGAACATCAAAAGTATGAAACAATTGCTTGGCTTGTCATCGAGGTTGTGCATGATTTGAATATTTTGTGTGGTGAAGATGGAGCATAGCTAGACTATATGATTTTGTAGGGATAACTTTCTTTGGCCATGTTATTTTGAAAAGACTGTTGGAAATATGCCCTAGAGGCAATAATAAAAGGGTTATTATTATATTTCCTTGTTCATGATAATTGTCTATTGTTCATGCTATAATTGTGTTATCCGGAAATCGTAATACATGTGTGAATACATAGACCACAACATGTCCCTAGTGAGCCTCTATTTGACTAGCTCGTTGATCAATAGATGGTTACGGTTTCCTAACCATGGACAAAGGACGTCATTGATAACGGCATCACATCATTAGGATAATGATGTGATGGACAAGACCCAATCCTAAGCATAGCACAAGATCGTGTAGTTCGTCTGCTAAAGCTTTTCTAATGTCAAGTATCTTTTCCTTAGACCATGAGATTGTGCAACTCCCGGATACCGTAAGGGTACTTTGGGTGTGCCAAACGTCACAACGTAACTAGGTGGCTATAAAGGTACACTACGGGTATCCCCGAAAGTATCTGTTGGGTTGGCATGAATCGAGACTGGGATTTGTCACTCCGTATGACAGAGAGCTATCTCTGGGCCCACTCGGTAAGACATCATCGTAATGAGATCAATGTGACTAAGGGGTTGGTCATGGGATGATGTGTTACAGAATGACTAAAGAGACTTGCCGTAACGAGATTGAACAAGGTATCGGTATACCGATGATCGAATCTCGGGCAAGTGCTATATCGGTAGACAAAGGGAATCGTGTACGGGATTGATTGAATCCTTGACATCGTGGTTCATCAGATGAGATCATCGTGGAACATGTGGGAGCCAACATGGGTATCCAGATCCCGCTATTGGTTATTGGCCGCAGAGATGTCTCGGTCATGTCTGCATAGTTCCCGAACCCGTAGGGTCTACACACTTAAGGTCCGATGACGCTAGGGTTATAGGGAATAGATGTACGTGGTTACCGAATGTTGTTCAGAGTCCCGGATGAGATCCCGGATGTCACGAGGAGTTCTGAAATGGTCCAGAGGTGAAGATTTATATATGGGAAGTCCAGTTTCTGTCACCGGAAAGGTTTCGGAGTTTATCTGTATTGTACCGGGACCACCGAAGGGGTTCCGGGGGTCCACCGGGAGGGTCCACCTGCCCCGAAGGACCTAATGGGATGTAGTTGGGTGGGAACCAGCCCCTTAGTGGGCTGGTGCGCCCCGCCAAGGGCCCAAGGCGCCTAGGGTTGGAAACCCTAGTGGGCCGCTGCCCCCCCGGGGGCGGGCGCTAGTTGGAAACCCTAAGGGTGCCGCTGCCCCCCGGGGGGCCGCCGGCCCGCCTCTAGATGGATCTAGGGGGCCGACCCCCTCCCCTTCCCCTATATATAGTGGGGGTTTTGGGGCTGCTAGGGACACGAGTCTCCCTCTCTCTTGGCGCAGCCCTACCCCTCTCCCTCCTCGTCTCTCGCAGTGCTTGGCGAAGCCCTGCTGGAGAGCCACGCTCCTCCACCACCACCACACCGTCGTGCTGCTGCTGGACGGAGTCTTCCCCAACCTCTCCCTCTCCCTTGCTGGATCAAGGCGCGGGAGACGTCACCGGGCTGCACATGTGTTGAACGCGGAGGCACCGTTGTTTGGTGCTTAGATCGGATTCGGCCGCGATCTGAATCGCTTCGTGTACGACTCCAACGACCGCGTTCTTGCAACGCTTCCGCATTGTGATCTTCAAGGGTATGAAGATGCACTCCCCTCTCTCTTGTTGCTAGTCTCTCCATAGATTGATCTTGGTGATGCGTAGAAATCTTTTAATTTCTGCAACGATCCCCAGCAGTGGCATCATGAGCTAGGTCTATGCGTAGTTTCTATGCACGAGTAGAACACAAGTTGTTGTGGGCGTCGATTTTGTCAATTTACTTGCCGTTACTAGTCTTATCTTGATTTGGCGGCATCGTGGGATGAAGCGGCCCGGACCGACCTTACACGTACGCTTACGTGAGACAGGTTCCACCGACTGACATGCACTAGTTGCATAAGGTGGCTAGCGGGTGTCTGTCTCTCCCACTTTAGTCGGATCGGATTCGATGAAAAGAGTCCTTATGAAGGGTAAATAGAAATTGGTATATCACGTTGTGGTTTTGGCGTAGGTAAGAAACGTTCTTGCTAAGAAACCTATAGCAGCCACGTAAAAATTTGCAACAACAATCAGAGGACGTCTAACTTGTTTTTGCAGCATGTGCCGTGTGATGTGATATGGCCAAAAGGATGTGATGAATGATATATGTGATGTATGAGATTGATCATGTTCTTGTAATAGGAATCACGACTTGCATGTCGATGAGTATGACAACCGGCAGGAGCCATAGGAGTTGTCTTAATTTATTTATGACCTGCATGTCAACATAAACGTCATGTAATTACTTTACTTTATTGCTAAACCGTTAGCCATAGTAGTAGAAGTAATAGTTGGCGAGACAACTTCGTGTAGACACGATGATGGAGATCATGGTGTCATGCCGGTGACGATGATGATCATGGCGCCCCGAAGATGGAGATCAATAGGAGCAAAATGATATTGACCATATCATGTCACTATTTGATTGCATGTGATGTTTATCATGTTTTACATCTTATTTGCTTAGAACGACGGTAGCTTAAATAAGATGATCCCTCGCAATAATTTCAAGAAAGTGTTCCCCCTAACTGTGCACCGTTGCGAAGGTTCGTTGCTTCGAAGCACCACGTGATGATCGGGTGTGATAGATTTTAACGTTCGAATACAACGGGTGTAAGCCAGATTTACACACGCAATACACTTAGGTTGACTTGACGAGCCTAGCATGTACAGACATGGCCTCGGAACACGGAAGACCAAAAGGTCGAACATGAGTCGTATAGAAGATACGATCAAGATGTTCACCGATGATGACTAGTCCATCTCACGTGATGATCGGACACGGCCTAGTTGACTCGGATCATGTATCACTTAGATGACTAGAGGGATGTCTATCTGAGTGGGAGTTCATTAAATAATTTGCTTAGATGAACTTAATTATCATGAACATAGTCTAAAACTTTGCAATATGTCTTGTAGATCAAATGGCCCACGCTAATGTTGCCCTCAACTTCAACGCGTTCCTAGAGAAAACCAAGCTGAAAGACGATGGTAGCAACTACACGGACTGGGTCTGTAACCTGAGGATTATCCTCATAGCTGCCAAGAAAGCATATGTCCTTGAAGCACTGCTAGGTGATGCACCTGTTTTCCCAGCAACTCAAGACGTTATGAACGCCTGGCAGTCGCGTAGTGATGATTACTCCCTGGTTCAGTGCGGCATGCTTTACAGCTTAGAACCGGGGCTCCAAAAGCGTTTTGAGCAGCACGGAGCATATGAGATGTTCCAAGAGCTGAAAATGGTTTTCCAAGCTCATGCCCGGGTCGAGAGATATGAAGTCTCCGACAAGTTCTACAGTTGTAAGATGGAGGAGAATAGTTCTGTCAGCGAGCACATACTCAAAATATCTGGGTTGCACAACCGCTTGTCTCAGCTGGGAGTTAATCTCCCGGATGATGCGGTCATTGACAGAATCCTTCAGTCGCTCCCACCTAGCTACAAGAGCTTTGTGATGAACTTCAATATGCAGGGGATGGAAAAGACCATTCCTGAGGTATATTCAATGCTGAAATCAGCGGAGGTGGAGATCAAAAGGAACATCAAGTGTTGATGGTGAATAAAACCACTAAGTTCAAGAAAGGCAAGGGTAAGAAGAACTTCAAGAAGGACGGCAAGGGATTTGCCGCGCCCGGTAAGCCAGTTGCCGAGAAGAAGCCAAAGCATGGACCCAAGCCTGAGACTGAGTGCTTTTATTGCAAGGGAAACAGTCACTGGAAGCGGAACTGCCCCAAGTACTTAGCAGATTAGAAGGCCGGCAATACCAAAGGTATATGTGATATACATGTTATTGATGTGTACCTAACCAGCGCTCGTAGTAGCTCCTGGGTATTTGATACCGGTGCGGTTGCTCATATTTGTAACTCAAAACAGGAGTTGCGGAATGAGCGGAGACTGGCGAAGGACGAGGTGACGATGCGCGTCGGGAATGGTTCCAAGGTCGATGTGATCGCCGTCGGCACGCTACCTCTACATTTACCTACGGGATTAGTTTTAAACCTCAATAATTGTTATTTAGTGCCAGCTTTGAGCATGAACATTGTATCTGGATCTCGTTTGATGCGAGATGGCGACTCATTAAAATCTGAGAATAACGGTTGTTCTATTTATATGAGAGATATGTTTTATGATCATGCCCCGCTGGTCAATGGTTTGTTCTTATTGAATCTCGAACGTGATGTTACACATATTCATAGTGTGAATGCCAAAAGATGTAAGGTTGATAATGATAGTCCCACATACTTGTGGCACTGCCGCCTTGGTCACATTGGTATCAAACGCATGAAGAAACTCCATGCAGATGGAATTTTGGAGTCTCTTGATTATGAATCATTTGACACGTGCGAACCATGCCTCATGGGCAAAATGACCAAGACTCCGTTCTCCGGAACAATGGAGCGAGCAACCAACTTATTGGAAATCATACATACTGATGTGTGCGGTCCAATGAGTGTTGAGGCTCGCGGTGGTTATCGCTATGTTCTCACCCTCACGGATGACTTAAGTATATATGGGTATGTCTACTTATTGAAACACAAGTCTGAGACCTTTGAAAAGTTCAAGGAATTTCAGAGTGAGGTTGAGAATCAACGTGACAGGAAAATCAAGTTCTTACGATCAGATCGTGGGTGAGAATATTTGAGTCACAAATTTGGCACGCACTTAAGGAAATGTGGAATTGTTTGACAACTCACGCCGCCTGGAACACCTCAGCGTAATGGTGTGTCCGAACGGCGAAATCGCACTCTATTGGATATGGTGCGATCCATGATGTCTCTTACCGACCTACCGCTATCATTTTGGGGTTATGCTTTAGAGACTACCGCATTCACTTTAAATAGGGCTTTGTCGAAATCCATTGAGACGACACTGTATGAATTATGGTTTGGGAAAAAACCTAAGCTGTCGTTTCTGAAAGTTTGGGGATGCGATGCTTATGTCAAGAAACTTCAACCTGAAAAGCTCGAACCCAAGTCAGAAAAATGCGTCTTCATAGGATACCCTAAGGAAACTATTGGGTATACCTTCTACCTCAGATCCGAAGGCAAGATCTTTGTTGCCAAGAATGGATCCTTTCTAGAGAAAGAGTTTCTCTCGAAAGAAGTAAGTGGGAGGAAAGTAGAACTTGATGAAGTATTGCCTCTTGAACCGGAGAGTAGCGCAGCTCAAGAAAATGTGTCTGTGGTGCCTGCACCGACTAGAGAGGAAGTTAATGATGATGATCATGAAACTTCAGATCAAGTTGCTACTGAACTTCGTAGGTCCACAAGGACACGTTCCGCACCAGAATGGTACGACAACCCTGTCCTGGAAATCATGTTGTTAGAAAATGGTGAACCTTCGAACTATGAAGAAGCGATGGCGGGCCCGGATTCCGACAAATGGCTTGAAGCCATGAAAT
The DNA here is from genome assembly GCF_002575655.3 of Aegilops tauschii subsp. strangulata. Lineage (NCBI taxonomy): Eukaryota > Viridiplantae > Streptophyta > Magnoliopsida > Poales > Poaceae > Aegilops > Aegilops tauschii. The sequence continues at coordinate 14,883,478 of NC_053039.3, forward strand.
CCGAGATAGGATCCGTGTATGAAAAAAAAGTATGGTCTTTGATGGACTTGCCCGATGATCGGCGAGCCATAGAAAATAAATGGATCTTTAAGAAGAAGACGGACGCGGATGGCAATGTGACCATCTATAAAGCTCGGCTTGTCGCTAAGGGTTATCGGCAAGTTCAAGGGGTTGACTACGATGAGACCTTCTCACCCATAGCGAAGCTGAAGTCTGTCCGAATCATGTTAGCAATTGCCGCATTCTATGATTATGAGATATGGCAAATGGACGTCAAAACGACATTCCTTAATGGTTTCCTTAAGGAAGAATTGTATATGATGCAGCCGGAAGGTTTTGTCGATCCTAAGAATGCTGACAAGGTATGCAAGCTCCAACGCTCGATCTATGGGCTGGTGCAAGCATCTCGGAGCTGGAACATTCATTTTGATGAGATGATCAAAGCGTTTGGGTTTATGCAGATTTATGGAGAAGCCTGTGTTTACAAGAAAGTGAGTGGGAGCTCTGTAGCATTTCTCATATTGTATGTGGACGACATACTATTGATGGGAAATAATATAGAACTCTTGGAAAGCATAAAGGCCTACTTGAATAAGTGTTTTTCAATGAAGGACCTTGGAGAAGCTGCTTATATATTAGGCATCAAGATATATAGAGATAGATCGAGACGCCTCATTGGTCTTTCACAAAGCACATACCTTGACAAGATATTGAAGAAGTTCAATATGGATCAGTCAAAGAAGGGGTTCTTGCCTGTATTGCAAGGTGTGAGATTGAGCGCGGCTCAATGCCCGACCACGACAGAAGATAGAGAAAAGATGAGTGTCATCCCCTATGCCTCGGCCATAGGATCTATTATGTATGCCATGTTGTGTACCAGACCTGATGTAAACCTTGCCGTAAGTTTGGTAGGAAGGTACCAAAGTAATCCCGGCATGGAACACTGGACAGCGGTCAAGAATATCCTGAAGTACCTGAAAAGGACTAAGGATATGTTTCTCGTTTATGGAGGTGACGAAGAGCTTGTCGTAAAGGGTTACGTTGATGCTAGCTTCGACACAGATTTGAATGACTCCAAGTCACAAACCGGATACGTGTATATTTTGAATGGTGGGGCAGTCAGCTGGTGTAGTTGCAAGCAAAGCGTCGTGGCGGTATCTACATGTGAAGCGGAGTACATGGCAGCCTCGGAGGCAGCATATGAAGCAATCTGGATGAAGGAGTTCATTGCCGACCTAGGAGTTATTCCCAATGCATCGGGGCCGATGACTCTCTTCTGTGACAACACTAGAGCTATTGCCCTTGCCAAGGAGCCCAGGTTTCACAAGAAGACCAGGCATATCAAGCGTCGCTTCAACTCCATTCGTGAAAATGTTCAAGATGGAGACATAGAGATTTGTAAAGTGCATACGGACCTGAATGTCGCAGATTCGTTGACTAAACCTCTTCCACGTGCAAAGCATGATCAACACCAAAACTCTATGGGTGTTCGATTCATCACAATGTAACTAGGTTATTGACTCTAGTGCAAGTGGGAGACTGTTGGAAATATGCCCTAGAGGCAATAATAAAAGGGCTATTATTATATTTCCTTGTTCATGATAATTGTCTATTGTTCATGCTATAATTGTGTTATCCGGAAATCATAATACATGTGTGAATACATAGACCACAACATGTCCCTAGTGAGCCTCTAGTTGACTAGCTCGTTGATCAATAGATGGTTACGGTTTCCTAACCATGGACATAGGATGTCATTGATAACGGGATCACATCATTAGGATAATGATGTGATGGACAAGACCCAATCCTAAGCATAGCACAAGATCGTGTAGTTCGTCTGCTAAAGCTTTTCTAATGTCAAGTATCTTTTCCTTAGACCATGAGATTGTGCAACTCCCGGATACCGTAAGGGTACTTTGGGTGTGCCAAATGTCACAACGTAACTGGGTGGCTATAAAGGTACACTACGGGTATCCCCGAAAGTATCTGTTGGGTTGGCACGAATCGAGACTGGGATTTGTCACTCCGTATGACGGAGAGGTATCTCAGGGCCCACTCGGTAAGACATCATCATAATGAGCTAAATGTGACTAAGGGGTTGGTCACGGGATGATGTGTTACGGAACGAGTAAGGAGACTTGCCGTAACAAGATTGAACAAGGTATCGGTATACCGACGATCGAATCTCGGGCAAGTGCTATATCGGTTGACAAAGGGAATCATATACGGGATTGATTGAATCCTTGAAATCGTGGTTCATCCGATGAGATCATCATCGAACATGTGGGAGCCAACATGGGTATCCAGATCCCGCTGTTGGTTATTGGCCGGAGAGATGTCTCGGTCATGTCTGCATAGTTCCCGAACCCGTAGGGTCTACACACTTAAGGTTCAATGACGCTAGGGTTATAGGGAATAGATGTACGTGGTTACTGAATGTTGTTCGGAGTCCCGGATGAGATCCCGGACGTCACGAGGAGTTCCGGAATGGTCCGGCGGTGAAGATTTATATATGGGAAGTCCAGTTTCAGTCACCGGAAAGGTTTCGGGGTTTATCGGTATTGTACCGGGACGACCAAAGGGGTTCCGGGGGTCCACCAGGAGGGACCACCTGCCCCGAAGGACCTAATGGGCTGTAGTTGGGTGGGAACCAGCCCCTTAGTGGGCTGGTGCGCCCCCAAGGGCCCAAGGCGCCTAAGGTTGGAAACCCTAGGGGGCCGCTGCCCCCGGGGGCGGGCGCCCCCCTAGTTGGAAACCCTAAGGGGGCCGCTGCCCCCCCGAGGGGCCACCGCCCCGGGGGGGCCGCCGCTCCCCCTCTAGATGGATCTAGGGGGCCGGCCCCCCTCCCCTTCCCGTATATATAGTGGGGGTTTTGGGGCTGCCAGGGACATGAGTCTCCCTCTCTCTTGGCGCAGCCCTACCCCTCTCCCTCCTCGTCTCTCGCAGTGCTTGGCGAAGCCCTGCTGGAGTGCCACGCTCCTCCACCACGACCACGCCGTCGTGTTGCTGCTGGACGGAGTCTTCCCCAACCTCTCCCTCCCCCTTGCTGGATCAAGGCGCGGGAGACGTCACCGGGCTGCACGTGTGTTGAACGCGGAGGCACCGTTGTTTGGTGCTTAGATCGGATTCGGCCGCGATCTGAATCGCTTCGTGTACGACTCCACCGACCGCGTTCTTGCAACACTTCCGCATCGCGATCTTCAAGGGTATGAAGATGCAGTCCCCTCTCTCTCGTTGCTAGTCTCTCCATAGATTGATCTTGGTGATGCGTAGAATTTTTTTTAATTTCTGCAACGATCCCCAACGAAGACATGATTGCTTTATTATTAGGCTTGAAGTATTATTGTTTTTATGTCAAATGATAGACTATTGCTTTGAATCACTCGTGTCTTAATATTCATGCCATGATTAGATTACATGATTAAGATTATGCTAGGTAGTATTCCACATCAAAAATTATCTTTTTTATCATTTACCTACTCGAGGACGAGCAGGAATTAAGCTTGGGGATGCTGATACGTCTCCATCGTATCTATAATTTTTGATTGTTCCATGCCAATACTCTACAACTTTCATATACTTTTGGCAACTTTTTATATTATTTTTGGGACTAACATCTTGATCCAGTGCCCAGTGCCAGTTCCTGTTTGTTGCATGTTTTTGTTTCGCAGAATATCCATATCAAACGGAGTCCAAACGGGATAAAAACGGACGGAGATTATTTTTGGAATATTTGGATAATATGGGAAAGAAAATCCACGCGAGACGGTGCCCGAGGGAGGCACGAGGCAGGGGGGCGCGCCCCACCCCCTGGGTGCGCCCCTGACCCTCGTGGGCTCCCCATAAGGCGGTTGATGCCCTTCTTCGGCCGCAAGAAAGCTATTTTTTAGGAAAAAATCACACCGAAGATTTCAACCCAATCGGAGTTACAGATCTCCATATATATACGAAACGGTGAAAGGGCAGAGGAACAGAACATAGAAACAGACAGAGACAGAGAGACAGATCCAATCTCGGAGGGGCTCTCGCCCCTCCCATGCCATGGAGACCAAGGACCAGTGGGGAAACCCTTCTCCCATCCAGGGAGGAGGTCAAGGAAGAAGAAGAAGGAGGGGGGTCTCTCTCTCCCTCGCTTCCGGTGGCGCCGGAGTGCCACCGGGGGCCATCATCATCACCGCAATCTTCACCAAAAACTTCACCGCCATCATCACCAACTCACCCCCTCTATGCAGTGGTGTAACCTCTCTCTTACCCGCTGTAATCTCTACTTAAACATGGTGCTCAACACTATATATTATTTCCCAATGATGTATGGCTATCCTATGATGTTTGAGTAGATCCGTTTTGTCCTATGGGTTATTTGATGATCGTGATTGGTTTGAGTTGCATGTTTTATTATTGGTGCTGTCCTATGGTGCTCTCCGTGTCGCGCAAGCGTGAGGGATCCCCGCTGTAGGGTGTTGCAATACGTTCATGATTCGCTTACAGTGGGTTGCATGAGTGACTGAAACACAAACCCGAGTAAGGGGGTTGTTGCGTATGGGATAAAGAGGACTTGATGCTTTAATGCTATGGTTGGGTTTTACCTTAATGATCTTTAGTAGTTGCGGATGCTTGCTAGAGTCCCAATCATAAGTGCATATGATCCAAGTAGAGAAAGTATGTTAGCTTATGCCTCTCCCTCAAATAAAATTGCAATAATGATTACCGGTCTAGTTATCGATTGCCTAGGGACAAATAACTTTCTTGTGACAAAAAGCTCTCTACTAAAACTAATTTAGTTGTGTCTTTATCTAAACAGCCCCTACTTTTTATTTACGCTCTCTTTATATTCTTGCAAGCCTATCCAAAAACACCTACAAAGTACTTCTAGTTTCACACTTGTTCTAGGTAAAGCGAACGTTAAGCGTGCGTAGAGTTGTATCGGTGGTCGATAGAACTTGAGGGAATACTGTTCTACCTTTAGCTCCTCGTTGGATTCGACACTCTTACTTATCGAAAGAGGCTACAATTGATCCCCTATACTTGTGGGTTATCAGCGTCGACGAGGCCCTGCTCCACCGAGGCCCCGCGGCGCCAACAACGAGGCAGAGGACACCGCCGGCTCCACCGAGGCCCCACCCTGCCGGCAATGAGGGGGAGGATTTCCCCCGCTCCGCCGAGGCGCCGCCCGCTGGCAACGAGACAGAGGTCATCACCGGCTCCACCGAGGCCCCGCTTCGCTGCCAACGAGGCCGCTCCACACAGAAAACGAGGAAGAGTAGAACACGGCAGGTCGCCGCCGCTCGGGTCCAAGTAAGGCCACCGCTGCTACCCTCCGTTTGCTGGCACTGAGCTGTACATCATGGAGCAATTCTATGATTACAGGATGATTGAAGAGCGCTCCGTGGTTGAGCAAGCTCATGAGATACAGTCATTTGCTAGAGAACTTGAGCACTTCAGTTGTATGCTACCGGACAAGTTTGTTGCAGGAGGTATCATCACTAAGCTTCCTCCGTGGATCTCATTGGCACTCTTGATGTGGAAGAAAAGGTGAGAGCAAAGGACACACGTGCTTGAGGAATTGAGGGAGGATCTAGTGCCAATCTAGTACAGAAGAACTTCCAGCCCCACAAGTTCAAGAACAAGGGCAAGTTTGATGGTAAAGCAAAGTTTGATGGGAAGAATAAGGCTGTGCAACACACGAACTTCAAGAAGAAGAATGACAAGAAGAAAGGTGTTTGTCATGTGGGGATCCTGATCATTGGTCTCCTAGTTTCCCTAATCGATATGACAAGCTAGGCGGGTTGACCACTGACGGCCAGTTAGCTTCTTGGCGGCGACGTGGAGTCGGAGAGCTATGTTGGAGAAGGACGCTGCTTCTACTTAAACTGCTGGTGCAGTTGGCTGACTGACACGTGGGCCCAACAGGCATCTGGTCCACATGTCAGTTACGCAACTGCACCTGCAGTTAAGTCACTGAAGCTTCTGTTCGTCTCAGCCGGACATAGGTGGGTAGCTTCGGTTAATTAATTATACCTCCATTGCACCCCTTTTTAGTTGAAGAATGTATGAAATGTAATGAAATCCGGCATGTTTATATGAAATCCGACCGTGTATGAATGAATTTATTTCGATTAGTTCGAAATCTTGTATCACTGGCATTGGATGAACATGCAAAACAATACGTAGTAGCATTATTCCCAGGGTGATCACCTAGTTTGCAGCAGTTTCACATGTACTCCCTCCGGTCCTTTCTAGCCTGCATACAAGTTTTGTCTGCAGTCAAAGTATCTCTACTTTGACCAATCTTATAGAAAAAAGTATGCACTTTCACAATGTGCGAAGTAAAAAGGAACAGAAGGAGTACAAAGAGTTTGAGCAGCTTTTTAGCGTTCCTATACATTGCAATCACAGCGATTCACATGTGTAAGAGAACATTCAAAACAATCGATGATTATGCATCTCAGCGATTCACATGTTAGAGCCAATATTTACTTCACAACTAAAGAATAAAGAAAAATGGATCGACGCTGCTGACAGCAAAGGGCGTCCCATTCGAAAATAACAAACGCATGCCTTCTTGCTAAAATCAATGAGCAAACTTTGACAAGGTTTTCCCATTCCAAAATATCAAATGCCTACGATTGTGGAATGGGCAGGTTTTGCCATCAGTTCGGACATTGACATGGCACCTCGTGCTAAATAAACCAGCTGTTCTTTTTGTGCAGTTCCATCAAAATCAACCAAATTCGCGCGTAGCTTGTATGATTTCGCCCTTATATGTTGCAATGCCTTGAACTTATTGGCACCTCCTTTCTTGTGGTGGAAATGAATGATTCGATGTATTCATGAACATTTTGTGTAGTTCCCATTGAAATCAAGCTGAGCACCCCTGTTTACACAAATACAAAAAAAGTGATTAGTATAAAGCAAACTATACTATGAATTGATAGTTTAAACAGGCACCTACATGGTCCATGTAGAGCACACTTTTAGAAAAATGGAACTCACTGGAAAGAATCCTAGAACAACATTGTACTCGCGCATCACAGCAAGAAAATGGAGATTTGTCAGTCCTTCTGAGCTGAAGTTAGTGCGGTCTTGTGGGGGGTAATGTAACCATCCTTCAACTGCTCCTTCTGATGAGAAGATAGACAGGGCTTCTTCATCCTGGCATAATCGGAACTAGTCACTTCACGTACTCCATATTCTTCTTCAGAGGAGGATGATCCTGTTGTGCAAAGACAAGAGGATAACTAAATGCTAGCATCCCTATTTGCTCAAAAAAAGGAAAGGAAATATTTAAAACAACACAGATGAAGCACTTCTCAAGGACAATACCACTTTTTGATGACAGTATCTAAACAGTAGCACAACACCAATAGAGATGACAAAGCTCAATCATATGGATGAAATCAGTGGGCGAGTACCAACCTTTGTCAGGAGGCTTATTGTGTAGAGCATACAGATGAAGCACTTCTCCGGAACCATCTGTTTCTATCTACTGTGGTGGCCATGCTTACTATATACTCCTCGATTAGATTAATGTTTCCAACATCTTCTTGTGCAGTTCCACTAAAATATATGGTATCTTCAAAGAAGATCCCTGTTTGCACAAGTAGAGATAATTACATATTACATTAAGAGTGGCATCAAATCAGTGGCAAAACAATTGCTCGTTCCAGCCATAGCAATAAATTAAGATGCAAAACTATATCATACTTGTGTCATCACAGTTCCAGTGCTTCATTACAGCACCAGGAGTTGATTTTTGTTTTTCTTCAGCTTGTTCTTCCCCTTCATCACTTGGTTCAATAATAGACAAGCTTCGCCTTCAATGTAAGATTGGGCATGTCAATTAGGTTGCACAAGTATAGCACTAAACAATGACATTAATTTCCTGATGAAAGTGGCAAAATACAGGCCAACAGTTGTGAAATATCCTTATCTTACCTCAATGGGATATTGCGCTGCACATACAGATTGGAAGTCTTGTCTCCATTGTGCAGTTCACTAAAATCAAGCAACATTACCGTACAAGTAGCACAACATATGAAAGCACACTGCAGAATCATGTGAAAGAAGGCTAGTACTGACCTCTCATGACGCGGAATTCAAACAACTCACAAGAAGAAGATCTGAACCAAATTTGCCAACACGGATAGGAAGTAAGATCTCCTCTTGTGCAGTTCCACTAAGATCAAGCAATCAAGCAACGTTGTCGGTGTGACATTTTGGTTGAACTGCACAAAACACTCTTAAAACAAAAGTGTTTTGTGCAGTGCAACAAAAGGTCACAATGGCAACGAGGTGAAGTAGATAACCCTGTTTACACAGAGGTGCAAAGGAAACAACTAGTGGTCAATAATGGTGGATGACACAGAAGCCAACAAAAAGAAGCATCTACCTTATCTAAATGGGAAAGAAAGCAAGACAGTAGCATTTCTCAAACGGTGGCATTGATTAATATTAACAGAGAGATTATATTAACAATAAAATTCGTTAAACATGTAATTTGCTTTTAACTGTGGCATTGCATCAATTTTCCAGCGGCATTATTAGAGGGTGTTTGTTTACAGGGACATTTTGGTGGAGGGACTAAAAAAACTCCGTGTCAGTCCCATCTAAACCAAACAGGAGGGACTTTTAGGGACTAAAAGTGGGCATTTGGGACTAGAGAAAGAAGACCCCGAGGAGTCTTTTTGGGACTTTTTCCAACAGTTGCCCCTGCCACGCATCACACCTTGTCTCTATTAGTTCATTACTAGGGGTAACATGGTCTTTTAGCATGTCATTTAATAACCTCTAGTCCATGTTTAGTCCCTGGAACCAAGCAGGTAGGGACTAGGGAGTTTTTAACCAAACAGGGCCTTAGATTAACAACAACTAAAGAGTTGCACGGGACAGTGGACGCACCAGCACCATGTGCATCTACCAATGTACTGGGGTGATGCACAGTCTGTTGCAACAAAGAACAAACAACCAAGGAGCATATCTGTGTTGGTCCCAGTTTTGTTATCTTTAGACACCTTTCCCTATTTGAGTGCAGCAAATCTAGTCCTGCTCAAACTCTACAGCCTTGTCCCCCAAAACAAAAGATCAGTTCGTTACAGATGTGCGTACTGCGTTTGTCATTGTTTTCCCTTTTCGACCAACGTAGGTGCTGGATAGCCAGTCTGTACTAGTACTTTCCCCACTTCCTTTCCTCTATGAACCACGTCCTAGATTTATGCTATACAACTTTCCCCACTACTTTCCCCCATTCCTGTCCTCTTTGAACCACGTCTTAGATTCATGCGATACAACTTTCCCCACTACTTTCCCCCTTCCTTTCCTTTTTGAACCACGTCCTAGATTCATGCTATACAAATTTTCCCACTACTTTCCCCCGTTCCTTTCCTCTTTGAACCACGTCCTTGATTCATGGTATACAACTTTCCCCACTACTTTCCTGTTTGATCCAACACCTAGATTCGAGTGCAGAAGCGGAAAAAGCCCACATGCAGCTAGAGCAATGCATGTGGAATAAGTAAATTATACCTTAAGGTTCTTGGGATGTGGTTCGGTGGGCGACCAGAGGCCGTTCGACCCACACTATGTACGACGGCGAAGAAGAAGGGGTCAGAGGCCCTCCCGCGCCGCCGCTGGGTGGAAGTGAACAGCTGCGCCGGTAGTGGATTGCCTCCCTCGCCGACAGCGACAGCGTTAAGCCTCCTTCCCTTCCCGGCGGACGGATCCTGCCGGCTCTTTGACCAACAGTGAGGGGAGAGAGAGAGGCCAACGAAGTCTTGTTTAGATCTGAAGAGGGTGAGAGAGTGTGAAGAGAGCAACTACAAGCAGACCAACAGTGAGGGGAGAGAGAGAGGCCAATGAAGTCTTGTTTAGATCTACAGAGGGTGAGAGAGTGTGAAGAGCAACTACAAGCAGACCAGCAGTGAGGGGAGAGAGAGAGGCCAATGAAGTCTTGTTTAGATGTGGAGAGGGTGAGAGAATGTGAAGAGAGCAACTACAAGCGCTGAGGCTCCAGCGTGTATATATATACTGGAGAGAGTGTGAAGAGTGCAAACCCTAGAAAACAAGCGCCAAGGCTGCAACTTATACGTGATGAGGTGATTATACGGTCACTACGAGATCGTACAGCTCCGTATCCATCCATTTTGACCAGTCAAAGATTCCTCCTGGCACGAATTATGCTCAAGTGTAGTTATTGAACCCGAGACCTCAAGTTTGATGAGCGAACAGGCTAACCAGCTACACAACCCTCCCGTTATGTTCAACGAGAGGAAAATAACCTTTTATACATTCCTGCATTCGTGTGACAAGCATGCCGTGTTTTTTTGTGTGTGGGAGTCATTGGGATTTAAATCATAACCATGTCATGTGGCTTTGGTGGTAAGACTATCCACAGTGGTGCAGAAATAATGTAGACTTAGTCACCTTACCTCTCTCCATGTAGTACGTTGGGTCCCACCAGTCAGAGGGTGAAACAAACAAATTAATAAGAAAAATTAAAAGCGCCAGCGGTGTATCTTACCTCACACATCTCGCTACTGCCCGGGAGCACTGTCCAATTGATCCCTCTGTTCGCTCACGCACTATTTTAAGCGAATCCTTATTATAACATGCACACAATTTTGGGCACTTGTATTCGACCTAAGTCAGTGTGCCACCGTATCTCGTATGACTCCCTCTGTCTAGGTGTAATAAGTCACGTTAGAAGGTGCAACGGGACCAAGGTGCAAGCAGATTGGAGGAGAAGGAGAAACTTGACCGGTCATTCCTCCAATCAAAGCCCTGATTTCTGTCTCTAAACGCAACAATTAATCCAAACAACTAAGAGATGCCGTTTTAGCTACCATGCAGGGCCACGTATTAACTCGCATGCAAGCCGACTTTGATTTCTTGACTGATCAACGTGTAGTTGCGCTCCATGCATTGGGTTTCCGGGGGAGATAACAAGGCAGAGTAAGGAGCGTTTGGTTACATTGGTTAGGCTGGTCATAGTGGTGAGTAACTTGGACTAGTAACATGCATATGTTACTAGCCTATGTTACTACACTACGCGAAGTTTGCCGTCGGAAGCGAGCCGATCTGGCTCTCCTGATCTAGCAAGGTTTTTCTAGCCCACCCAAGCTAGCTGGCCCACAAAAGCTAACATATTTTAACAGTTCCAAACGCCTAACCTTGCCCGGCTATGCTATAAGCTGTTCTTGCTAAGGATCCAAACGCTCCCTAAGTAACAACGCTCGCTAGCAATGAGGCCAGGAGTGGATTGAGATGCGAAGTTAATGGACGACGCCTAAACATTTTGGGAATATCTGATTTCCGTAGGATGACTTAACACCTAGACGGAGGGAGTACTACTCCCCAGTCCAGGTTTGATGGAATATTCATAACCTCTTCTCTTCTTGTACGTACTCCATTTGTATCTCACTTCCTGTGGCTTCGCACTCACACGATTTTCCTATTCTATGAACCTGTGTGTGCGTGTGCGTGTGTGTGTTTAACAACATGCAATGTGTTAGAGAGAGCGACAGATCGACCTACTCCTACAGAGAGATGGTGTGTATTGTACGATTTTAGCCGCGAGAGTCGATGCATCCTCTCATTTCCGGGCGTCCGATAGGGACAGGCGGACAACTGCCATGCCCGCTCCTGACCAGCCTGGCCCACCCAAAGCCCCTCCATCGCCCGCGCGCGCTTCCCGCCCGAAACGGTTAGCGCCGCTCCAAAGAATCGGTGCCGCATTCATGCCCGGGCTGAGCGGACGCAACCTCTCACTGGCGCCTACGTTGAAGGGAGAAGCGGATTCAAGAGTGATGGTTGCTTCGTCCGTCCAACTTACTGCTGGGTCTATGTGATTTGACAGCTCATTGGTAATTATTACTGAGGTGGTAGGACTGCAGGATGTCCCACGCTTTCGGCGAAAGGAGGTACTACTAGATTACAATTTTCTCCATTCTTAAGGCGGAGGAGTGCAAGAGCAGTGAAAACACGTAGGCTCAGTGATTACATGGCCCACCTCACACTATCACCATATTTTCTGGACACCGTGCAACACCTAACTCTTTACATAGTACTCCCTCCATTCCTAAATATAGGTCTTTGTAGAGATTCCACTAGGTGGACTACATACGGAACAAAATGAATGAATCTACACTTAAAATGCACTATATACATCCGTATGTGGTTCATGGTGAAATCTCTACAAAGACTTATATTTAGGAACGGAGGAAGTACTTGTATAGTACGTACTGTAATTTATCAGCGAGATAGTACAATGCTATGAAGCTTCCAGCTTCTGTTACATGTATCTTGTGTCCAAGGTTGCCCGTTGCAACATTTCATCAAATACAAAGGAGACTAACATGCATGCTATTGCATCTCAATGATTGACAGATCATAGCAATTATGTACTCCCTCCATTCCAAAATAAGTGTCTCAACTTTATGCTACATACGGAGCAAAATGAGTGAATCTACACTCTAAAATACATCTATATACATTAGTGTTTGTAGTATGTACTAGTAGTTCATATTGAAATCTACTAAAGGACATATATATTCCAAACAATATGATAATATCTCTAACCAAGGTAGTAGGGACGAGGAGTAAACGGAGGGAGTAGTAAATTTTTTCTTCGTCCTGTGAGCCACCGCGCGCGTGGGCGAGGGAGCGGGCGTAAGGCATACAATACTACTACTACTCATGCAGTCCCTAGCCATTGAAACAGAGACAACTAAAGAAAAAAACGATCCATGCAGTCCCTAGCCCTTGAACCGTAAACCCTAACCAGGCTTTAATTTGCTGGCAACATCGGAGCTTCCTAAGAAATGAAGTTTGCAACCCTTTGACCATCGGATCATTTTGTGCAGTTTCACAAAAATCGAGATGAGCATCCCTATGGCAAAGAAATTGAATAAGAGTGATTAGAATAAGATTACTGGGACTAGTTTATGAGACATAAACTCATCACAAATACAGTACGTAGAAGCCAGTAGAGGTATGTGTCGGGCAGCTGGAGCAGTGGTGCAAGCCGGCTGTAAAGGGAGTTGTACTTGAGGGATGTCGGGTTGTAGCTCAACCTAGAGGAGGGCGGCGGGAGGAGCCAACTACCCACGTCGCGGCAGTGAGCAATGGACGAACGCAACCTCACCGGCTTTGTGAGAGAGAATGGTGGGGGCCCCTGATCGGGACGTGCCGACAGTGGGATTTCGCCGTCGGCGACGGCGACCGCATCTACATTAAGCATCCACCCCTTCCCCCGGCGGACGTGATCCATCGGGATGTTAAAGATGTGGCCACAGTGGTTTTGTGCGAGAGAGTGTGAAAACTGAAGAGAGCAACCCCAGCAAGCAACCGTGTAGGCTCGTCCTGCCTATGTATATAGTGGAGTGGTTTCAGTGGAAAACGACACCTATGGGATCACAAGAATCCCTACTACGATTGCCGGGGTGCGGGGTTGTGAGAAGAGCAGGATTAGCAGTCAACACAAGGATCGTTTACCCAGGTTCGAGCCGCGAGGATGCGTAATACCCTAGTCCTTCTTTGGTGTGTATTTGAGAGAGTTCTTGAGCTCTCGAACTAGCTATGGTGGCTGCGTAGTCCAAAAGAGCCGAATCCCCCTCCAGTATGCCAAGGGCATCCTTTTATAGTCGAAAGGGGCTGTCACAGTGGCACACAGGAGGTGGAAAGGCCTACAGTGCTGCAAGCTTATCGCTCGTGTTACAGGACAAGACGCATTTAATGCGTAGCTTAGGTGTCCCTTAGCTTTATTGGGGACGGGAACTAGGCCCGTCCCATCCGTTGCCGTCTCGCCTTGCTTCGACACGCGCCCAGGCCTGCGATGCATGCGGCGCCATGTAGGCAGGCAGACAGCTGAGGTGGCGCGGTGGTAGGGTCTTCACGAAGATCTGCATGTCACCATGCAGGTGCTTGCTGAGTTGGCGTAGAGGCCGCCCGTCGCCATGCAGGTGCCTACCCAGCTGGTTGAGCTAGCAGCTGCTTGGGGACGGCGGTGGAGTCTTGGTCGACGCGGGCCTGGCTGTGGCCCCGCTGACGCCCTCGGCAAGGGCCTTGCCGGGGCCCCAGCAAGGGTCTTGCCATGGCATTGCAGTCGTCCCCGGCAAGGATCTTGCCGGGGGTCTTGTGGATCTCCTCGGCAAGGACCCCGCCGAGGGTCGCCGTCTTCTTGTTCTCATCTGATCTCATATCTCTATGGCCTTGACAAAGATTTGCATGCTACCACGGAGGTGCCTCCCGAGCCCTAGTTCCAATGTGGTTGGTTGAGTTGGAACCCGTGGGCTCAAGGGTGGCTCGCTCTGTTAGCATCGGGCAAGTTGCCCCAGCAAGGCTCTTGCCGGGGCCGCGGAGGCTGCCCCGGTAAGGGCCTTGCCGGGGGAGTCCACCTCGCCCTCTCGCTCTTTGGTATCTTTGGTCTTGGCGTTGCCTTGGCCATCTTGTGCTTCGGCTTCTCTCCGGGCCCCCTCCTCTGCCCTGCTTAGTGTGGCCGTGGCGTGCGGCTCTGACTGCCCGTGCACAAGTAAAGGGGTACAAAGGTGTGCCCCTACTTTTGTACACCGACAAGCGGTTTCCTTTTCTCTCCATATGAACCTATTTTTATTGCGTACGTGCCACTGAAGAAAACAAACTTTATTTATAAATGACGCGACACCTACTACTCGTTCTCCTATAAACCTTGCGCTTGGCATCTCCAAACTATTAACCTTGCGATTGGCTCTTCGCCTCTTCGGGAAGTCGAGCAATAATGATACTGCAATATGTTGGAAATATGCCCTAGAGGCAATAATAAATGGTTATTATTATATTTCTTTGTTCATGATAATTGTCTATTGTTCATGCTATAATTGTGTTATCCGGAAATCGTAATACATGTGTGAATACATAGACCACAACGTGTCCCTAGTAAGCCTCTAGTTGACTAGCTCATTGATCAACAGATAGTCATGGTTTCCTGACTATGGACATTGGATGTCATTGATAACGGGATCACATCATTAGGAGAATGATGTGATGAACAAGACCCAATCCTAAGCATAGCACAAAAGATCGTGTAGTTCGTTTGCTAGAGCTTTTCCAATGTCAAGTATCATTTCCTTAGACAATGAGATCGTGCAACTCCCGGATACCGTAGGAGTGCTTTGGGTGTGCCAAACGTCACAACGTAACCGGGTGACTATAAAGGTACACTACGGGTATCTCCGAAAGCGTCTGTTGAGTTGGCACGGATCGAGACTGGGATTTGTCACTCCGTATGACGGAGAGGTATCTCTGGGCCCACTCGGTAATGCATCATCATAATGAGCTCAATGTGACTAAGGAGTTAGCCACGGGATCATGCATTACGGTACGAGTAAAGTGACTTGCCGGTAACGAGATTGAACAAGGTATTGGGATACCGACGATCGAATCTCGGGCAAGCAACGTACCGATTGACAAAGGGAATTGTATACGGGATTGATTGAATCCTCGACATCATGGTTCATCCGATGAGATCATCGTGGAACATGTGGGAGGCAACATGGGTATCCAGATCCCGCTGTTGGTTATTGACCGGAGAGGCGTCTCGGTCATGTCTGCTTGTCTCCCGAACCCGTAGGGTCTACACACTTAAGGTTCGGTGACGCTACGGTTGTAGAGATATTAGTATGCGGAAACCTGAAAGTTGTTCGGAGTCTCGGATGAGATCCCGGACGTCACGAGGAGTTCCGGAATGGTCCGGAGCTGAAGAATTGTATATACGAAGTCCAGTTTCGGCCACCGGGAAAGTTTCGGGGGTTATCGGTATTGTACCGGGACCACCGGAAGGGTCCCGGGGGTCCATCGGGTGGGGCCACCTGTCCCGGAGGGCCCCATGGGCTGAAGTGGGAGGGGAACTAGCCTCTAGTGGGCTGGGGTGCCCCCCCATGGGCCTCCCCCTGCGCCTAGGGTTGGAAACCCTTGGGGTGGGGGGCGCCCCACTTGACTTGGGGGGGGAAGTTTCCCCCCCTTGGCCGCCGCCCCCCCATAGATGGGATCCCAGGGCCGGCACCCCCCCAGGGGGCCTATATAAAGGGGGGGCGGGAGGGCTGCTGTACCCTAGCCCTTGGCGCCTCCCTCTCCCTCCCGCAACACCTCTCCGTCCCGCTTGCGCTTGGCGAAGCCCTGCCGGGATCCCCGCTACTTCCACCACCACGCCGTCGTGCTGCTGGATCTCCATCAACCTCTCCTTCCCCCTTGCTGGATCAAGAAGGAGGAGACGTCGCTGCTCCGTACGTGTGTTGAACGCGGTGGTGCCGTCCGTTCGGCACTCGGTCATCGGTGATTTGGATCACGGCGAGTACGACTCCATCAACCCCGTTCACTTGAACGCTTCCGCTCGTGATCTACAAGGGTATGTAGATGCACTCCTTTCCCCTCGTTGCTAGTATACTCCATAGATGGATCTTCGTGATGCGTAGGAAATTTTAAAATTCTGCTACGATCCCCAACAGTGGCATCATGAGCCAGGCCTATGCGTAGTTACTATGCACGAGTAGAACACAAAGCAGTTGTGGGCGTAGATGTTGTCAATTTTTCTTGCCACTACTAGTCTTATCTTGTTTCGGCGGTATTGTGGGATGAAGCGGCCCGGACCGACCTTACACGTACGCTTACGTGAGACAGGTTCCACCGACTGACATGCACTAGTGGCATAAGGTGGCTAGCGGGTGTCTGTCTCTCCCACTTTAGTCGGAACGGATTCGATGAAAAGGGTCCTTATGAAGGGTAAATAGAAATTGGCATATCACGTTGTGGTTCTACATAGGTAAGAAACGTTCTTGCTAGAAACCTATACAAGCCACGTAAAAACTTGCAACAACAATTAGAGGATGTTTAACTTGTTTTTGCAGCATGTGCCTTGTGATGTGATATGGCCAGAAGATGTGATGAATGATATATGTGATGTATGAGATTGATCATATTCTTGTAATAGGAATCACGACTTGCATGTCGATGAGTATGACAACCGGCAGGAGCCATAGGAGTTGTCTTTATTTTTTGTATGACCTGCGTGTCATTGAATAACGCCATGTAAATTACTTTACTTTATTGCTAAACGCGTTAGCCATAGAAGTAGAAGTAATCGTTGGCGTGACAACTTCATGAAGACACAATGATGGAGATCATGATGATGGAGATCATGGTGTCATGCCGGTGATGAAGATGATCATGACGCCAAGAAGATGGAGATCAAAGGAGCAGAATGATATTGGCCATATCATGTCACTATTTGATTGCATGTGATGTTTATCATGTTTTGCATCTTATTTGCTTAGAACGACGGTAGTAAGTAAGATGATCCCTTATAATAATTTCAAGAAAGTGTTCCCCCTAACTGTGCACCGTTGCGAAGGTTCGTTGTTTCGAAGCACCACGTGATGATCGGGTGTTGACGAGCCTAGCATGTACAGACATGGCCTCGGAACACACGCAATACACTTAGGTTGACTTGACGAGCCTAGCATGTACAGACATGGCCTCGGAACACGGAAGACCGAAAGGTCGAGCATGAGTCGTATAGAAGATACGATCAACATGGAGATGTTCACCGATCTTGACTAGTCCGTCTCACGTGATGATCGGACAGGGCCTAGTTAACTCGGATCATGTTTCACTTAGATGACTAGAGGGATGTCTATCTGAGTGGGAGTTCATTGAATAATTTGATTATATGAACTTAATTATCATGAACTTAGTCTAAAATCTTTACAATATGTCTTGTAGATCAAATGGCCCACGTTGTCCTCAACTTCAACGCGTTCCTAGAGAAAACCAAGCTGAAAGATGATGGCAGCAACTATACGGACTGGGTCCGGGACCTGAGGATCCTCCTCATAGCTGCCAAGAAAGATTATGTCCTAGAAGCACCGCTAGGTGAAGCACCAATCCCAGAGAACCAAGACGTTATGAACGCTTGGCAATCACGTGCAGATGATTACTCCCTCGTTCAGTGCGGCAAGCTTTACAGCTTAGAACCGGGTCTCCAAAAGTGTTTTGAGAAACATGGAGCATATGAGATGTTCGAAGAGCTGAAAATGGTTTTCCAAGCTCATGCCCAGGTCGAGAGATATGAAGTCTCCGACAAGTTCTTCAGCTGTAAAATGGAGGAAAATAGTTCTGTTAGTGAGCACATACTCAGAATGTCTGGGTTACACAACCGCTTGTCTCAGCTGGGAGTTAATCTCCCGGATGACGCGATCATTGACAGAATCCTTCAGTCGCTTCCACCGAGCTACAAGAGCTTTGTGATGAACTTCAATATGCAGGGGATGGAAAAGACCATTCCTGAGGTATATTCAATGCTGAAAATCAGCGGAGGCGGAGATCAGAAAGGAACATCAAGTGTTGATGGTGAATAAAACCACTAAGTTCAAGAAAGGCAAGGGTAAGAAGAACTTCAAGAAGGATGGCAAGGGAGTTGCCGCGCCCGGTAAGCCAGTTGCCGGGAAGAAGTCGAAGAATGGACCCAAGCCTGAGACTGAGTGCTTTTATTGCAAGGGATGTGGTCACTGGAAGCGGAACTGCCCCAAATACTTAGCGGACAAGAAGGCCGGCAACACTAAAGGTATATGTGATATACATGTAATTGATGTGTACCTTACCAGTACTCGTAGTAGCTTCTGGGTATTTGATACCGGTGCGGTTGCTCATATTTGTAACTCAAAACAGAAACTGCGGAATAAGCGGAGACTGGCAAAGGACGAGGTGACGATGCGCGTCGGGAATGGTTCCAAGGTCGATGTGATCGCCGTCGGCACGCTGCCTCTACATTTACCTACGGGATTAGTTTTAAACCTCAATAATTGTTATTTAGTGCCAGCTTTGAGCATGAACATTGTATCTGGATCTCGTTTAATTCGAGATGGCTACTCATTTAAATGCGAGAATAATGGTTGTTCTATTTATATGACAGATATGTTTTATGGTCATGCCCCGCTGGTCAGTGGTTTATTCTTGATGAATCTCGAACGTGATGTTACACATATTCATAGTGTGAATACCAAAAGATGTAAAGTTGATAACGATAGTCCCACATACTTGTGGCACTGCCGCCTTGGTCACATTGGTGTCAAACGCATGAAGAAGCTCCATGCAGATGGACTTTTGGAGTCTCTTGATTACGAATCATTTGACACGTGCGAACCATGCCTCATGGGCAAGATGACCAAGACTCCGTTCTCCGGAACAATGGAGCGAGCAACCAATTTATTGGAAATCATACATACCGATGTGTGCGGTCCAATGAGTGTTGAGGCTCGCAGAGGATATCGTTATGTTCTCACTCTCACTGATGACTTAAGTAGATATGGGTATGTCTACCTAATGAAACACAAGTCTGAAACCTTTGAAAAGTTCAAGGAATTTCAGAGTGAGGTTGAGAATCAACGTGACAGGAAAATAAAATTCTTACGATCAGATCGTGGTGGAGAATATTTAAGTCACGAATTTGGTACGCACTTAAAGAAATGTGGAATCGTTTCACAACTCACGCCGCCTGGAACACCTCAGCGAAATGGTGTGTCCGAACGTCGTAATCGCACTCTATTGGATATGGTGCGATCTATGATGTCTCTTACCGATCTACCGCTCTCATTTTGGGGCTATGCTTTAGAGACTGCCGCATTCACTTTAAATAGGGCTCCGTCGAAATCCGTTGAGACGACACCGTATGAATTATGGTTTGGGAAGAAACCTAAGCTATCGTTTCTAAAAGTTTGGGGATGCGATGCTTATGTCAAGAAACTTCAACCTGAAAAGCTCGAACCCAAGTCGGAAAAATGCGTCTTCATAGGATACCCTAAGGAAACCATTGGGTATACCTTCTACCTCAGATCCGAAGGCAAGATATTTGTTGCCAAGAATGGGTCCTTTCTGGAGAAAGAGTTTCTCTCGAAAGAATTAAGTGGGAGGAAAGTGGAACTTGATGAGGTGATAGTCACCCCTTCCGAACCGGAAAGTAGCGCAGCGCGGGAAGATGTTCCTGTGGTGCCTACACCAACTGGGGAGGAAGTTAATGATGATGATCATGAAGCTTCAGATCAAGTTACTGCTGAACTTCGTAGGTCCACAAGGACACGTTCCGCACCAGAGTGGTACGGCAACCCTGTCCTGGAAATCATGTTGTTAGACAACGGTGAACCTTCGAACTATGAAGAAGCGATGGCGGGCCCGGATTCCGACAAATGGCTGGAAGCCATGAAATCCGAGATAGGATCCATGTATGAAAACGAAGTATGGACTTTGACTGACTTGCCCGATGATCGGTGAGCCATAGAAAATAAATGGATCTTTAAGAAGAAGACAGACACGGATGGTAATGTAACCATCTATAAGGCTCGACTTGTCGCTAAGGGTTATCGACAAGTTCAAGGGGTTGACTACGATGAGACTTTCTCACCCGTAGCGAAGCTGAAGTCCGTCCGAATCATGTTAGCAATTGCCACATTCTATGATTATGAGATATGGCAAATGGACGTCAAAACGGAATTCCTTAACGGCTTTCTTAAGGAAGAATTATATATGATGCAGCCGGAAGGTTTTGTTGATCCTAAGAATGCTAACAAGGTATGCAAGCTCCAGCGGTCCATCTATGGACTGGTGCAAGCATCTCGGAGTTGGAACATTCGTTTTGATGAGATGATCAAAGCGTTTGGGTTTACACAGACTTATGGAGAAGCCTGTGTTTACAAGAAAGTGAGTGGGAGCTCTGTAGCATTTCTCTTATTATATGTGGATGACATACTATTGATGGGAAATGATATAGAATTCTTGGAAAGTATAAAGGCCTATTTGAATAAGTGTTTTTCAATGAAGGACCTTGGAGAAGCTGCTTATATATTGGGCATCAAGATCTATAGAGATAGATCAAGACGCCTCATTGGTCTTTCACAGAGTACTTACCTTGACAAGATATTGAAGAAGTTCAATATGGATCAGTCCAAGAAGGGGTTCTTGCCTGTATTGCAAGGTGTGCAATTGAGCACGGCTCAATGCCCGACCACGATAGAAGATAGAGAAAAGATGAGTGTCATCCCCTATGCCTCGGCCATAGGGTCTATTATGTATGCCATGCTGTGTACCAGACCTGATGTAAACCTTGCCGTAAGTTTGGTAGGAAGGTACCAAAGTAATCCCGGCATGGAACACTGTACAACGGTCAAGAATATCCTGAAGTACCTGAAGAGGACTAAGGATATGTTTCTCGTTTATGGAGGTGACGAAGAGCTCGTCGTAAAGGGTTACGTCGACGCTAGCTTCGACACAGATCTGGATGACTCGAAGTCACAAACTGGATACGTGTATATTTTGAATGGAGGGGCAGTAAGCTGGTGCAGTTGCAAGCAAAGCATCGTGGCGGGATCTACATGTGAAGCGGAGTACATGGCAGCCTCAGAGGCAGCGCAAGAAGCAATCTGGATGGAGTTCATTACCGACCTAGGGGTGATTCCCAATGCGTCGGTCCCGATGACTCTCTTCTGTGACAACACTGGAGCTATTGCACTTGCCAAGGAGCCCAGGTTTCACAGGAAGACCAGGCATATCAAGCGTCGCTTCAACTCCATTCGTGAAAGTGTTCAAAATGGAGACATAGATATTTGTAAAGTACATACGGACCTGAATGTAGCAGATCCGTTGACTAAACCTCTCCCTAGAGCAAAACATGATCAACACCAGAACGCTATGGGTGTTCGATTCATCACAATGTAACTAGATTATTGACTGTAGTGCATGTGGGAGACTGTTGGAAATATGCCCTAGAGGCAATAATAAATGGTTATTATTATATTTCTTTGTTCATGATAATTGTCTATTGTTCATGCTATAATTGTCTTATCCGGAAATCGTAATACATGTGTGAATACATAGACCACAACGTGTCCCTAGTAAGCCTCTAGTTGGCTAGCTCGTTGATCAACAGATAGTCATGGTTTCCTGACTATGGACATTGGATGTCATTGATAACGGGATCACATCATTAGGAGAATGATGTGATGGACAAGACCCAATCCTAAGCATAGCACAAAAGATCGTGTAGTTCGTTTGCTAGAGCTTTTCCAATGTCAAGTATCATTTCCTTAGACCATGAGATCGTGCAACTCCCGGATACCGTAGGAGTGCTTTGGGTGTGCCAAACGTCACAACGTAACTGGGTGACTATAAAGGTACACTACGGGTATCTCCGAAAGCGTCTGTTGAGTTGGCACGGATCGAGACTGGGATTTGTCACTCCGTATGACGGAGAGGTATCTCTGGGCCCACTCGGTAATGCATCATCATAATGAGCTCAATGTGACTAAGGAGTTAGCCACGGGATCATGCATTACGGTACGAGTAAAGTGACTTGCCGGTAACGAGATTGAACAAGGTATTGGGATATCGACGATCGAATCTCGGGCAAGTAACGTACCGATTGACAAAGGGAATTGTATACGGGATTGATTGAATCCTCGACATCGTGGTTCATCCGATGAGATCATCGTGGAACATGTGGGAGCCAACATGGGTATCCAGATCCCGCTGTTGGTTATTGACCGGAGAGGCGTCTCGGTCATGTTTGCATGTCTCCCGAACCCGTAGGGTCTACACACTTAAGGTTCGGTGACGCTAGGGTTGTAGAGATTTTAGTATGCGGAAACCCGAAAGTTGTTCAGAGTCCCGGTTGAGATCCCGGACGTCACGAGGAGTTCCGGAATGGTCCGGAGGTGAAGAATTGTATATAGGAAGTCCAGTTTTGCCACCGGGAAAGTTTCGGGGGTTATCGGTATTGTACCGGGACCACCGGAAGGGTCCCGGGGGTCCACCGGGTGGGGCCACCTGTCCCGGAGGGCCCCATGGGTTGAAGTGGGAGGGGAACCAGCCTCTAGTGGGCTGGGGCGCCCCCCCATGGGCCTCCCCCTGCGCCTAGGGTTGGAAACCCTTGGGGTGGGGGGCGCCCCACTTGACTTGGGGGGGAAGTTTCCCCCCCTTGGCCGCCGCCCCCCCCATAGATGGGATCCCAGGGCCGGCACCCCCCAGGGGGCCTATATAAAGGGGGGGGGGAAGGAGGGCTGCTGTACCTTGCCCTTGGCGCCTCCCTCTCCCTCCCGCAACACCTCTCCGTCCCGCTTGCGCTTGGCAAAGCCCTGCCGGGATCCCCGCTACTTCCACCACCACGCCGTCGTGCTGCTGGATCTCCATCAACCTCTCCTTCCCCCTTGCTGGATCAAGAAGGAGGAGACGTCGCTGCTCCGTACGTGTGTTGAACGCGGAGGTGCCGTCCGTTCGGCACTCGGTCATCAGTGATTTGGATCACGGCGAGTACGACTCCATCAACCCCGTTCACTTGAACGCTTCCACTCGCGATCTACAAGGGTATGTATATGCACTCCTTTCCCCTCGTTGCTAGTATACTCCATAGATGGATCTTGGTGATGCGTAGGAAATTTTAAAATTCTGCTACGATCCCCAACACAATATATATGATTCTGGCTATATGAGACCGAATGAATTGCTGCACGTCCACCACGTGGCGAGGGTCGAGGGGCGAGGGAGAGTGCGTACTATTACATCCGTTTCAATATGGACTACATACGGAGCAAAAATGAGTGAATCTACACTCTAAAATACGTCTATATACATCAGTGTTTGGAGTATGTACTAGTAGTTCATATTGAAAGCTACTAAAGGACATATATTCCAAACAACATGATAATCAACCAAGGTAGGGATGAGGAGTAAACAGAGGGCGTACTAGTAAAATTTTCTCCTCGTCCTGCGAGCCACCGCGCGCGTGGGCGAGGGAGCGGGCGTAAGGCGTACGTACTCATTAGTAAGCAAGCATTACCTCATCCTGCGAGCCACCGCGCCCGTGGGCGGGGGAGACGGCGTACTAAGCAAGCTTCTCCTCGTTCTACGAGTTGACGCGACACATCAAAAGTACTCCAGTGTATAGAGCCTTGCCTCTAAGGTTGGCCCCACATGGTTTGCCTCTTTTTAACATAACGCATCAAGTCGCAATTTGTTTGTTCACCCGTGGTAGACGATCCTCCCTCCATCCAGTGGACAACCAGTACACGTGTCAACTTACCACGTGGGCTACCTTTTCGTACAGAAATGAGCTCCACCATGTACCCGCGCGGGTGTGGTTGGGAAAGAGACGGGAGTACGTGCGCCGTGCGTGCACCTCTTCTCTTCGTGCATGTCCCCCACCTACGTGGGTGTGTGTGAGAGATACAAACCTAGACAAATGGCTTGTGCGTTTGTGAGTGTTTTTTGTTTTTTTTGGGGGGGGGGGGGAGGTTGATTTCGTGAATGTATTTGTGGGAATGTGTGTCGATGACATCTCAAACAAAATTTTGCATGTAATGTGTGTGAAATGGAGGCCTATCCATATCATATATAGAGGGTCGGGCGATCCACGAGAAGAGAGGGAGGGGTCATAGATATCGATAGAGTCGAAGAGAGGATCAAGTGGGTGGGTGCTAGATCGATGAAGAGAGTGATACGTCTCCAACGTATCTATAATTTTTGATTGTTCCATGCTATATTATATTCTGTTTTGGATGTTTAATGGGCTTTATTATACACTTTTATATTATTTTTGGGACTAACCTACTAACCGGAGGCCCAGCCCGAATTGCTGTTTTTTTGCCCATTTCAGTGTTTCGAAGGAAAAGGATATCAAACGGAGTCCAAACGGAATGAAACCTTCGGGAACGTGATTTTTGGAACAAACGTGATCCAGAGGACTTGGAGTGGACGTCAAGCAATCAACAAGGAGGCCACGAGGCAGGGGCACGCCTACCCCCTGGGCGCGCCCTCCACCCTCGTGGGCCCCTCGTAGCTCTCCTGACCGACCTCCTTCGCCTATATATACTCATATACCCTGGAAACATCATATACGGAGCAAAAACCCTATTTCCACCGCCGCAACCTTCTATACCCGGCAGATCCCATCTTGGGGCCTTTTCCGGCGCTCCGCCAGAGGGGGCATCGATCACGGAGGGCTTCTACATCAACACCATAGCCTCTCCGATGATGTGTGAGTAGTTTACTTCAGACCTTCGGGTCCATAGTTATTAGCTAGATGGCTTCTTCTCTCTCTTTGGATCTTAATACAAAGTTCTCCTCGATTCTCTTGGAGATCTATTTGATGTAACTCTTCTTTTGCGGTGTGTTTGTCGAGATCCGATGAATTGTGGGTTTATGATCAAGATTATCTATGAACAATATTTGAATCTCCTCTGAATTCTTTTATGTATGATTGGTTATCTTTGCAAGTCTCTCTGAATTATCAGTTTGGTTTGGCCTACTAGATTGATCTTTCTTGTAATGGGAGAAGTGCTTAGCTTTGGGTTCAATCTTGCGGTGCTTGATCCCAGTGACAGTAGGGGAAACAACACGTATTGTATTGTTGCCATCGAGGATAAAAAGATGGGGTTTATATCATATTGCATGAGTTTATCCCACTACATCATGTCATCTTGCTTAAAGCGTTACTCTGTTCTTATGAACTGAATACTATAGATGCATGCTGGATAGCGGTCGATGTGTGGAGTAATAGTAGTATATGCAGGCAGGAGTTGGTCTACTTGTCACGGACGTGATGCCTATATACATGATCATACCTAGATATTCTCATAACTATGCTCAATTCTATCAATTGCTCGATAGTAATTCATTTACCCACCGTAATACTTATGCTATCTTGAGAGAAGCCACTAGTGAAACCTATGGCCCCCGGGTCTATTTTCCATCATATTAATCTCCCGTCAACAAGCTATTTCTATTACCATTTATTTTGCTTTCTTTACTTTTAGTCTTTATCATAAAAATACCAAAAATATTATCTTATCATCTCTATTAGATCTCACTTTTAGAAGTGGCCGTGAAGGGATTGAGAACCCCTTTATCGCGTTGGTTGCAAGGTTCTTATTTGTTTGTGTAGGTGCGTGGGACTTGAGCGTGGTCTCCTACTGGATTGATACCTTGGTTCTCAAAAACTGAGGGAAATACTTACACTGCTTTGCCGCATCCACCTTTCCTCTTCAAGGGAGAACCAACGCAGTGCTCAAGAGGTAGCAGAGAGCCATCGAAATTGTGTGTGTGTGCAAGTCAAAGATATAGGGCGACTGACCTAGCTACCGGAACGTCAGAGGGCACGGGTCAAGTTTGTGTGTGGCAGGGAGACATGACTAGAGCGCTCGATGTATCGGTGTGTGTGTGTGGGAGGGGGTGGGGGAGGGGTAGGCAGAGGCCTAACTATAGAGGTAGAACGACTCGTATATGTGTTGAGAAGGAGAGACCCAACTATGTCTTGAGGGAGATCGGTCGACATCCATACATAACCGAAGGACAGGAAATAGGATGGAACAGAGAGAAAGAGAGAGGAGGGAGAGAGGGAGGGAGAGGGGTAGAGTGCTGGATGGGTGATGGAGTTGCTTCTCGAAGATGGTGGGAGAGGCCTACTAGACAAACTGAGGGTGGAACTGCAATATTATCAATAAGAGTGGGGATGTGTTTCTGTGTGTGCCTGTGCGTGATAGATCTGTCGGGACACATCCATGGATGATGAAGGGGAACCATGTGTTTGGTAAGCAAACCTAACTAGATCGCTAGATCAATTGTTGTTTGTCGGAGGAAGGGAGAGACATAACTAATGAGGTAGATCGATCGACGCGTTGGAAAAAACGAGTTATAAGGACCTAGCTAGCTATATGTATAGCGGGAGATCGGTCGGTGTACGTCCATTTGTTAGAGGCAAATAAGGCCCGGCGAGACGGATAGATAGAGAGAATGGAGCTAGGAGGTGGTGCGAGAGGCCCAGCTACTAGCTAGATAGGGGGAGGAGTGTGCGGTTGTGAGATCGATGAAAAGAGGGGCGAGAGTTTACACGTGTGTGGGACCGTATGAGAGACACGAGGCAGGGACACATAAAGGAGGAGATTGAAGGTGCGTGTGTATGTTGTAGGCAGACATCGCTGGAGAGGTTTATCGATCGGTGTGTGTCGGAAAGGAGTTGTGGAGACTATGGGAGAACGACCTAATGAAAAAAATGAATGTGCGCAATGGATAGAATGCTGAGGGAGGGGGAGGGCGAGGAGGGCGTGTGCATGCACAAGAGAAAGTTAGTGGTAGCTACAAAGGTTAGAGGATTCACTACTAGGAAAAGGCCTACTAATGGCGCACCTAATTTGGCTATTAATGGCGCATTAGTGGTGCGCCATTAGTAGCACGCCATTAGTATATTTTACTAATGGCGCACCACTGGTGCGCCATTAGTATCTGGTATACTAATGGCGCACCCAGATGCGCCATTAGTATATACAATAGTGCGCCATTAGTATGCCTCCCAGGGGGCCATCTATACCCAGGTGCTTTGGCATACTAATGGCGCACAACAACTGGATGCGCCATTAGTAACTTCGGCATACTAATGGCGCACTGTTTAGTGATGCGCCATTAGTATCCTTTGGCATACTAATGGCGCACTATGATGTGATGCGCCATTAGTATGAATATTAGGTTTTTTTATTTTTTAATTTTCTGTTTTTTGCACAGGTTACAAAATGTATAATTGGACAAAATATAGACAGCACACATCAACAACAGATTCATCGAATACAATAGAAGATTAGTCTCTGAATACAATTCATCATTTTAGTCTCCGAATACAATTCATCATATTAGTCTCCGAATTGAAAAGACCGAACAAAGATAGAACATTATATTACAAGTCTCGAGACCGCGAGTTTGTCTTCACATTACAAGTCGATATCGATCATCTAAACTACCATCACATAGAAGAGATCTGCGGTCATCACGATGAGCATCATCACGATGAAACTCGTCTTCATCCGGTTCCTCCAACGCTCCCTCCCCTCTCCCGCTCGATAGCGGGCGTATCTAGATTCGGCCTCGGCCCTAGTGGCGTACCCTTTGTAACTGTTACCGCTGAATCGGTGAACCTGTCTCCGACACTCCTCCCAGTCGTCGTAGACTCCGGGAACCTTACCCTTGTACACGACATACCACGGCATCGCTATGCAGTAGCCAAACGAAACGTTAGTACCAATTCACAGACAATACATAAGCAATATATAAGTATGCAACAGAACGATCGGAAGAGAAAAGCAAGACATTAATAGCATCGATTACATCTAAGTTGAAGGACTCTCGAAACCAAAGAGACATACTACAAGTTCATTAAAGTTTAATTACAACATGAGCCAATCGATGTTTCAGAACTAGACACAGCATCACTGCTTTCGACTCGACTCAAGGGACCGGAGCGTGGATGAAGCCGCCATCTATCGTGGGAGTCATGAAACAACGGGCGTTGTCAGCCTGCATTTGTAGGATTGTGTCGATGTCACTGTTGGACGGTTGATTTCTGAGGTAGAACTGCCCCGAGGTACGAAGGACATCTTGATGGATGATTTCCGCAAACTCCGACTGGATGCGAAAGAATTCTTGTCTGATGTCCGCGTCCTGGATTGCCGACACGCTCGCGGCCCAATCTTTGAGTCTACTCGGTAGCAGTAGTTGATGATGGTCCTGTACGATCGCCCGCATGTGATGGATGGCGTAGTAGGCACCCTTCTGACCGCCAGGCGGCTGCTTGACGCAGCATAACGTCGTATTGTGGGAGAACACGTGCTTGCCGTACTTACGAATAGGCCTGGTGAAGGTGACTCCAGATTTGACGTAGCCGGGGAGAACATCATCAAGAACCTTCTTGACATTTGTGTAGTCTACGTTCGACTGACGGTCCGGGTCGAAATACGTGGCCATGGAATATTTGGGGCTTAGGAGGATGAGCGTGCAATGTGTGTCACTGCAGAAAACACGGAATGTTAAAAGAAAAACGATCGAAATCTAAGAATTCATATGTTACGGGGCGGTTGAGGGGAGGACTTACTCGGGAAAGTAAGGCACGCGGAAGTTGTCCTTATCTTGGTTTGCCAGAATGACGCCTTCGAGGTAAGAACTCGCGACTTGCCGGTCCCCAGCGCTGCCCAAGATCTTGGCACGCATGTAGAAGGGGTCGACTATCACGATGTCCGGGGTCTTGTCGCGAATGATCCGCATCTCCATACTCAGCGAAAATAGCCGAACGAAGGTGTAGTGCAGCGGATCAAGGTTCAACATAGCGTGGATGTCATCAAACCGCAGGACGATCGTACCCCCGATGGAGTTATCCACAAAGCCCTTGCCCTCTGGCACCTTGGCCGCGAAAACCGGGTATGCCACATCCTTCTCTCGGAGACGCCGCTTCTCCAAAGAAAGAACACTGTCATGTAGACTCCGCATAGCACCGGTTGCAGCATCGAGCATATTTCTCGGTAGCATCGGCCTACCCGCCACATGCACCCTCCTCGAGATATCCGCAGTTGAAGGTGGCTCGTCCTGAGCACGGATCGTACTCGGTGCCGGCTGGCCCGCACCCTTGTTAGTCTTTCTTTTGCGTGCCTTCTTCTTGATCTCCTGTAATGGGACCGAGTTCTGCTCACAGACCGCCTTCTTGAGTGTGTTGGGGCTGATCATATTTCGCACCTCGCCTATCTGAGGCTCGGTGAAGTCGGCAGCTGGAGGCGTCTCCTGAGAGCTGAACTGCAGACGACGCCTGTTGCAACTTGGCTTCTCCGCGGTACCAGCTAGATTGCACACGTCTTTTGTTGGGTTGGGTTCTTGAGAAGGAGGCCCCATGAAGTCGCCACCGTCCCCATGATCGGCAAAGTACTGATCGACGTTGGCAAATGTATCGTCGTCGTCGTCGTTCTGATCCTCTGCCATATGCATGTTTGGATCCAGTGGCATAGGGATGTCCGGCACCGTTGCGGCGGTCTTGCCATGGGGCCGACTTGGCGCCGGCACGACTGGCGGTGTTGTCTTTGGGGTGGTGTCCCCCGCCCCCAAACGAATCTGGCTCTTCGGCCAAAGCAGGGGCCAACTCAGGCAGGCGCTGAGGTTCATCACGTCATCATCGTCGGCCCCGATGGGTCGAATCGGAGGTAACACCTCGTCGCAGCCTGGCAGCACCCGAACCAGTTGAACCCTAAACAAGTTGGGTGGCATCTGGGTACCGTGGAACAAGGGGTTGCCCGGTTGAACGATTTTGCCCTTGGCGACATCGACCAACTCGTTGTTCACGAAGTGCAGGAGAGTGCACGGAACGTCGGCGGCGCCCTGCGAAAACATGTAGGGCGTTAGGGATGCCCAGTCAAAGGCAAGGAGATGAAGTCCTTGGCCGAGAGAGGCTTAATTAGTTACCGTGATGATGGCGTCGAGCTCGGCTAATGTCGAGGCACCGCCAACGGCGGGCGTGCAGTTGACGGAGGGGCCGCTTGCTGCAGAGGTGCCGGCCGGCGTACACCCGGGTGCATTAAGCTCCCGTGCCGGCGTCGGAGACACCAATGGCCCCGCCATCGCGTTCTGCGAGTTGCTGGCCGTGAAGCTAGGAATCGGGGGCGGCCCCTATTGGCCGCCCGCAATCCACGCACTAATCCCCTGGATCAAGGTAGGCACAATGGCGGTGATCGTTGCTCCGAGTTGTTGTTGCACTTGCTCTTGGACAATCTCCGGAATCCGCGCCACCTGTGCCCTGAGTTCTTGAACCTCGCGCGCCTGGCTTTCCGAGCTGGTCTTTTTCTCCTTTCGCCCAGCAGTGTTATAGTATGACGACCATTTTGTCGACAAGCCTTTGCCGGCCACACGACCAGCTGACGTCGGCTTACTGAGCTTATCCTTGTTCTTCATTACATTCAACGCCTTATTTAGAGTGGTGTCCCAAGGGTTGCTCTTAGTCGACCCCGCGCTACTGCTTTCAGTCGCCTGCGGAAGGAATGTGAACCATTTAGAAATTTGGCTTCATTAATTAGAATGCAACCATATGGAGCTAATTACGCGGGGGTGTATTCCTTACCAGAACAAGCTCAAGTGCCCTGGTCTTCGGATCCGTGGTAAGCTCCTTTGTTTTCGGGTCCTTCTTGTACCGGGCCCTGACAAAGTTCCTGGTCTGCTTGTCACCGTATTTATCCAAGAGGGGCGGTAGGCCTTGCTCGGCACGGTCCGCCTCCTCCTTGTCCCATATAGGCTCCGCCACTCTGTAACCGCCGGGACCGAGTGTGTGTTCCCCTAAGTTCAGCTCCCGCATTTCTTTCCCCCACTTACTTGATTCGGAGTTTGCGGTGCTCGAGCAATAGATCTTGAAGTCGTTGTAGTCATCTTCGGTGATCGAAGGATTTTTCTCCTTGATCTTCTCATAACTCTCACCTTTCTCGATCATTCTCTTCACATTGCTTTTCCAAGTAGACAGGGGCTTGCTCATCTTCGTGAGGGCAGCATTGTTCACTTTATTCCCTTTGAGGCTTGTGTTTTCAAATTCAGCGGGGAACTTGTATCGTTCGTGCAGCTTCGTGAAGAGGAGGTTGCAAATTCCCTCGGTCAGGATGCCTCAGGTTCTCGGTGTTGATCGAGACGGTGCTCCGGAGAATGCACCCGAGCTGAAGCGAGTACCCCTTGACTATTCGTTCGGGCGCCGTTGGATTCCCGTCGGAGTCCACTTCAGTAACTTCCTCCTTGAGGGTGCGGAGCACGGTCGGGCGCCGGTCCTTCCGTTGCCTCTTCGGTTGGCTGCCATCTGTGCGTGCGCCGCCATCATCAGTGGTGGCATCCTCGGCGGCACCATCAGTGGTGGCATCCTCGGCGGCACCATCAGTGGTGGCATCAGTGGGGTCATCCTCGGCGGTACCATTAGTGGTCTCAGGATCGGTGGGGAAGGCGGCGTCCTGATACAAGTGAGGTTGTTCCTCCATCTCCTGGGACAGCTTCCAGAATGGCTTGTCGACGCCCGAACCCCCGGCCTCATCGTTGTTGGCCATGTTTCTCTCTAAATAGGAACAAAGTTTGGTCAAAAAGTAGGTTATTGTCAAGGAACAAGATCATGGTCTCACCATTTAGGGTTTGTCGACACCGAGGCATCCTAAAAGCTAAGCTTTTATCATTGAGGGTTTTTCGACGCCGAGCCACCCTAAAAGCCTAAGCTTTCATCATTTCGGTTTTTATCGACACCGAGGCACCCTAAAAGCCATGCATTAGTCACAAGTACGCCGGGGCACTTGATCCTACTTAATTAACTACTAAGATACCCCGGCCCATGCATTAGTCACAAGTACCCCATATGTCCTATTTTTAGCAAAGTCATGCTAAAATTCACGGAAAATTTCAGCATGACCTTTGCTGAAAATAGGACATATGGAGTACCCGAATTTGCCGGAACGGAAGTTAATCGACATTCCGGCAAACTCAAGGGCCTCTCGGGTGGACAAGGCAAAAAAGGCCTCCATCACAACATGGAAAATACATTGGCATGTGAAGAATTGATACATCTTCTTGACCATCTACTACAATTGATACATCCTATCAAGAATGGTACACATCACCATATATTGCAAAGATGTACTGGTCAGCAGCAATTTTAACAAGATGTACTGGACAGTAGCAAATTGAGCAAAAAAATGTACTGGACAACAGTATATACAGGGGGAGAGGAAGAGGGGTTGGTACCTTGGGAGAGGAGGGTGTGCTTGGCTCTGCCGCCGTGCCTGAGTAGCAAGCACCTACGCCCCTGCCTTGTTCCACTTGTATCCTGCAGATCGAGAGAGGATGAGATGAATCAGATCAGTTGCTCATGCTTTTTACAAATTGTAGCTACTGTTTTTTATACCTAAACAAAATTGCCCTAGCTATATTTGCTACTGTTTTTATACCTAATTTTTTGCTACTGTTTTTTTAATTTGCTACTGCTTTTTTTTATTTGCTACTGTTTTTATACCTAAACAAAATTTCCCTAGCTATATTTGCTACTCTTTTTTTATTTGCTACTGTTTTTATACCTAATTTTTTTGCCACTGTTGTTTGGACTACTCCGTCAGCTCATGTGACTGCCAGAATAAGTGCCGTAACATTTTTGAAGCTAACCCGACTACCCTGGCTGTGTTGTTTTGTTCCATAGTTGCTTTTTGTGTGTTCCATCATTTCTGTCAATTTCAGTTGCATCAAGAGATCCAGCGTATTATGGACTCGATGAAGTTGAACTCTCCAGACGACGGAACTGGACTGGCTCTGCTCGTAATCAGGTATTTCTTTATGTGTTCCATCATTCATTTACATACTTCCTCTGCCTTTATTTTAATAACTGGACTGGCTTGAGGATTGTTCCTGAACAAGTTATACTACAGATTTCCTTCATTGTTTTTCTTCTAGCTATATCATAGGATTACCAATGAGGCACATGTACTCTCTCCCTTTTTAGAACAAAAATGGGGTACTCTTGAGCATGCATGGATGGCACTATTACAGCTGAATATGATGACATCCTTTAGCATGTAAAGAGGAGACAGATGGGAATGACATTTATGTTAGTGTGCTTTTATCTTTGCGATTGGCAAAGTGAAGTCTATTTATTTTGGATTCGTATCTTTGGACAACCACCAGATTGGTACTGTAAAAAGGGCTGTTGAAAAGGGGAAGAGCAATCCTGCAATGGCAAGACATCAGGACAATGGTACAAGCAGAACTAACTACTGTTCTTCCCAAGACAATGATGACTATATTGCTTCAGAATCAGATAGACAGCTTCTACTCATGAGGTGAGTTTGCTCACTCTTACTTTTACTGCTCATATACTGTTCAAATATGTTGGTTAGAAACATGTGCTCTAAAAAAAGAAACTTATTATCTATTCAATATGAGTAGGATTACTCAAGATTCCCCTTGTATGTAAGTAGGCGGTGTTTAATTTAAAGTTATGTTCTATGCATTGCTAAAAAACTCTGTTACCGCCAAAAAAAACTGTTACCTCTGCCTTTTTTATTCCATGGTTTTAGTCCAGCATGAGCATCCTAACCATTTTTACTAAGGTTTTTTCTTTTGACACACCCTCATTAGTAGAAATATCATGTTTACATTCTATTTAGTGTCTTTGTTGCTCCTCCTGGATAATATTTGACATAGCAATATACCACTACTCGTATAGCATATAGTGTACGTACCGTACGTTTACCTGCTTACTGTAAGTTGTGTTCCACATTAAGCATTCAACCTGGCGGCTGTGTTCCACGTTTGAAAGAAAAATCTCTTGCACTTGAGCCTGTTCTATCAAGCTTGATGTTATCTATTTAGCATTGCTTAGAGACGATAGAAGTATTGACAGTTGGGAAACATAGATCGTCTAGTCAACCCACAAAATAGATAAGGCTGTACTGTAGTAAGCACCTATCTGCACGCTCAATCGGCATCTTAGGATGACTTGAGAATCAAATGAACCAAAATTATTACTCTCTGACGAGAACATACAAGTACTGAAATTGCTTCTAAATTTCGATTTGTGCGGATTGACTTTAGATTACAATTTGATTTCAGGATTTGTATGAAACATCTGTGTATGACTGAATATCTGTAAAACATGTACCTGCTTACTGTAAGTTGTGTTCCACATTAAGCATTCAAAGAGGAAGGAGGAGGCCGGAGGGGGAGGGAGAGGTGGGGGCAGTACCTGAGGAGGCGGAGGAGGCCGGAGGGGACAAGGAGGAGGTCGGAGCGGCGCGGCGGTGGCGCGGACGAGGAGGAGGGCGAGGACGAGGACGACGGGGCGGCGGCGTCGGGAGAGGAGAGGGGAAGGGGATCGAGGGCGACGTCGAGGGGCGAGGAGGAGGTCGGGGCAGCGGCGTCGGGAGAGGAGAGGGGAAGGGGCAGCGGCGTCGGGGCGTCGGGGCGGAGAAGAGGACGACGGGGCGGCGTCGAGGCGGCGGGGCAGCGGCGTCGGGAGAGGAGAGGGGAAGGGGATCGAGGGCGAGGGAGAGGGAGAGAGAGGGGATAGGTTTGGGCCAGGGATAGGCGAGGGCGAGGGCACAATACTAATGGCGCACCACCCCTCGGTGCGCCATAAGTACATCCATACTAATGGCGCACCTCACCCTGGTGCGCCATTAGTATTTTTTTTTATTTCTGCTCGAGCCAACAGGTTATCTTCCACCTGACCTGGTCCACACCAAGTTCCCTCTACTAGCTCGACTGGTCAGCAGCCAGTTCTCACACCAGGAGGTCCTGGGTTTGATTCCCAGGCTCCACAATTTTTTTATGCATTTAAAATGCTGTTTGATATTTATTTGTGTTTAAATATGTTCAAACTTGTTTAAATCATAATAGTAATATTTTTTTATAAGACAGTAATAATTATTTAAAAAATATCATCAAACAGTAATGCCGGTGGAGCGGGGGAGGGTGCGCGGGGTGCGGGGGGCCGGTGGACCGGGGGGTGCTCGGCGGCGAGGGGGACCGGATCTGGCGAGGTGGGATAGCGATCGAGATGGAGGGGGATCGAGATCGAGTGTCCATGAAATTTAAAAATATTCATGATAGTTCAAAAAGTGCCCATGAAATACAATCGAGAAATGAAGGCTACGATTTAAATACAATCGATCTTAGCTAGCTATCTGTTCACAATCTTCTTGCCCTTCTTTTTCGCAAATGGAGTTCTTCTGTGGAACGGACATCCTTTAGGTAGGGTGGTCCTGCTTCTTCTTGTGGTGTATGCTGCTACTTCATCATCGTCGTCATGTTCGATTCTCGGGTCGCCGTACTTGTCGAAGTCTTGCTCATTGGCTACTCCATCCATTCCGATGATCTTCCTTTTGCCTCTCCTCACGACAACACGACTGGGCTTTGACGGGTCGGTAATGAAGAAGCATTGGTCCACTTGGGAAGCCAGTACCCATGGCTCATTTTTCGCGGTGACGTTTGCGCCTGCGGTCTTGGATTTGGCTTCGGGTATAACCATGGTGGTGAAATACCGGTCTTCTTTTAGGACGCTCTTGGCCCATCTGACACGGAACATCGGGACCTTCTCTCCAGCGTAGCTCAGCTCCTAGATCTCCTCAATCCTTCCGTAGTATCTGTCCTTGTCGTTACCGGTGTAGGATTCCATCGTTACCCCGGAGTTCTGATAACCATCGCTCTTCATGTCCTTGGCCTCGGTGTAGAATGTGTAGCCGTTGATATCGTACGCCTCATAGGTCATCAGGTTGTGCTCGGCGCCCTGTGACAAGGCGAATATGAGTTGTTCTTCCGCGGAAGAATCCTCATGTAAAGGGTACGACAGAAGCTTCTGCTTGAACCAACGCGTGAAACATGAGTTGTGCTCTTTGAGTATATCTCCGTCCGTCCTCTGTTGGCCTCGGTCATTGTACGTCTTCTTAATAAAGGTTTTGTGCTCTACCACCCAAGGATCGACCACGTCTATGTGTTGTAGCGCGACTAGGTTTGCTCTTTCAAAGTCGGCGAGTCGACCCTCGAAGTCGACATGCATTTCGCGGCGACACTCACGGTGACCCCATCCAGCGAGCCTGCCGAGGTGCCTGTTGACGGGCAGACCAACGGGGTTCTCGATGCCTAGATAATTCATGCAGTAGGAGATGCACTCTTCGGTCAGAAAGCCCCTGGCTATGCTTCCCTCTAGACGTGACATGTTGTGAACGTATCCTTTGATGACACCATTCATCCTTTCGAACGGCATCATGCTGTGCAGGAACGTCGGCCCGAGTTGGATGATATCGTCCACGATATGGACCAGCAGATGCACCATAACGTCGAAGAATGCGGGCGGGAAGTACATCTCAAGCTCGCATAGTATCACCACGATCTCTTCCTGTAGCCTTCTGAGTTGCCTCACGCCAACAGACTTCCGAGAGATGACGTCGAAAAAGTTGCATAGGCCAAATAGCGTTTCACGGACGTGCGCGTCCATGATCCCACGGATTGCAACTGGAAGTATCTGCGTCATCAGCACGTGACAGTCGTGAGACTTCATCCCGCTGAACTTCAGCTTCGCTAGGTCTAGGTATCTGCTTATCTTCCCCGCGTAACCGTAAGGAAGTTTTACTCCTACGAGGCAGGTGAAAAACTGCTCGATCTCCTCCTGACTTAGAGTGAAGCACGCGGGAGGGTAGTCATTTCCGGTCTTCTTGGCCTTTTTGCCTTTGCGACGACTTTCCGTGTCCTGCTTCGCCTCATCATCATCATCATCATCATCATATATAGCGTGAAGCTCCTGCCTGATGCCCATTGATTTCAAGTCTGCCCTTGCTTTCGGCCCATCTTTGGTCCTCTCTGGCATGTTGAGCAGGGTACCAAGCAGACTCTCGCACACGTTCTTCGTGATATGCATGACATCAAGGCTGTGAGGCACACGGTGGATCTTCCAGTACGGCAAGTCCCAGAAAACAGACCTCGTTTTCCATACCTTCAGCAGCGGCTCTGGCGCCTTTCGCTTCTTTCCCGGCTCTGGCGCCTTTTGCTTCTTTCCCGGCAGTGGGCAGTCTTTCCAATTTTTCAACAGCTCGTCTATTTCCTCGCCGCTCCTCGTACGCAGGCGTCCTCGGGGTTCGGTTTCACCATCGAATAGATCCCTGCGTTTTCTCCACGGGTCATCGTCGCGAAGCCACCTTCGATGTCCCATGAACACGGTTTTCGAAGACCCGGGATCTCTATCTAGCTGGCGATACGTTGTGTCATCCATGCACCTGACGCATCCAGAAAATCCGTGGACCACCTGCCCCGCGACATATCCGTAACCGAGATAGTCGTGCACCGTCGTGAGCAGCGCGGCTCTCATAGGGAAATATTCTTTCTCTGCGGCGTCCCACGTATTGGCTGGCGTTTTCCACATCGTGTCAAGCTCCTCTTTCAGCAGCCCCAGATACAGATTGATGTCGTTCCCTGGTTGTTTCAGTCCTTCGATTAGCATACTCATGTGAATGTACTTCCTCTTCATGCACAACCAGGGGGGAAGGTTGTACATCCACACAAACACAGGCCAGGTGCTATGTGTGCTTCTCTGGCTGCCAAACGGATTGAGTCCATCGGTGCTCGCGCCCAGCACGATGTTCCTTGGATCGTTCCCAAATTCTAGGTCTTCGAAGTTCAACGCTTGCCACTGGCTCGCATCCTTAGGGTGACTCAGCATCTTGTCTTTTTTATCTATCTCCGGATCATTTGCGTCATCTTCTCGCTTCTTCTCCTCCCTATCCGCGTGCCAACGCAGGAGCTTTGCTACCTTAGGGTCCGCGAAATACCGCTGCAGACGAGGAGTGATCGGAAAGTACCACACCACTTTTTGAGGAGCTTTCTTCCTCTTCTTGTATCGAGTGACGCCGCACACCGGACATATGGTAGACTCCGCGTGCTCGTCCCGATAAATGATGCAATTGTTCATGCACACATGGTATTTCACGTGCGGTAAATCCAGAGGACACACGATTTTCTTCGCCTCCTCCAAACTGGTCGGGCACTTGTTCCCCTTGGGAAGACGTTCGTGCCAGAATGACACGTTCTCGTCGAAGCATGCGTCAGTCATTTTGTGTTTTACCTTCATCTCCAGAGCCATGAGCGTTACTTTCAGGCGGGTATCCTCGGGCCTGCATCCTTCATACAATGGAGTAACCGCGTCTAACTCAAGTTGATCCATCTTGGCTTTCTCTCGGGCGGCAGCTCTTGCGTTATCCGTCTGCTTGAGAAGCAGCTCTTGAATATGAGGGTCCTGCACCCAGCCCATCGATGGTCCAGCGTCGTCTGCTCCGCCGGCATCATCATCTTCATGATCATGCCCGTCGTCTGCTCCGGCATCTTCCTCATCAACATGTCCTGCATCTTCTACATGATGACTGTGTACAGCATCACCGTCGTGATCATCTCCTGGGGATTCTTCGTCTTCTCGCCCGCCCGAGCCGCGGTGGTTGTCTTGCTGCCCTTCCTCATTTCTTGCCCGGCCCCCATGGACGACTTCGTAGTCATCTTCATCACCTTGCCACCGATAGCCATCCATGAAACCACGCAAGAGCAGGTGGTCCCGCACCTGCCAGGATTCCGGGTCCGCAATAAGGCTCTTCAGCTTGCATCTTCGACACGGACATCTTATCTCCGTATCGTTCTTTTGAAGCATCTCGGCCTTCGCGGACCTCAAAAACCTATTCACGATGCCTTCGGTCATCATGCGGACCATGGTCGCCTGCGGGGTAGAGCAAAACGATATTTTAGAACCAAGAAAAAATTTGGCATGACTTTCCCTAAAAGTAGGACCAAAAAGAATGCTTAATGCCAAAATTCTCGCCGAAACGGAAATGAATCAACATTCCGGCAAAATATTGGCAACCATCGCATTTCAAATACCGGTACACCTCCAAACACAAACACATATGCAACACCACAAACATATGCAACACCACGAACATACATAGATCTAGCTAGGCCATAAAAAGTGCATGTGCACATTGTTGTAGGGAGAACAACATAAATATAGCTTCCCCCTTACTTACCTATCAAAACAAGGTAATTTAACCACTTAAATTGAATGAATCTATGGTGGAAATGAGGTTAAAAAGAGGAGGCACCCGAGACAAGGAGGAGGTGGAGAGAATGAAGTGGGGAGAAAGTGAGTGTGGGTAGGAGAGGCTGTCCAAAATATCTTGTTGCTGCCCACTTACTAATGGCGCACCAACTCTAAATGCGCCATTAGTAATCCAGGTTACTAATGGCGCACCTTCTGGTGGTGCGCCATTAGTATGTTTGGACAGGCGCACTAGTTAAATTTTTTTGATACTAATGGCGCACCCTGGGCCAGGTGCGCCATTACTAGTTACAACTAGTAATGGCGCACTGTGTCTGGATGCGCCATTAGTATGTTTGGACAGGCGCACTAGTTAAAAATTTTTTTGGTACTAATGGCGCACCCTGGGACAGGTGCGCCATTACTAGTTACAACTAGTAATGGCGCACTGTGTCTGGATGCGCCATTAGTATGTTTGGACAGGCGCACTAGTTAATTTTTTTTTGATACTAATGGCGCACCCTGGGCCAGGTGCGCCATTACTAGTTACAACTAGTAATGGCGCACTGTGTCTGGATGCGCCATTAGTATGTTTGGACAGGCGCACTAGTTAATTTTTTTGATACTAATGGCGCACCCTGCGCCTGGTGCGCCATTAGTAGTTTCAACTCTAATGGCGTATCAGAAGGTGGTGCGCCATTAGTATATACTAATGGCGCACCGCTTGTCTGGTGCGCCATTAGTGTCAATCCCATCTATAGCCCTTTTTCTAGTAGTGATTGTGTGGGTGTAAGAGACTAACAAAGATCATAACTTGATATGAAAGTGGATTCATATATTTGAATAGGAGATCATAGTGTTTTAAACATATGCATGCATGAATATAGCGGTGATACGCGTGTTGTGGTTTTGCACATGTTATACCATAATGTGATAAATGCATGGCATTTGCAACTTACAGCTAAATGTCGAACAATCTAAACCATACTATACATCGAATAATCTCACATTTTATTTGAATTTGTGATAATGTGTGGCGTTTGTAGCTTACAACTAAATATCGAACAATCTAAACAATACTATATATCGAACATTCTCACATTTTATTTGAATTTGTGGTAATTGTGGTGTTTGCAACTCACATCTAAATACTTGTAGGAGTAGGGGGCGGGGCACCATACATAATGTGATAAACACATTATACATATGAGACATGGTTTAGTTTGTGAAGATCTAGCTAGAGCTTGAAATGTACTATGATTTGAAATCAACATAAAGTGGATTCAAAAAATCGAGTTCGAGTTCATATAGTACACATAGTTCATATGTAACTCGAGACTAATCATGTGGTGTTCTATGAAGATAATACACAAATGATGGTTTAACTTGACAATAATGATGATTGTAGATCTTATTAAAACAGAGAAACGAATTCAAATGCTTTGACTTCACAACAATCATTATTGTAGATCTGATTCAAATAGATAAATGAATTCAAATTTAGTTCATATTGAAGCGGTAGTATATACGTTTGGAATGCACTAAAATGTTCGTTTGAGTACTAGGTTGCATGCATTACACACGTAGCGAAATATTTTAATTGAACATAACATGAATTCAAAGTTTTGAATGACATTTGTAGTGCGAATTGATTTGGTACAGTACACGTTAGGCTTGTCCGGAAATTTCAACCCGCGCCTTGTTAGCCCAAAATATTTAAGATATATCTTTGTCTCGTTGTGCTCCGACAACTCCCTCCATCTCAACCCGCGCCTTGCTATTCCAAAATTACAACGCGCGCGAAAACTCCCACCTCCTGTGAAATCCCGACACGCGAAATGCCCGTGATACCCCTGAACCGAAAGAACCGCCTCAAATCGGTGGGGGTACTTTCGTAACTTACCCCACATTTCCGACAAGCGCGTCCCTAAGCCATGGTTCCCCACTCCCATCCCATCCGCCCACCCATTCATACACCGAGGCTGGGAAAACCCGCGAAGCCCCACACCCTCCTCCGTCCGCCACCCAGCCGGAGCCTCTTCCCCGACGACGTCGTCCACAGCAACACCTCGACGTCCCTCATCCACCATACCAGATGAGGATCCGTCCTCGATCTGGTCATCCCGCCAGTTCAGCCACCCCGTCCTCCACCTCCAAGGAGCTGCCCCGACGTTCCCCTCGTCTTTCGCGCCACCTCCATTCCCACATCGCCGTCTTCACCTGCACCACCGGAAGAGCATCATCATCACCGTTTCCTCGGATGAAGCTGCGGCCTAATCAGCGCCACCAAAGAGGTTGTACACTAATCGCCGCATTTTCTTCTTGATTCGATCTCACGGTGCTGCCGGCGCTCGGTCTTGAGCCGACACGATGCGGCTCCATCCACGGCGGCGTCGCCAGCCACTTCCTCCACGATGTCGCTCCCTCGACAGCGACGTCCACATCAGTAGGAGCTGCTGCTGCTTTAGCTCTCGCTCGCGCTGCTGCTCGGCTCTTGCTCTCGGTCCCCTGCCTGGTCTGCTCTTGCTCGCGCTGCTGCTCTCGCTCTTGCTCTTGCTTGCGATGCTGCTCTGATTTAGCTACACTTCAGTCGACTGAATCGACTTTTGGGTCAGTCGATTTTCAGGGGGGGCGGCTCGCCGGAGTTAAGGAAGAACCAGCCGCAGCGGGGAGGGGGGCTCGCCGGAGAGGTACCTGATACGTCTCCAACGTATCTATAATTTTTGATTGCTCCATGCTATATTATCTACTGTTTTGGACAATATTGGGCTTTATTATTCACTTTTATATTATTTTTGGGACTAACCTATTAACCGGAGGCCCAGCCCAGAATTGCTATTTTTTGCCTATTCAAGAGTT
The DNA here is from genome assembly GCF_002575655.3 of Aegilops tauschii subsp. strangulata. Lineage (NCBI taxonomy): Eukaryota > Viridiplantae > Streptophyta > Magnoliopsida > Poales > Poaceae > Aegilops > Aegilops tauschii. Next base: position 14,925,728 of record NC_053039.3, read on the forward strand.
TCGCAGAAAAAGAATATCAAACGGAGTCCAAACGGAATGAAACCTTCAGGAGCGTGATTTTTGGAACGAACATGACCCAGGAGACTTGGACCCTACGTAAGAGAAGCTTCCAGGAGGCCACGAGGTAGGGGGCGCGCCAACCCCCCAGGGCGCGCCCTCCACCCTCATGGGCCCCCTGTTGCTCCACCGACGTACTCCTTCCTCCTATATATACCTACGTACCCCCAAACGATCAGAGACGGAGCCAAAAACCTAATTCCACCGCCGCAACCTTCTGTACCCACGAGATACCATCTTGGGGCCTGTTCCGGAGCTCCGCCGAAGGGGGCATCCATCACGGAGGGCTTCTACATCAACACCATAGCCTCTCCGATGAAGTGTGAATAGTTTACCTCAGACCTTCAGGTCCATAGTTAGTAGCTAGATGGCTTATTCTCTCTTTTTGGATCTCAATACAATGTTCTCCCCCTCTCCCGTGGAGATCTATTCGATGTAATCTTCTTTTTGCGGTGTGTTTGTTGAGACCGATGAATTGTGGGTTTATGATCAAGATTATCTATGAACAATATTTGAATCTTCTCTGAATTCTTTTATGTATGATTGGTTATCTTTGCAAGTCTCTTCGAATTATCAGTTTGGTTTGGCCTACTAGATTGATCTTTCTTGCAATGGGAGAAGTGCTTAGCTTTGGGTTCAATCTTGCGGTGTCCTTTCCCAATGACAGTAGGGGCAGCAAGGCACGTATTGTATTGTTGCCATCGAGGATAACAAGATGGGGTTTTTATCATATTGCATGAATTTATCCCTCTACATCATGTCATCTTGCTTAAGGCGTTACTCTGTTTCCATGAACTTAATACTCTAGATGCATGCTGGATAGCGGTCGATGAGTGGAGTAATAGTAGTAGATGCAGGCAGGAGTCGGTCTACTTGTCTCGGACGTGATGCCTATATACATGATCATACCTAGATATTCTCATAACTATGCTCAATTCTGTCAATTGCTCAACAGTAATTCGTTCACCCACCGTAAAATACTTATGCTCTTGAGAGAACCCACTAGTGAAACCTATGGCCCCCGTGTCTATCTTCATCATATTAATCTTCCAACACTTATTTATTTCCTTTGCTTTTATTTTTACTTTGCATCTTATCACAAAAATACCAAAAATATTATCCTATCATATCTATCAGATCTCACTCTCGTAAGTGACCGTGAAGGGATTGACAACCCCTTATCGCGTTGGTTGCGAGGATTTATTTGTTTTGTGTAGGTGCGAGGGACTCGCGCGTAGCCTCCTACTGGATTGATACCTTGGTTCTCAAAAACCGAGGGAAATACTTACGCTACTTTGCTGCATCACCCTTTCCTCTTCAAGGGAAAACCAACGCAGTGCTCAAGAGGTAGCAGTACCCCACTATCTATCTTAGGGTTCAGGGTGGGGGCGGTGGTGGGGCGGTGGCGTGGGGATCGCCGGAGAAAAAGCTCAGCACGGGCGGGGGGGGGGGGGGCTAGAGGGATGGCTCGGCGGTGGCGGACCGGCGGTGGGGAGTGTTTTCGGGGCGGGCGGCGGCGGGGGGGGGGGCTGTATGGCCGGTGGTGGCTGGCGGCTCAGGGGGGTGGAGGTTGAAGATGAACTGCAGGCCCTTGATTTCATATCCAACGGCTGCAAAATCGACTGACCAGAGATGAAAAAGTCAGTCGACTGATGTGTAGCCTCACCTCTAGTGCGTTCAGTTTTGACAGTAAAATTCAGTTTCGACTGCAAAATTCAGTTTCAACAGTTAAGTTCAGTTTCGACAGTTAAGTTCAGTTTCGACAGTTAAATTCAGTTTCGGCAGTTAAGTTCAGACATGAGCAGCTGATGTATACATCTAGCACTTTGTGGTTATGTATTTTACGTCATCTATTGGAGATGCTATTAGAATTCCACTCAGGTTAACATTGTCTCTCTTGTCCTGCTTCAGCCTTGGCGTCGTACAACTCACCGGAGCTGCTCCAACGACGAAACCCTCCATCACAGCGGTGCAGTAGCTCGGGCTCCATCTCCAGACACCTAAGATCTTCTTCCCCTCCTCCGACAGCCAAGTCAGCCGGAGCATCCTCACCGGCCTACCCAATCACGCTGAGATCGACATGGCTTCGCCAAAGAGGTTGTACACTTCTTGTGGTTTGACTTAATCTCACCATGCTTCTTTGCATCCTGTGATCTTCCAATCTTGTGAACCAAACACCCAGATTGGCAGAAATCCTGTGTTTTTAAATTCTCTGTTTTGCATGTGCATTCCTATCCTATTCCTGTCTATTTCCTATCCCTGCATTGTTAGAATCCTCAAATTCAAACAAGCCCTTACACAATTACTTCTGTTATAGATATGTGTGAAAGAAAACCTTGTGTGGTTTGTTCTGCTCCTGCGGTGCTGTGTTCCACCCCAGCTCAGCTGCTCCAACGACGGAAGGGTTCACCACAGTAGGGATCCGCTCTCCAGACTGTCTTTCGCCGCCTTAGATCTTCTTCCCTGCCGCCGGCAGCCACGACAACTGCTTTACCATCATCAACTGAGCAGATGACCTTGAGGACTACACGGGTCCGCAAGAGAGGTCACACTCTTCCGTGTCTGCTTACGTTATGCATCACTTAATATGATGACATGCTACTTTATCGTCGTGTTCACCTATTAGACTCCGACACAGGTCCAAACTTATGCCGAAACTTGAGTTTTTAAATGGTTGTGGTGTACATATTGGGCCAGCAATCAGTACTATCTGTCTACTATCTGGTTAATCTCGGGTGTCTACTATGAGCTTCATGTTGGGTGCAAACAAACATTAAAGGAGCCATTATCTGTATTTTTTAACTAAAGCTATTATCCGCCTGCTATCATTGGTTTTGGGTCTATCCACAGTTTGCTACCTTCACTCTGGATTTGTGCATGCACTCCTTACATAATCTCACTATGTTTTATTCCTATGCATGTCAGTTACTGTACACAATGGAACTGAACATGTAGAGCAAAAGAGACGAGCCTTGCATGGCAATAAAATTTCATGCAGACGTCGCTCCATGGTGGGCGCAAAGGCAGCCCCCGCTCCACCCATTTCGGATCGTAATCAAGAGGAAGATAACTGTTCTGAGGGGGATTCAGAAGCAGAAGACCACTCCTATTTACCCCATGAGGTCTTCGCTCTAACTTGGCATGCTGATGTTGGTAATATCATGCATATGGTGCCTTGCATTGCTTACTCTATACATCAAAGATGTCATCTGCTTAGTTTAGACATGCTTTGTGTCAATGCCATCTGTTTAGTTTCTTTATCGTATATGTGAATCATGCAATGCCATCTTGTTTAGCTAGGCATCATATATGTGAATTTTGCAATGCCACCCTGGTTAGCCAGTCATCTTATATGTGAATTATGTCATGACATCATTTTTTATTACGTGTTAAATTTATCAACAATTTTAGTAAATTCAATTACTCTTCCTGTGCATCAGCCATTCGGCACGGTCATGGAAAAATCTGGAGTGGAAACAAGGTCTTCAGAGCAGACAATGGTATCTGACAAAGTGCATGTCTTGCTGGTTAGAGATAGCTCCTCAGAGGAGGATTCAGAGACAGATGACCAGTCCTATTCCCCCCCCGAGGTGCATGCTCTAACTTGGCAGGGTTATGTTGCTCATATCGTGCGTATGGTATCTAGCATTGCTATGTCATTTGCTTAGTTTAGACATGATTTGTGTGAATGCCACCTGTTTAGTGTCTAATTACCATATATGTGAATTATGCAATGCCATCTTGTTGCAAGACATTATATATGTGAATTATGCAATGCTATCTTGTTGGAAGGCATTATATATGTGAATTATGCAATGCCATGCTGTTTAGCCAAGCGTCATATATGCGAATTATATCATGCCGTCCTTTTTTTGTATTTCTCATTGCTTTTGTCGACAATGTTTGTATATTCAACTGCTCTTCCTGTGCATCAGCCATTTGAATTGGTGATGGAGAAATCTGGAGTGAAAACAAGATCTTCAGAGCAGACCATGCTACCTGCTGAAGCAGATATGTTGCTGGTTACAGATAGCTCTTCAAAGGAGGATTCAGAGGCAGATGACCAGTCCTATTATCCCCCTGAGGTGTATGCTCAAACTTGGCAGGGTTATATTACTCATATCATGCATATGTTGTATTGCAATGCTTAGTTTTTACATCATATGCATGATATTGAATGCCATCTCCTTAGTTGACACATCATATATGCGATTGCCCTCTGCTCACTTCCTTAGTATATAAATCATATATTTGAATTATATCATGCCATGATGTTTACATAGACATCATGTATCTAAATTATGGCATGCCAACCCATTTTCTAAAGACATAATATAGTTATATCATCTCATCCTGTTTACATAGTCATCATATTTTGAATTATGTCATTCTATCCGTGAATTATATCATGCCATTATGTTTCCATCGATGGCATGTTTGTGATTTATGGCATGCCAACCACTTTAATAGACACATCGTATAGTTATATCATGTCATCCTGTTTACATAGTCATCATATTTTGAAGTATGTCATTCTATCCTATTTAGTTAGCCATCATACATGTGAAATTGTGTCATGCTATCCTGTTTAATTGGCCATCATATATTTGAAATTATGTCCTGCTATTCTGTTTGGTTAGACAACATAAATGTGAATTATTTCATGCCCTGTTTTCTTCCCTACTATCCATTGCACCTATCTATCCTACAATGTTTGTACATTCAATTACTTTTCTTCTTTATCAGCCGTTTCAATTGGAGGGGGTGATGGCAGTATCTGTGGGAGTAAAAACACGGTCTTCAGAAAAGATCGTGCTACCTGTCGATGGAGATAGAACCACGGTTGTACTTGCCCAAGAACCAACCCCACCACACATAACCCAGACTCACGCAGATTGTACCCCTACCCAGTTGGACAGAGAACCAGCTACACCCCTTCTAACCCCAACGCCAGCAGATAGTAACCCAGTTCCCGTTGACACAGCACCGTCTCCACCACAGAGCACCCAAACATGATCAGTTAGTAAGGCAACTGCAGTGCCCAAAGCACGAGGACCACCACTCCGAACCCTAAGTCAACGCTTAAAGCAGAAGAAGAATTGTTCTCAGGTCAGGTTCCTATGGTTCATACTACTTTGCTCTTGCATCACTGTATTTACTCATACCAACTAATTTCAAATTTGAAGGATGCAATTGAAACTCCAATGGTGCAACAGGTATGTTTTAAACCTGTTTCTTTAACGTGTTTGCTGTTGTGACTTGGTCTATGTTGATTCCAGTTTCAATTGAATAAACAGTTATGTTCTCATGCCATGCACATTACAAGTGTTGTTATTGCTGTGTAGTTTCCCACACTTATATTCTGTCTATGCTGCTTTGTCTTAAATAGATATGATTCGAACTGTATCTATCTTGATTTGGCAACATAAACTAGAATGATATAGACCATACAGTGACCATACTACATAGATATATGTTTGTTTCATGCTGTTATCCTGTCCACCTTACTACTAAACTGGTTTACCAAAATGAGTTTCATATACTACATTGTAAACCTGTGATGTGTTTGTTTGTTTCTCTTTTAGTACGCGGATAAAATATTGGAGAAGAGTACCCTGTTATGCAATGGTAAAGGAAGTAATGCAGATAATGTTCAAGATAGTGAGACATCCCTGTTGTTCTTCAAGAAAGCTGATAAAAACTATATTAAAGACACTGAGACAACCCCAAAGTCCTGTCTTGATGTAGTGTTCGAGTTACTGGCTACTACTGCTGGCACCAGCTCTTCGAACTCGCTGCCTGAATCAGTTCGGCTTCTTGAGTCTCAACTTCAAGTTGAAAGACATCGATCAGATGTTATGCGACAGGAAGCCGAAGGACTGAGGAAGTCCCTGCAGAATTCAGATGCATACTTTCTGGTGCAACAGCAAGTGCTGGAGGATTTAAGCGCCAAACAAGAGAAAGTTAATAAGCTTGCTAAGCATCTTGCCAACATTATGGGTACCCAGGATATTGTTTCTTGAGCTCTTCTGAAGTGGTTTCAGTTCTGGACTTGTTTTGCTGCGGCGTTTATATGCTGCTTTGTTCCCTATATTTGCACTGGTGGCGAACTTTGATGCCCAGTGGATGTAATATGTGTAATAGCTGTGATAGCCTAGCGTAAGTTGCTTGCCTATTTATTTCCTTATTGTCTTGTTTATTTGTTTTCTTGTAGTCAGTGCAGTTCTTTTTCTGCGGTTTGCTAGTGGCCGCAATAACCTATTTTTTAAAACTAGGCCACATTAACCATGGGCTACATATTTACTGTAGTTAACATGGGCCTCCTACGGGCCGTAGAAACAATGGGCCTTCTAAGGGCCGTAGAAACAATGGGACTTCTACGGGTCGTAGAAACAATGGGCCTTATATGGGCCATAGACACAATGGGCCTTCTACGGGCCGTATCATCAATGGGCCTTCTACGTGCCATATCATTAATGGGCCTTCTATGGGCCGTATGATCGGTTGGCCAAACATGGGCCAATAACAGACCACATTATGGCCGTAAATGGGCTAGAGTTGAAATCGTCCGTTCATGGGCCGACCATAACGGGCTGTCGTTAATCGGCCGTATTTGATGACGCTATGAAAATGGCCCAACGTATTAACGAGCCACAAACGGGCCGACTGTAACCACGGGCTGTATTTGGCCCACAAGCAGAAAATGGCAGTAACTGGACGAAAGTAAACGAATGCTGGAAATGAGCCCAAGAATAAATGGGCCCTGAGAAGGCTGAAAGATAACATGGGCTGGAAACGGCCCAACGGAATAATGGGCTGTTAATGGGTATAAAGTGATACACTGTTCATTACGGGCCAGTTTTACCACGGGCCGTTAATGGGCCGGGGGTTACTAAGGGCCTCATATGGGCCAAAAGACGTCATGGGCCATACATGGGCCGGAAGTTAAAACAGGCTGGAATTATATTGGACGGCCCAGATGACGCTACTAGGCCTAATTCGGATTGGACGTAAACGGGCCCTGGGTTAGTGGGCTGTAAATGGGCTATATGCGAACATGTTGTTAACAGGCTTGCCGTGGCCGGCCCGCCACCTTTTGACCAAGTCAAACGGGTCGGCCTTTTCACAGGAATGGGCCTCTGTTGGGCCGTGCCACGTGTCGACGTATCATAGGCGCTTTGGGTCCAATGAGTGGATGACATCTGTCCCAACGGTGAGCCGACACGTGTTTCCTCCAGCCAATGATGATTTTACACGTGGAAAATCCCCATTGGTCGGGGCTGTTAACGGGTTATCGGATCCAAAACCGGACCCGATAGCTTAACGACGTTCCGTTACGGTGGATGCCACGTGTCGGTCACCCTTGACGAAAGCACTTCTGTGACGCGCGATTTATCGTCATGGAAGTGGACACTTCCATGATGATAATTTTGGTAATGTCATGGAACACTTCTATGACAACACAGGTATGACTATCTTGATTCTGTCATAAATTTGTCATGGATGTACATGCATGACAGAAAACGTGACCTACTGTGACAAACACGCATCATCACGGAAGTGTATTTTTTGTAGTGGTTGTAGAAGTAATAGTTGGCGAGACAAAAACGATGCTACGATGGAGATCAAGGTGTCAAGCCGGTAACGATGGAGATCATGACGGTGCTTTAGAGATGGAGATCAAAGGCACAAGATGATGATGGCCATATCATGTCACATATTTTGATTGCATGTGATGTTTATCTTTTATGCATGTTATTTTGCTTAGTACGGCGGTAGCATTATAAGATGATCCCTCACTAAAATTTCAAGGTATAAGTGTTCTCCCTGAGTATGCACCGTTGCGACAGTTCGTCGTGCCGAGACACCACGTGATGATCGGGTGTGATAAGTTCTATGTTCACATACAACGGGTGCAAGACAGTTTTGCACGTGCGGAATACTCGGGTTAAACTTGACGAGCCTAGCATGTACAGACATGGCCTCGGAACACTGAGACCGAAAGGTCAAACGTGAATCATATAGTAGATATGATCAACATAGAGATGTTCACCATTGAAAACTACTCCATCTCACGTGATGATCGAACATGGTTTAGTTGATATGGATCACATGATCATTTAGATGACTACTCGAGGGATGTCTATCTAAGTGGGAGTTCTTAAGTAATATGATTAATTGAACTTAATTTATCATGAACTTAGTCCTGATAGTTTTTGCATATCTATGTTGTAGATCAATGGCCCGTGCTACCGTTCCCTTGAATTTTAATGCGTTCCTAGAGAAAGCTAAGTTGAAAGATGATGCATGGTAGAAACTACACGGATTGGGTCCGTAACTTGAGGATTATCCTCATTGCTGCACAGAAGAATTACGTCCTTGATGCACCGCTAGGTGCAAGGCCTGCTGCAGGAACAACTGCTGACGTTATGAATGTCTGGCAAGCTAAATCTGATGACTACTTGATAGTTCAGTGTGCCATGCTTTATGGCTTAGAATTGGGACTTCAAACACGCTTTGAACGTCATGGAGCATATGAGATGTTCCAGGAGTTGAAGTTAATATTTCAAGCAAATGCCTGAGTTGAGAGATATGAAGTCTCCAACAAGTTCTATAGCTGCAAGATGGAGGAGAACAGTTCTGTCAGTGAACACATATTCAGAATGTCTGAGTACCATAACCACTTGACTCAGCTGGGAGTTAATCTTCCGGATGATAGTGTTATTGACAGAGTTCTTCAATCACCGCCACCAAGCTACAAAGGCTTCGTGATGAACTATAATATGCAAGGGATGAATAAGACTATTCCCGAGCTCTTCGCAATGCTCAAAGCTGCGGAGATAGAAATCAAGAATGAGCATCAAGTGTTGATGGTTAACAAGACCACTAGTTTCAAGGAAAAGGGCAAAGGAAAGAAGGGGAACTTCAAGAAGAATAGCAAGCAAGTTGCCGCTCCCGGGAAGAAGCCCAAGTCTAGACCTAAGCCTGAAACTGAGTGCTTCTACTACAAAGGGATTGGTCACTGGAAGCGGAACTGCCCCAAGTATTTGGCGGATAAGAAGGATGGCAAAGTGGACAAAGGTATATTTGATATACATGTTATTGATGTGTACCTTACTAATGCTCGTAGTAGCGCCTGGGTATTTGATAATCGTTCTGTTGCTCATATTTGCAACTCGAAACAGGGTCTACGAATTAAATGAAGATTGGCTAAGGACGAGGTGACGATGCGCGTCGGAAATGGTTCCAAGGTCGATGTGATCGCCGTCGGCACGCTACCTCTACATCTACCTTCGGGATTAGTTTAGACCTGAATAATTGTTATTTGGTGCCTGATACATCTCCAACGTATCTACTTTCCTCATGATTTTCCTCTTGTTTTGGACTCTAATTTGCATGATTTGAATGAAACTAACCCCGGACTCACGTTTTTTTCAGCAGAACTACCATGGTGTTGTTTTTGTGTAGAAATAAAAGTTCTCGGAATGGAACGAAACATTGCGAGGATTTTTTATATCAAATAAGAGAATTTCTGGAGCCAAGACCTACCGAAGGGGGGTCACCTGGGTGGGCACAAGTCACCAGGGCGCGCCCCCCTCACCAGGCGTGCCCAGGTGGGTTGCCCCACCTGGTGGCCCCGCAGACCCTGAAACCAACGCTATAAAATCCTATTTTTCCAGAAAAAAATCAGGGAGAAAGAATTATCATGATCCACGAGACGGAGCAGCCACCAAGCCCCGTTCTTCCTCGGGAGGGCAGATCTGGAGTCCGTTTGGGGCTCCGGAGAGGGGGATATTCGTTCTTCGTCATCACCAACCCTTCTCCATCGCCAATTCCATGATGCTCCCCACCGGGAGTGAGTAATTCCTTCGTAGGCTCGCTGGTTGGTGAGGAGTTGGATGAGATTCATCATGTTATCGAGTTAGTTTTGTTAGGGATTGATCCCTAGTATCCACTATGTTCTAAGATTGATGTTGCTATGACTTTGCCATGCTTAATGCTTGTCACTTTGGGCCCGGGTGCCATGATTTCAGATCTGAACCGTTTATGTTATCATCATTATATCCATGTTCTAGATCCGATCTTGCAAGTTATAGTCACCTACTACGTGTTATGATCCGGTAACCCCGGAGTGGTTTCTTGGTCACGGCCAGCTAAAACGAACAATAACTGGGACTACTTCCGGTGATTATCGCAGTTTGAGGAGTTCATGTATTCACTATGTGTTAATGCTTTGTTCCGGTTCTCTATTAAAAGGAGGCCTTAATATCCCTTAGTTTTCCAATATGGACCCCACTACCACGGGAGGGTAGGACAAAAGATGTCATGCAAGTTCTTTTAATAAAGCACGTATGACTATTTACGGAATACATGCCTACATTATATTGACGAACTGGAGCTAGTGCCATATCGCCCGAGGTTATAACTGTCTCATGATGAATATCATCCAACAAGTAACCGATCCAATGCCTACGAATTTATCTTATATTGTTCTTGCTAAGTTACTACTGCTATCATCACTGTTACACTTGCTACAAAATTACTGCTATCACTGTTAATGTTACTATTGCTGCTGCCACTACTATCAAAACTATCAAACGACTTTGCTACTGATCACTTTGCTACAGATAATTAATCTCCAGGTGTGGTTGAATTGACAACTCAGCTGCTAATACCTTCAAATATTCTTTGGCTCCCCTGTGTCGAATCTATAAATTTGGGTTGAATACTCTACCCTCGAAAACTGTTGCGATTCCCTATACTTGTGGGTTATCAAGACCTTTTTCTGGCGCCGTTGCCGGGGAGCATAGCTATATTTGTTGAGTCAGTTGGGATTATTATCATATTATCACTATGAAGAATCTGAAGGATCCTAAGACTAAGATATTTCTCTCAAGTACGAGGGAGGTAAGAAACTGCCATCCAGTTCTGCTTTAGATTCACCTTCTGTTATGAGTAAACCACCACATGCTATTAATTCTGATATGTCGCAAGTTATTGATGATGCTACTTCTACTATGAATGATGCTTATGATGATGCTAGTACCTTGCTTGATAATGATGATGTGCCACTTGGTGAATTTCTTGATGAACAAATTGCTAGAGTAATACAACATGATGTTGTTGAATCTGATGATGAGCTTGAAACTAAAACTCCTGAAACACCTGCTAGAACTAGCCCTCCTAGATATGAATTGCCTAAGGTACCGGAAGGTTATGTTATGAGTGAAGAAACAACTAGAGATATTCTTGCTTGTAAGGATAGAGATGATCTAGAGAAATTATTACACAAGTATAAAGAAAAATCCCTGAATGCTAGAATGAAATGTGATCCTAAGTTTGCTACTTCACCTATCTTTATTGATGATAAGGATTATGAATTCTCTGTCGACCCAGAGTTAATTACTTTGGTTGAATCTGATCCTTTCCATGGTTATGAAACAGAAACTTTTGTGGCACATCTTACTAAGTTGAATGATATATAGCCACCCTTTTTACTCATGATGAGAAAACTCGCTAATACTTTATTCTCAAACTATTTCCTTTCTCAGTAAAGGGTGATGCTAAACCTTCGTACAATACTCTTGCTCCTGGTTGTGTGCGTAGTCCGCAGGATATGATTTACTACTTCTCTGGAAAATATTTTCCTGCTCATAAAAAACAAGCTGCCTTACAGGAAATATTTAACTTTGTGCAAACTAAAGAAGAGAGTCTCCCACAAGCTTGGGGGAGGCTTTGCCAGTTACTTAATGCTTTGCCTGATCATCCTCTTAAGAGAAATGAAATACTTGATATCTTCTATAATGGACTAACCGATGCTTCTAGGGACTTCCTAGATAGTTGTGGTGGTTGTGTTTTCAGGGAACAAACTGTTGCACAAGCTGAAGAATTATTGAATAACATATTGAAAAATTGTGGTGATTGGACTATTCCTGAACCACTGGCTAAACCCACTCCGAAGAAGAGGGGTATATTATATCTCAGTATTGAAGATATGCAAGAGGCAAAGAAATCTATCGAGGAAAAAGGTATTAAAGCCGAGGATGTTAAAAATTTACTTCCTATTGAAGAAATACATGGGCTTAATACACCACCACTGCCTAAGGTGGTAGAGGTAAATTCTCTAATGAAGTTTAATGATAATGACAATCCTCACAATATGCATCCCAGTCAATGCCTTTATGAGTTTGAAAACTATATTAGAAAACAAGATTTCTTGAATGCAAATGTTATGAAACAATTGAAATATAATTCTGATATGATTGCTCGCTTGAGTGACTTGTTATTTAGAATTTCAAATGATGTTAGAGGTGTTGGAAAACATGCTTCTATGGTTCAAACTCAGTTAGAACAAGTTGCTAAATCTCAAAGAGAATTGCTTGATGAAATGAATAATAATATGCATGACTTTGCTGTTAGAGTTGCAACTAGAGGAGGTAAAATGACTCAGGAACCACTTTATCCCGAGGGACACCCAAAAAGAATTGAACAAGATTCAAAAAGAAATAACACTGATGCACCTAGTCCTTCTAGAAAGAAAAAGAAAAAGAAAAATGATAGGACTTTGCATACTTCTAGTGAACCTAAAATAGAAAAACCTCCCGATAATGATAATGAAACTTCTATCTCTGATGCTGAAACTCAATCTAGTAATGAACAGTCACCTAGTGATAATGAACAAGATAATGATGAGGTTCATGAAGACTCTCAACCAAACAATGAAAACGAACCAGACAATGATGTTGAGATAGAACCACCTGGTGATCTTGATAACCTACAACCTAGGAATAAAAGGTATGACAAAAGAGACTTCATTGCTAGAAAACACGGTAAAGAAAGAGAACCGTGGGTTAACAAACCTATGCCTTTTCCACCCAAGTCAACTAAAAATAAAGATGATGAAGAATTTGAATGCTTTGCTGAAATGCCGAGGCCAGTCTTTTTGCGCACTCACTTGACTGATATCTTGAAAATGCCTTCTTATGCAAAGTATATGAAAGACATCATCACTAATAAGAGAAAAATACCGGAAGCTGAAATCTCCACTATGCTTGCTAATTATACTTTTAAAGATGGAGTACGTAAAAAATTGGAGATCCGGGAATACCAACTATACCTTGCTCTATCAAAAAGAATTATGTGAAAACTGCTTTGTGTGATTAGGAGCTCGTGTTAGTGTTATGCCTTTCTCTTTATATAAAAGACTTGATTTGAATAAACTCACACCTACTGAAATATCTTTGCAAATGGCTGACAAATCAACTGCCATACCTATTGGTATCTGTGAGGATGTGCCCATTGTTGTCGCTAATGTTACTATTTTGACCGACTTTGTTATACTTGAGATGCCCGAGGACGACAACATGTCGATTATACTTGGTAGACCCTTCTTGAATACTGCAAGGGCTGTTATTGATTGCAATAAAAGCAAGGTCACTTTTCATATCAATGGTAATAAGCATACGGTGCACTTTCCAAAGAAACAATTCCAAGTGAATGGTATTAATGTTATTTAAAAATCTCCAACAATCACTATTGGAAGTTTTCAAATACCTCAACGTATTGCCAAAAAGAAATATGAAATGCTTATTGTTGGGGAAATACATATCCCCATTGAGGTAACTTAGTGATTTACGAAAGTTCTTCGATTTCATGCTAATCGAAAGTGGTTGTTAATAAGACCTGATCAACCTTATTAATGGATCATTTTTTGAATGGTATGAAGTTGATGAATTTTTTAAGCACTACCTTCTGTCCCTACTTTTTGTTTTCTGTTTTTATTAGTTAAATAAAATGAAATGCCATGCTTTGCCTGTTTTCTGAATTTCCCGTGCAATAAAAAAATGACCCAAAAATAAAAGTTCTCAGAATGCCCTAAAAATTTAATATGATTTTTTTCTGAATATTTCTGAATTTCTGGTGCAAACAATACCAGAGGGAGGTGCACCAGGTGGGCACAACCCACCTGGGCGCGCCAGGACCCCCAGGCGCACCCTGGTGGGTTGTGGTCCCCACGTGGGCCCCTTCACTTGTCCCTTCAGCCCACTTCATCACTCACCTCCAGAAAAAAAATCTCCATAGCTCTCTCTCACATGTTCTTGCCCCCAAACCCACGGATTTCGATCTCTTTGCTCGAAGCTCCGTTTCCGAAACTGTTTCGGGGGATTGTTGCTTGGTATGTGACTCCACTATTTGTCCAATTAGTTTTTGTTTTAGTAGTTTATATTTTGAATAATTAGTTACGCTTGGTGCTGCTGTAGATGTGCTTGCATGTTAAATTCTTAGAGTTCTAAGTAGTTTGAATGCTTGCTATGGCCTCTATGCATCCCTATGAGTAGTTGGTATCAATTTTGTGAAGTTTTGTTGAGAAATTTTTGTGGGCTAATAAATTTCAAAATTTTGTTCATAGGAAAACCATGAATATCTTTAGGAAGTTTGGCTCCAAGAAGAACTCCAAGGGCGTTATTGGGGAGTCATCTGATAGTGATCTCCGTCCTCGGAGGTTGGAGGAAGTACGGCCGTGTGAATGGCCACACACCCCGTTCCTAGAAGAGGCGGGAATCCTTCATGAGTTCATGCAATATGCTGCTAACTCCGGCCTCACCGACTTGATCGCAGATGAGTGTGAACAACACCAAATCCTCACAAACATCTTTGTTCAAAGTTTTACTTTCCTGCCTAGGAATAATCCTCCTGAAGTGAGCTTTGATTTATATGCTGAAAACCATCAGATACCACTTACTGAATTTTGTGACATATGCTTGATCCCTTCTGACGGGAGCTTAGCCGAGCCTAGGCCGGCTAGGTTTGAGGCCTTTTATCGCACTTTGATAGTGGGAGATGACAGAGGGGTGTCAGCTACCACTGCCGCTGGCTTGCATTTTCGTGCTGTTCATTCCTTTGCACTTGTCATTGCAAAATGCTTGCTTGCTAGGGAGAAGGTGGGTGCACTTAGTTCAAGAAACCTTGTTGTTTTACGTCGTGCATTAGAAGGCAACAACACTTATAGCTTGGGAGCTATTATGGCTCGTCGTCTCCATCTTAATAAATCTTAGGGTAAAATACATGGTGGGATTTATGCTACTCATTTGGCGGCTCACTTAGAGGTTGAGATACGCTCTCATGATTACCCTCTTACCAAGGTTTACCTAGACCATGCAGCCATGGATCATCATCACTTTACTGATATCGAATCTCCTAATATCCCCATTCCATATAACCTGGTTTTTAGTGTGAGAACTCGTGATATTATTCCATTGCCTGTTCCTGCTTTGTTTGATTCTGTTGCCAGGGGCGGATATAGGATTATGCCTGCACACATCATTGCCTACCGGAACGCTCAGGCTGCTGCGGAGGCAGCACAGGAGGAGCCTCAGCAGTGGGATGAGTGGATGCCTGCTCCTCAGCACCCCAACTACCCTCCAGGCTACTGATCGACTACCAAGTTAGGCCAAAAGCCTAAGCTTGGGGGAGTACGTGTTTCCACCGACTTTACATTCATGCCCACTTATTGATTTTGTCGGTGTCCACACTTTTTCATTGTATTATCCATGCTTAGATTTATTTTTCTTGCTTTCTTCTTGTGTGTTTGAAAAACTTTAGAAAAACCAAAAAAATTAGTTGTAGCTAATTTACTTTCTATGCATGCTTAGTAGTAATATTAAAAAGAAAACCCAAAAAGATTTCCTTGTTCTTCTTTTGCTTGTCGGGAGCTTTCCCGGGTAAATAGTTTTTCTCGCTTTCGCTTTTCCCTTTTATTTACTTGTTCAAGAAAATAAAAAACTCCAAAAATATTTCAGTGTGTTTCTCTGAATTTATTTTCCTTTTATTCGAGTTGTACCAAGGAGAAGACCACGATGAAAGTGTTGAGGGACTCTCATATGAATAATTGTTGAACTAATAAAGAGCACATTTTACCTTGTCTTCTTCTGTTGAATAAAATGTTTGTAGATTCCAGCTTAGTCCACGGCACTCTTGCACTATTATTATTATCATATTGTTCGGTTGTGCAAGTGAAAGACAATAATGACGATATTCGATGAACTGGCCATGGCAGAGAGAAACTGGCATGAACTCGACTTGCTCTGTTTGTGTAAATATGTTTAACCTAGTATCCATGATTCAGCCCATTATGATTAATCATGTTTGCAATGACAATTAGAGATTATAGTTTCTCATGCCATACATAAGTAGCTGGGAGTGGATAAAGATTTATCTTGGATATCAACAATTGCGTTAAAATGATTGTGGTGTAGTATGATGATATGGTATCCTCCTCTGAATGTTCGAGTGGCTTGACTTGGCACATGTTCATGCATGTAGTTGAATCAAAATCAACATAGCCTCTATGATATTTATGTTCATGGTGTTCATATCCTACTCATGCTAGTGTCCAATGTTACTTATGCATAATGCATGTTTATGACCGTTGTTGCTCTCTAGCTGGCCGCTTCTCAACCTAATTGCTAGCCTTCGCCTGTACTAAGTGGGAATTCTACTTTTACATCAAAAACCTTGAACCCAAAAGTTATTCCAGATGAGTCCACAATACCTACCTATATGCGGTATTACCCTGCCGTCCTAAGTAAATTTGCATGTGCCACCTGACGGTGTCCTGGACTAGGGGGTACTCACCATGTCGTCTCCCGATCAGTTAGATTGGGCCGAGGACCCCATGGCCGCATACTCATGGGCCAGTTCGGACAACCCCTGCCGCATACAAGGAAGACTCCACAAGACTTGGCGCGCAAGACAAGGACTCTCCTAAACACTAGGACTCCGGTGTCTTATATAAACCGAGGCCAGGCTAGTCAATAGATGATCTGATATTCATTACTACAATCTCGTGGTAGATACATGTACTCTGTACTACACCCATACGAATACAATCAAGGGATAATTAGATTTATGCCCCTAGTTGTGTCCCACTCGTTTGTTTTACCCCTAATTCCCAAAAGTCACCGGTCCTGTCCAAGTCACTTTGCTCCTCTTATGCTTTTGCCCTTTGATCGTTTGACCGTCAGTTTGAAAACTTCATAACTGATTCATACTAAATAAGAAAAATGCAAATAAGATACCAAAATGTTCAGAAAAACATCACCTATATGTCAGTGTCATTTGCATTCAAGAAAAAAGTGTTGGAAAGTGCACATCTGAGTTTTAGCTCTTTTGATACCACCATGAATAGTAAAATCTAATTTTTTTTAAAATATGGTGGCAAAGAACGACAAATGATCTAAGTGCTTACCATGTTTCATCAGGGAACGACATTCCTGGAAGTTGTGATAAAAAAATAATCTATTTTGGAGTGTTGATTGTTTTTTTTGCCGCGGCACCCACGAATGTTATCCCCTGAAGAAACTTGGCAGGCACTTAAAACATTTGTCATTCTTTGCCACCAATTTTTTTTTAATTTTTTGAACTTTTTTAGATTTTACTATTCATGGTGGTAGCATAAGAGCTAAAACTCAGATGGGCACTTTCCAACAGTTTTTTATTGAATGCAAATGACACACATATAGGTGATGTTTTCTGAACATTTTGGTATCTTATTTGCATTTTTCTGATTTAGTATGAATTAGTTATGAAGTTTTGAAACTGACGGTCAAACGGTCAAAGGGCAAAAGCATAAGAGGAGCAAAGTGACTTGGACAGAACCAGTGATTTTTGGGAATTAGGGGTAAAACAGACGAGTGGGACACAACTAGGGGCATAAATCTAATTATCCCTACAATCAAAAGCAGCATGTAGGGTATTGTCTCATCAAGAGAGCCCGAAGCTGGGTAAAACCCTGTGTCCATGTTACCATCGCTCCAAGACGCCTAGCTTAGGACCCCTACTACGAGATACGCCGGATATTGAACCGACATTGGTGCTTTCATTGAGAGCCTGCTGGGTGTTCGTCGCGGATCGATGGGATAACCAGGTGATATTCTTCTGATTAGATCGTTTTGTAATGAATAATTTATTTTGAGCCATGTTGCTGGTCTGCACTAATTATTCGCAGATCAGAAGTATAGGTGGCCGTGTCCATGAGCGACAGGCGCCACCGTTCCCTGATGGTCTGGTCATGGACGTGTTGTGGCCGACTGGCCGCGAAGCGTACAAGAGCACCAGTCGAATACTAGTCCAACTAGTGGCCAAATCGGAGATGATCGGCCGCTACTATTTTTTCCTCCACCGGCCAAAGTCCCATGCCAAGTCCCCTGGCCGATTTCCTGCTGCCAGTAGTGTTCCCGTAGAAAGAGAATCTACACCACGTGAAGCATCAGGGAAGTCATTCAATTTGTTAATTGGTATTATTAGTATAAGTGCAACACGATCTTCGAGATCTAACCAATGCGTAGTATGCCTTAGCTTTGCTTTTCTAATTCACGTGAAGGCCAAATCTAATGCTTGATTTTTTTTGTTGATTCTTCGTCAATTTCCACTGCAATTTCTCCTCGAGGATGGTCTGGTTTAATACTAGGTCACCTGGGATCTTGAAGAATTTCCTCTTCGGTCTGCTACGTGCAAAATAATTCCAGGTTTCATCTTTCCTAACTATTCGGTTAGCACGTAAAGTTATTACGCATGGAATTTTTTCCTGTTGGCGTATACTGCATTATTTTGGCAGAGAAATTCTACCGACGTTTGTACCTGGCGTTAGTCCGGCCAGCCTCTCCCTGTCACCTGGGCAGGCCGACCTTCGCCGACATCGCCGTACCACGACGCCATCGCGCCATCGAGCTAGTCTCCGCGCTCAGGCCATATTTACCAAACCTTTTTCACATAAATTAATTATGCACCCTTTTTTTTCACTATTATTATTTCTTGGTTGCACTACTTTGTGTGTGCAGGCAATCCATTTAGGTTGGGCCGCGCCAACACCTGCGCACATCCCTTTGTCAGCATTACCATGCGACCACTTCACCGGGCCGACCTCGACGCTCAGGCCATATCTCTTTTATTATTTACTTCACTTATATTAATTAAGTAGAAGAATTTTTTTAATATACATTATTATCTGTCATTACTTTTGGTTGGCACTATTTTATCTGTGCAGCCAATCGACTTAGACTGAGCCGCGCTGTCGCCGCCGTCGACCAAATTGTGTTGTCGCCTTGGCGCGCTGCCCTTTGTTGGCAACCCCGCGTCGTCGCTTCGTCAACCTAGCTACTCAGCTGGAGACTCCAGTGTCACCCGCCGACCTGCTCCATCACCGCGGCTGGACTGGCGGCTTCACCTTTTCGGAGTGCCGAACTCTCCGCTCGGCCACCTCGGGACTAGTCTGGGGGCTGGAACCTTGCCCCGCATCAAGCTCGGACCGCGTCATCAATGCCGAACACATTAACTAGCTAAGTCACCTTCATGCTCAAAGTTTTAAATTTTGTTCGGTTCGACCAAGCATTATACCTTTTTGGTAAAAAGTTGTATGTGAAAAACTTCCTTGTCAAAACTTTGTTTGTGACACACAAATTCAAATACCCATTTACTTGGGGGCTTCCTTTACGAAGCATTTCCTCTTGCATATGATTATACTTGTACGGCTTCGTTCCTTGTTCGTGTATTACGCCACAATATGCACCATGTTGACTTAAGTGTTCCGCAAGCTGGGTTGCCTTGCTCCTGTGTTTACACCTACGTTCCCGATTGTTCGGCTAGGGAGTAAAGGGAGCACCTCTGCGATTGTCACGATCGGGTCATCCGAGCCGGACCTTAGACTGGTGAAGCCGAAAGCTAGCGCTCTTATTGTTTTCAATTATGGTCGGCACACAACGGAACTCATGAGTACAAAAAATCTATTGCACAAGTCTCGTAGTAACAATGAGCACCGAAGAAAGGTATCGGTGGGGGTACTATTTTCTTCGAAGATGCTTCTTACACTTCGTCAGTAATATAGCATAAGTTCCCTGAGCGCGCTTTGTCTGTTATAGCCTTATGGCCTGATTGCTTGGTTATCGGAAACACCGTTGATATTCTCGACAGGTGGAGTACATAACACTTTTAGGTCCTTGACCGAAGAGGGAGAAGCCGACGGTCGGTTAAGACGCGTTTAAAGTTCGGGTGAACACAGATATGATACAAGTACTTTGGTACACACGATCATTATACATAAAAATTCTTTTACCCAAGTCACTTGGGGGCTTTTAAACTTATATGAGCCGTTTTATAATAAATGATTTCTTCCTAGTCGTTGCAAAGTCTTTTTCTATCACTCCTTTTTCGACGCGAGTGTGTGGTCAATAGCCGGGGAGCCTAATTTCTCTCTCAAAGCCGCTATAGTTTAGTTTGCTAAATTGGCCTAACGAGAAGTACCCCGCCTTAGGGATAGGAGGTTGAAGCCGTAGGCTGACCCGCTTGAAGTCTTGAGATAGGATGTGTCATATTAAAGCAGGACATAAGCACTTTTTTCTTCTAAGACAAATTTTCGGATTGGAACCGAACACTTGATCTTGTTCGGACGTCAAGTTTTACTGACGTTTTTTGGGTTTCCAAGCCTATGGCACTTTTAAACTATTTGTGTGTTTCCAGCATAAGTCTCGCAGTGCAACGCCAGGCACCTTTAGAGATTCGGCAAAAACATTCTCGGATATTGCTATATATGCATTGGTTTCGAATTGTGCCTTGGGTCAATAGTTGGGTTGCCCGGCTCCTGTGCTTGCCGCCTACGTTCCGCTTTGTTCGACTAAGTGTGCAAAAGGAGAACCACTGCGATTGTGCTTCCAGCTCACATGGTTAAGCACCTCAGTGGAGAAAGCCGAAAACTGACTGTCACAATAAGCGTAAACTGGTCAGCGATCCGATGACTGTGTTAAATGACGGGCCGTTCATAACATTGGCCGAATTGTTTACGGCTTGACCTAGGCTATCGCCGAACACTAACCGGGGGCTAGTAATTGGCCTCCCAACTTTAAGCTCCTATGACTAAGTGAAAGTTATAAAGCACGCATATCTGATTGCCTCGTTTCCGCTAACACAACCACCTTCGGGCACCGAGACGTCGGCTAAGGGTTGTCTTGTTATTGCGGAAACACCCTGCGTAGTATCTACAAAGGGGTAGAAGCCGACGATGGGCCACTTTCAACTGACAAACGGTCGCAACGGAGTCAAAATACCATAGAGTTCGGCAATTTTCCTCGAACTAAATCCTCAATATTTTTTCTCCTGCATTGATCGGAGGTGAGGTTTCATGATCATGGTTGGCATGACAACAAAAAGAAAGGAACCGATAGCGGGACTATTTTCTTTGGAAGATGTTTCTTACGTTATAAAGTAATATAACATATCTCTCCGCGTACCTTTGTTTATAAAACCGTATGGCCGGATTGCCTTGTTTGTCGTAAATCTTTGCCCTAGTAAAGGCTTTATAAAGTGGGACAAACACTCCCCGGCTACTGGCCGAGGAGGTTGAAGCCGATGGTCGGTCAACAAAGTTTTGTACAATACGGATCCGAGCATTAATGATGTAGAGTACTTGGATACATAGAATCATTACACATAATTTGTGATTTTACTCCGGATATCGATCCTTAATTCGGCCACCCGTGCCCACATTAAGGCTCGGGGGCTACTGGGCTTCACGCTCATTATTTATAAATATTAAAGGGGCACATCGATCCCTGATCTGGTGTTGCCACCCGACCTGTGTCTCGGGGGCTACTGCATTGACAATCCAATGCAGAAAATTTAAAGTGCAATATAGTTTTCGAGGAGATTATTATCCTCAGGTTGGTCGGCCGCACCCAACCTGAGTCTCGAGGACTTTGCACACCGTGTTTCTATTCCTAAGTATGCTGCCGAGCTGGGAATTGATCCTCAGGCTGATTTTATGAATCGACCTGAGTCTCAGGGGCTACTAGGGTCAGCGGTTTGATTTTTTTCCTTCAGGTGCATCCCGGATATTAGGCCAACACGCACCTTGAGGGCTACTGGCTATACATCTCAGCAGAGATTACATTGCACAATTCGAAATTAAATCGGCAAACAATCAGCCCAAGCCCAAGGTGGTGCGTCACCTCGGAAGTAGTCCGGCATAAAGCTTGGACGCCAGTGGTTGGCTCCGTAGAAGGCATTTCTGGCATTAAGCTCGGCTAAACTCCTTCGACCTTTTTGAGCCAAGGTGATCTATGACACCTCGGGTATAGTCCGGCGTTGGAGCTCGGATACTCTCCGGCGTTGGAGCTCGGATACAGTCCGGCGTTGGTGCTCGGCTGCAAAAGATACCTCAAATGCAGTCCGGCGTTGGAGCTCGGATGCAAGAGGACACCGCCGCACGGGGACAACTTCGAACCTGAGGTGGGCGTAAAAATAACAAGGCAGTGTAAAGGCCGGAAACTTAAAGGGGCTCCTCGGTACCCGATGTGTAAACTCTTCGGATGTACTTTGGCGATCCTCAAGATCGAAGATGGGAAGATTTGTTCAACCAGCTTTCAAGACCGACGACCGAAGATGAAGAACAGTTCGGAAGAATCGAGGAGCGTCCCCAACTTGAAGACCGGTTCAGGGGGCTACTAACGGTGTCCTGGACTAGGGGGTACTCACCATGTCGTCTCCCGATCAGTTAGATTGGGCCGAGGACCCCATGGCCGCATACTCATGGGCCAGTTTGGACAACCCCTGCCGCATACAAGGAAGACTCCACAAGACTTGGCGCCCAAGACAAGGACTCTCCTAAACCCTAGGCCTCTGGTGTCTTATATAAACCGAGGCCAGGCTAGTCAATAGACGATCTGATATTCATTACTACAATCTCGTGGTAGATACATGTACTCTGTACTACACCCATACGAATACAATCAAAAGCAGCATGTAGGGTATTATCTCATCAAGAGAGCCCGAAGCTGGGTAAAACCCCGTGTCCATGTTACCATCGCTCCAAGACGCCTAGCTTAGGACCCCTACTACAAGATACGCCGGATATTGAACCGACACCACCTCTAAAAACTTATAATAAATATCCTTTTTGTGTGCCTGGATCGTTCATGGAATGAAAGGAGGTGGTCGGTATCTTCCATGCTAAGCGGGTTATTCTCAGGTCGAGTGTTTATTCACTCGCCATCGCATGAGAAAAGGGCGGTAATAGGGATTCCTAGTCCTGAATTCAAAAATGCAAATAATTAAACAAAACTCCCCCGGGACTGTTGTTGGTTTGGACGGCACCCGTTGTTTCGGACAAGCCGTGGAATGTGATCGTTGGTGGAGGGGAGTAAACCTTTACTTTTTATCGCTTGGGAACCGCCACTAGCGTGCTTAGCATGGAAGGTATTGATAAATGATGGTCGTGAAGTAAATGAGAAGCATGCATGTCTGAAAATATCATTTACCTCTATTTTAAAAATTGAGCTCTGGCACCTCTGCAAATCATTGCTTCCCTCTACGAAGGGACTATCTATTTACTTTTATGCTGTGTCATCACCTTCTAAAACAAGCGCTAGAACCTGAGAGCACAGCTGTCATGACTTATGCATTGTGTGTAGCTAATGTTGGGTGCATCATGACTGGATCTTTTCTACCATAAATTACAATGTTTAGTCGCTGCTTGAACTTTGGAGGTGCTCTGCATTTATGTTTTGCGGTCTTAGAAAGGGCTAGCGAGATACCACTATTGTCATATTATATCATGGTTGTATTGTCAACGTGTTGCCGTTTGAGATATCTTATTATTGCTCGCTAGCTGATTATGTCATTGATATGAGTGATTATAATCTTCAAGAATTATTGTCGACATCGTTAGTTATAATTTTGGCTGAAAACCTGGGTGCTGTTTAAGCTTGTTTATGCAAACAAGAGCAAAAGAGTTCGTAAATTTTTTTCTTTTTCACTTTCAGTTTATCAACTGAATTGCTTGAGGACAAGCAAAGGTTTAAGCTTGGGGGAGTTGATACGTCTCAAATGTATCTACTTTTCCTAACGCTTTTCCTCGTGTTTTGGACTCTAATTTGCATGATTTGAATGAAACTAACCCCGGACTGACACCGTTTTCAGCAGAACTACGATGGTGTTGTTTTTGTGCAGAAATAAAAGATCTCCGAATGGAACAAAACTTTACGATGATTTTTTATACCAAATAAGAGAATTTCTGGAGCCAAGACCTACCGAAGGGGGGCACCTGGGTGGGCACAACCCACCAGGGCGCGCCCCCTCACCAGGCGCGCCCAGGTGGGTTATCCCCACCTGGTGGCCCCGCAGACCCTGAAACCAACGCTATAAAATCTTATTTTTCCAGAAAAAATCATGAGAAAGAATTATCGCAATCCAAAAGATGGAGCCGCCGCCAAGCCCCGTTCTTCCTCGGGAGGGCAGATCTGGAGTCCGTTTGGGGCTCCAGAGAGGGGGATCTTGGTTCTTCGTCATCACCAAACCTTCTCCACCGCCAATTCCGTGATGCTCGCATCAAACAAGATCCAGATATAATGTTCATGCTCAACGCTGGCACTGATAACCCACAAGTATAGGGGATCGCAACAGTTTTCGAGGGTAGAGTATTCAACCCAAATTTATAGATTCGACACAAGGGGAGCCAAAGAATATTTGAAGGTATTAGCAGGTGAGTTATCAATTCAACCACACCTAGAGATTAATTATCTGCAGCAAAGTGATCAGTAGCATAGTAATATGATAGCTTTGATAGTAGTGGCAGCAGCAACGGTAACAGTAACAGTGATAGAAGTAATTTTGTAGCAAGTGTAGTAGTGATGATAGCAGAAGTAACTTAGCAAAAACAATATAGGATAAAATCGTAGGCATTGGATCAGTGACTTGTTGGATGATATTCATCATGTGACGGTTATAACCTAGGGCGATACGTCACTAGCTCCAGTTCATTGATATTAATGTAGGCATGTATTCCATAAATAGTCATACGTGCATTATTAAAAGAACTTGCATGACATCTTTTGTCCTACCCTCCCGTGGCAGCGGGGTCCATATTAGAAACTAAGGGATATTAAGGCCTCCTTTTAATAGAGAACCGGAACAAAGCATTAACACATAGTGAATACATGTGAACGAAATATGCCCTAGAGGCAATAATAAAGTTGTTATTTATATTTCATTATATCATGATAAATGTTTATTATTCATGCTAGAATTGTATTAACCGCAAACTTAGTACATGTGTGAATACATAGACAAACAGAGTCTCACTAGTATGCCTCTATTTGACTAGCTCGTTAATCAGAGATGGTTAAGTTTCCTAGCCATGGACAAAGAATTTTCATTTGATAAACGGGATCACATCATTATAGAATGATCTGATTGACTTGACCCATCCGTTAGCTTAGCACGATGATTGTTTAGTTGTTGCTATTGCTTTCTTCATAACTTATACATGTTCCTATGACTATGAGATATGTAACTCCCGAATACTGGAGGAACACTTAGTGTGCTATCAAACATCACAACGTAACTGGGTGATTATAAAGATGCTCTACAGGTGTCTCCGATGGTGTTTGTTGAGTTGGCATAGATCGAGATTAGGATTTGTCACTCTGAGTATCGGAGAGGTATCTCTGGGCCCTCTCGGTAATGCACATCACTATAAGCCTTGCAAGCATTGTGACTAATGAGTTAGTTGCGGTATGATGCATTACGGAACGATTAAGGAGACTTGCCGGTAATGAGATTGAACTAGGTATTGAGATACCGACGATCGAATCTCGGGCAAGTAACATACCGATGACAAAGGGAACTACGTATGTTGTTGTGTGGTTTGACCGATAAAGATCTTCGTAGAATATGTAGGAACCAATATGAGCATCTAGGTTCCGCTATTGGTTATTGACCGGAGATGAGTCTCGGTCATGTCTACATAGTTCTCGAACCCGTAGGGTCCGCACGCTTAACGTTCGGTGACGATCGGTATTGTGAGTTTATGTGTTTTGATGTACTGAAGGTTGTTCGGAGTCCTGGATATGATCACGGACATGACGAGGAGTCTCGAAATGGTCAAGACATAAAGATCGATATATTGGATGACTATGTTTGGACATCAGAATGGTTCCGGGTGAGTTCGGGCATTTACCGGAGTACCGGGGGGTTACCGGAAACCCCCGGGGAGTATATGGGCTTTAATGGGCCTTAGTGGGAGATAAGAGAAGGCAACCTAGGAGGGGGCGCGCCCCCACCCAAGCCCAATCCGAATTGGGTGAGGGGACCGGCTCCCCTTTCCTTTCTCCTTTCCCCTCTTCCTTCTATTCCTAGTGGGACTAGGAAAGGGGGAGTCTTACTCCCACTAGGAGGAGGACTCCTTCCCCCTTGGCGCGCCTAGAGAGGCCGACCGGCCTCCCCTCTCCCTCCTTTATATACCGGGCAGGGGGGCACCCCGTAGACACACAAGTTCACAGTTGTCTTAGCCGTGTGCGGTGCCCCCCTCCACAGATTCCACCTCGGTCATATCGTTGTAGTGCTTAGGCGAAGCCCTGCGTTAGTAACTTCATCATCACGGTCATCACGCCATCGTGCTGACGAAGCTCTCCCTCGACACTCAGCTGGATCGAGAGTTCGTGGGACGTCACCGAGAGCCGAACGTGTGCAGATCACGGAGGTGCCGTACTTTTGGTGCTAGGATCGGTCGGATCATGAAGACGTACGACTACATCAACCGTGTTGTTATAACGCTTCCGCTTACGGTCTACGAGGGTACGTGGACTACACTCTCCCCTCTCGTTGCTATGCATCACCATGATAGATCTTGCGTGTGCGTAGGATTTTTTTTGAAATTACTGCGTTCCCCAATAGTGGCATCCGAGCCAGGTCTATGCGTAGATGTTATATGCACGAGTAGAACACAAAGAGTTGTGGGCGATAATAGTCATACTGCTTACCAGCATGTCATACTTTGATTCGGCGGTATTGTTAGATGAAGCGGCTCAGACCGACATTATGCAGACGCTTACGCGAGACTGGTTCTACCAACATGGTTCGCACACAGGTGGCTAGTGGGAGTCAGTTTCTCCAACTCTAGTTGAATCGGGTGTGACTACGCCCGGTCCTTGTTGAAGGTTAAAACAGCACACTTGATGAAAAATCGTTGTGGTTTTTGATGCATAGGTAAAACGGTTCTTGCCCAGCCCGTAGCAGCCACGTAAAACTTGCAACAACAAAGTAGAGGACGTCTAACTTGTTTTTGCAGGGCATGTTGTGATGTGATATGGTCAAGACATGATGTTAAATTTTATTGTATGAGAAGATCATGTTTTGTAACAGAGTTATCAACAACTAGCAGGAGCCATATGGTTGTCGCTTTATTGTTTGAAATGCAATCACCATGTAATTGCTTTACTTTATCACTAAGCGGTAGCGATAGTCGTAGAAGCAATAGTTGGCGAGACGACAACGATGCTTCGATGGAGATCAAGGTGTCAGGCCAGTGACGATGGTGATCATGACGGTGCTTTGGAGATGGAGATCAAAGGTAGAAGATGATGATGGCCATATCATATCACTTATATTGATTGCATGTGATGTTTACCCTTTATGCATCTTATTTTGCTTAGTTCGACGGTAGCACTATAAGATGATCTCTCACTAAATTTCAAGGTATAAGTGTTCTCCCTGAGCATGCACCGTTGCTACAGTTCGTCATGCTGAGACACCACGTGATGATCGGGTGTGATAAGCTCTACGTTCACATACAACGGGTGCAAGCCAGTTTTGCACATGTAGAATACTCGGGTTAAACTTGACGAGCCTAGCATATGCAGATATGGCCTCGGAACACTGAGACTGAAAGGTCGAGTGTGAATCATATAGTAGATATGATCAACATAGTGATGTTCACCATTGAAAACTATCCTTCTCACATGATGATCGGACATGGTTTAGTTGATATGGATCACGTGATCACTTAGATGATTAGAGAGATGTCTATCTAAGTGGGAGTTCTTAAATAATATGATTAATTGAACTTTAATTTATCACGAACTTAGTACCTGATAGTATTTTGCATGTCTATGTTGTTGTAGATAGATGGCCCATGCTGTTGTTCCGTTGAATTTTAATGTGTTCCTAGAGAAAGCTAAGTTGAAAGATGATGGTAGCAATTACACGGACTGGGTCCGTAACTTGAGGATTATCCTCATTGCTGCACAGAAGAATTACATCCTGGAAGCACCGCTAGGTGACAACCCCGCTGCAGGAGCAACGCCAGATGTTATGAACGTCTGGCAGAGCAAAGCTGATGACTACTCGAGAGTTCAATGTGCCATGCTTTACAGCTTAGAACCGGGACTTCAACGACGTTTTGAACGTCATGGAGCATATGAGATGTTCCAGGAGTTGAAGTTAATATTTCAAGCAAATGCACGGATTGAGAGATATGAAGTCTCCAATAAGTTCTACAGCTGCAAAATGGAGGAGAATAGTTCTATCAGTGAACATATACTCAGAATGTCTGGGTACCACAACCACTTGACTCAACTGGGAGTTAATCTTCCTAATGATAGTGTCATTGACATAGTTCTTCAATCACTGCCACCAAGCTACAAGAGCTTCGTGATGAACTATAATATGCAAGGGATGGATAAGACAATTCCCGAGCTCTTCACAATGCTCAAAGTTGCGGAGGTAGAAATCAAGAAGGAGCATCAAGTGTTGATGGTCAACAAGACCACGAGTTTCAAGAAAAAGGGTAAAGGGAAGAAGGGGAACTTCAAGAAGAACAACAATCAAGTTGCTGCTCAAGTGAACAAAGCCCAAGTCTGGACCTAAGCCTGAGACTAAGTGGTTCAACTGCAAAGGGACTCGTCACTCGAAACGGAACTGCCCCAAGTATTTGGCGGAGAAGAAGGCGCTTCCAGTGACCAGTCCCTTTGCAGTAGAAGTACTCAGTCTCAGGCTTAGGTCCAGACTTGGGCTTCTTCACTTGAGCAGCAACTTTATTGCTGTTCTTCTTGAAGTTCCCCTTCTTCCCTTTACCTTTTTTTTGAAACTGGTGGTCTTGTTGACCATCAACACTTGGTGCTCCTTCTTGATTTCTACCTCTGCAGCCTTTAGCATTGCGAAGAGCTCAGGAATTGTCTTATCCATCCCTTGCATATTATAGTTCATCACGAAGCTCTTGTAGCTTGGTGGCAGTGATTGAAGAACTCTGTCAATGACACTATCATCAGGAAGATTAACTCCCAGTTGAGTCAAGTGGTTGTGGTACCCAGACATTTTGAGTATATGCTCACTGACAGAACTATTCTCCTCCATTTTGCAGCTGTAGAACTTATTGGAGACTTCATATCTCTCAATCCGGGCATTTGCTTGAAATATTAACTTCAACTCCTGGAACATCTCATATGCTCCATGATGTTCAAAACGTCGTTGAAGTCCCGGTTCTAAGCCGTAAAGCATGGCACACTGAACTATCGAGTAGTCATCAGCTTTGCTCTGCCAGACTTTCATAACATCTGGCGTTGCTCCTGCAGCGGGTTTGTCACCTAGCGGTGCTTCCAGGACGTAATTCTTCTGTGCAGCAATGAGGATAATCCTCAAGTTACGGACTCAGTCCGTGTAATTGCTACCATCATCTTTCAACTTAGCTTTCTCTAGGAACGCATTAAAATTCAACGGATCAACAACACGGGCCATCTATCTACAACAACATAGACATGCAAAATACTGTCAGATACTAAGTTCATGATAAATTAAAGTTCAATTAATCATATTACTTAAAATGGGAAGTAACAATGTTCCTGGAACACAACAATGTTATATTTCTCGGAACATTGTTACTTCCCAAGAATAACATTGTTATGTAACGGGAAGTAACAATGTTCAGGGAAACATAACAATGTATATTTCACGAAACATTGTTACATCCCGAGAATAACATTGTTTCGTTGATCCGTAACACAACAATGTTATATTTCACGGAACATTGTTACATCCCGAGAATAGCATTGTTTCGTTGATCCGTAACGAAACATTGTTACTTCCCGTGAGTAACATTGTTACGTTGATCACCCTTATACTTGCCAATGGGGGAGAAGTTTCAGAGAGTTTTGTGGAGAAGTATTCAGAGTTTCTTCTTGTTTTGGTTTTGTTCCTAAGCATTTGCTTCTCATCCGCCAGGCTCGGCATGTTATTTACTTTTGTGATGAAGCTGCTAGAATTGCCAAACCTGATGAAAAAGATAAACATAGACCCATAGTTGGCGTGCCTATTATCTCAGTTAAAATTGGAGATCATTGCTATCATGGTTTATGTGACTTGGTTGCTAGTGTGAGTGCAATTGGAAGAAGAAAATCATATATAGTACCATGTTACTTAGTACTGAATCTACGAGGACCAACCTTCCACCCAGAGATAGCAATTTACCTTTCTAACTGCTAAGTATTTTTTGTAGTCTCTCCTCGACGTGTTTTCATTCAGCATTTGTGAGTCTCCGATAATGTATCGGTATCCCCAAATAAGTGATCGAAAACTGGCCCAATCTGCATCCGAATAGCTCAGCATATAGATGGGCCTCGTCTTGAGCCTCGCCAACTGTTATGGCAGTTGCTTGCCGGCAAGACCTCCATCGCTATTGCTAGCTTCCACATAGTTAAAAAAATATTGTGTCGACCATTGTCGGTGTCAAAACCGGCGGATCTCGGGTAGGGGGTCCCGAACTGTGCATCTAGGATCGATGGTAACAGGAGACGGGGGACACGATGAGGTTCGGGCTCTCTCTATGGAGGTAATACCCTACTTCCTCCTTGATTGATCTTGATGAATATGAGTATTACAAGAGTTGATCTACCACGAGATCGTAGTGCTAAACCCTAAAAGCCTAGCCTATGAATATGGTAATGAATGTGTCCTATCCGGACTATCCTCTCCGGTTTATATAGACACCAGAGAGATCTAGGGTTACATGGGGTCGGTTACATAAGAAGGAATCTTCACAGCTGGCCGCCTAGCTTGCCGCCCACGCCAAGGAGAGTCCAATCCGGACACGAGTATGGTCTTCGGTCTTCATGTCTTTACAGCCCATTAGTCCGGCCCAGGGATAACAGACCGGACGCCCGAGGACCCCTTAGTCCAGGACTCCCTTAGTAGCCCCTGAACCTGGCTTCAATGACGAGGAGTCCGGCGCGCAGATTGTCTTCGGCATTGCAAGGCGGGTTCCCCTTTTTTCTGAACTCCAAGATAGTCTTCAGACGTGATGATTGTATCCGGACCTGTCATACACCACACACAACCGCAGAGAGAATATAATATTTGCACGGATCTAATCTGTTGACAGTTTCTTTACAGCACGGCATTGCGTCTGTCCGGTTATAATTTCGAACCGTTTTTCTTCTGCCATCCCACGTCTTGAGACGCGGTTGCTATTGGCATGTCTTGTCGAAGCAGAGATCGTGTCCCCTTATTGCGGAATTCTCATTAATGCGGGCATGGGTAACCCAACCGTGCCATTTGCACAGTCCTTGGGAATATGCGAATCTTAAGGCGAGCGAGGAGGCGTTTAATGTTTCCTGCCTTTATAAGAGGATAAGGATCCCCTCTTCCTCTTCTCACGCTTTCTCTCTGTCTCTGCCTTCCCGATGTTGAGCTCCAGCGCCCAAGTTCTCATCTCCTTTCCAGTCAAGCAACTATGTCCGGATCCAGTGGTCAGGGCAAGTGGATGGTCTCCTCCGTCAAGGAGGAGGACATTACTGAGCTCCGAGCGGCCGGATATCTGGCGAAGGGAATAGCCCACCGCTTGTCGGCCGAGGAACAAATCGTCCCAACGCCGGAGCCCGACGAGAGGGTAGTATTCCTTCCTCATTTCTTCCGCGGGCTGGGGTTCCCACTCCACCCTTTCGTCCGCGGGCTGATGTATTATTACGGGATAGATTTCCATGATCTATCCCCGAATTCCTTCCTCAACATCTCGACGTTTATCGTCGTGTGCGAGGGCTTCCTCCGCATCCATCCCCACTTTGGGCTGTGGCTCAAAGTCTTCAACATGAAGCCGAAGGTGGTGGACGGCCAGCACGCGGAGTGCGGGGGAGCCATGGTGAGCAAGCTATCCAACGTCTCTTGGCCCAAAGGTACTTTTGTGGAGACAGTAAAGGAATGGCAGAAGCAGTGGTTCTACATCACAGAACCTCGCGGCACCACCTGGACCACGGTTGCCGAATTCCACTCCGCCGCTCCCATGCGACTCACCTCCTGGGTCGAGAAGACTCCGGACTGGTGTTCACCTGACGAGCTGATAGCGCTGCAGACACGCGTTCAAAGTATGGTGACCAAGAACGTCAAGCTCGTTGACGTCATCCAGGTGATGCTGGTCCGCCGGATCCTTCCGTGCCAGCACCGAAGCCGCCCTTTGTGGGAGTTCAATTCGAAGAAGCACCAGACCTTGGTGAGGCTCTTCGAGACTACTCATGAAGGTGCCAGGAAGTTGCTTTTCAAGGGCAATGAGAAACCACCGGCCACGGATTCAGACCGTGGCCACGATTGTACACACCCCGCCAGCAAGGTATGTCATTTCTGACGTATCCCCAACCTCATTGTTTCGAAGGTGGCGTCTGAGCTTTTATTATGGTCCCTATAGGACTGGGTGGAGAGGGCGAAGCGGATCCAGTGTCCGGCTCCGCTGCCTGAAGAACCGGTCATCCCGCGCCTAGCGGAGATGCTGGTGCCGGCGCCATACAAGGCGCCGGAGAAGAAGGCCAAGGGGGCCAAGAGTGGCCCCCCGTCGCAAGGGCACTTTGGACGTGACGTCCGAAGACGAGGCCCATTCTTCCGTTCCTGAGGACAACAACGAGGAGGAGGAGGAGGAGGAGGAAAACAACCCTCCTCCCGATGAGAAGAAGAAGAGGGCGGCCTCGGCACATCCGGAGGCGAAAGCGCCCAAAAAGGGGAAGGGCGCCCCAGCGGTCAACACCGCGTGGGACGTTGACAGTAGTCCAGAACGGCGCCCCCGCACTAAGCCCCAGGCCACATTGTAAGTGACAGGGCTCACTCGTGCGCACATCCAGCCCTTTCTCTCCATTATCTTGATATGGTTAACTGTACTATTGTAGTCCGGCCCGCAACCTAATCCAGCGATCCACGTCTAGAGGTTCGTTCGCTCCATCGGAGATGGCGAGCCAGTCGCCACCACCTGCTTACTCTCCCGGGGCCGGGGACGACACCGAAGTGTTATCCCAGAGGGCCGATCCGAACCGGGAAGGAGCCCAGGAGGCTGTCGGGGAGGCGCCACGAGGCGAAGCCTCCACTGCCGGACACATGGAGGAGACGATCCCCATGAGAACTGGCGAAGAGGGCCGCATCCAGTTTGTCCCTCAGACGAAAACAATTTCGGAGACCCATATGGCTTCGGAGTCGGGCGCGCAACCTTTTGAAGGAGGGGGTGCGCCGCTTCCGCCAGTGATCCCTGTCCATCCAGGGGCGCCGGACAACCTGATGGAGGCGCTGCGAGGTGATACGTCCATTTTGCATCATGCTTTTATATCAATATTTAATGCATTATGGGCTGTTATTACACATTATGTCACAATACTTATGCCTATTCTCTCTTATTTTACAAGGTTTACATAAGGAGGGAGAATGCCAGCAGCTGGAATTCTGGGCTGGAAAAGGAGCAAATATTAGAGACCTATTCTGCACAACTCCAAAAGTCCTGAAACTCCACGAAATTTATGTTAGGAAATAATAAAAAATACAGAGTGGAGAAATACGTCAGGGGGGCCTCCACCTATCCATGAGGGTGGGGGCGCGCCCTACCACCCTGGGCGCGCCCCCTGCCTCATGGGCCCCCTGTTGGCCCTCCGGTGGCCATCTTCTGTTGTATGAAGTCTTTTGTCCAAAGAAAAATGACAAGCAAGCTTTCGGGACGAGACTCCGCCGCCACGAGGCGGAACCTTGGCGGAACCAATCTAGGGCTCCGGCAGAGCTGTTCTGCCGGGGACACTTCCCTCCGGGAGGGGGAAATCATCGCCATCGTCATCACCAACGCTCCTCTCATCGGGAGAGGGCAATCTCCATCAACATCTTCACCAGCACCATCTCCTCTCAAACCCTAGTACATCTCTTGTATCCAATTCTCGTCTCTAAGTCTGGGATTGGTACTTGTAGGTTGCTAGTAGTGTTGATTACTCCTTGTAGTTGATGCTAGTTGGTTTATTTGGTGGGAGATCATATGTTCAGATCCTATATGCACATTAATACTCCTCTGATTATGAACATGAATATGCTTTGTGAGTAGTTACGTTTGTTCCTGAGGACATGGGAGAAGTCTTGCTATTAGTAGTCATGTGAATTCTGTATTCGTTCGATATTTTGATGAGATGTATGTTGTCTATCCTCTAGTGGTGTTATGTGAATGTCGACTACATAACACTTCACCATTATTTGGGCCTAGAGGAAGGTATTGGGAAGTAATAAGTAGATGATGGGTTGCTAGAGTGACAGAAGCTTAAACCCTAGTTTATGCGTTGCTTCGTAAGGGGCTGATTTGGATCCATATGTTTCATGCTATGGTTAGGTTTACCTTAATACTTTTGTTGTAATTGTGGATGCTTGCAATAGAGGTTAATCATAAGTGGGATGCTTGTTCAAGTAAGGACAGCACCCAAGCACCGGTCCACCCACATATCAAATTATCAAAGTACCGAACGCGAATCATATGAACGTGATGAAAACTAGCTTGACGATAATTCCCATGTGTCCTCGGGAGCGCTTTTCTCTATATAAGTGGTTGTCCAGGCTTGTCCTTTGCTCCAAAAAGGATTGGTCCACCTTGCTGCACTTTATTTACTTTTGTTACTTGTTGCTCGTTACCAATTATCCTATCACAAAACTATCTGTTACCTATATTTTCAGTGCTTGCAGAGAATACCTTGCTGAAAACCGCTTATCATTTCCTTCTGCTCCTCGTTGGGTTCGACACTCTTACTTATCGAAAGGACTACGATAGATCCCCTATACTTGTGGGACATCAAGACTCTTTTCTGGCGCCGTTGCCGGGGAGTGAAGTGCCCTTGGTAGGTGGAATTTGGTAAGGAAAAAGTTATATAGTGTGCTGAAATTTACTGTCACTTGTATTATGGAAAGTAATCCTCTGAGGGGCTTGTTTGAGGTATCTTCACCCCGACCAGTAGAGAAAAGAGTTGCTCTTGAACCTACTGAACCTACTGAAAATGAAAATTTCTACTTTGAAATTCCTTCGGGTATGTTAGAAAAACTGCTAGCTAATCCTTTTGCAGGAGATGGAACAATGCATCCTCATGAGCACCTAATCTATGTGGATGAAGTTTGAGGATTATTTAAGCTTGCAGGTATACCCGATGATGTTGTTAAGAAGAAGGTCTTCCCTTTATCTTTGAAGGGAGATGCATTGACATGGTATAGGCTATGTGATGATACGGGGTCATGGAACTACAAACGATTGAAATTGGAATTTCATCAGAAGTTTTATCCTATGCATCTTATTCATCGTGATTGCAATTATATATATAATTTTTGGCCTCGCGAAGGAGAAAGCATTGCTCAAGCGTGGGGGAGGCTTAAATCAATGTTATATTCATGCCCCAATCATGAGCTCCCAAGAGAAATAATTATCCAAATTTTTTATGCTCAGCTTTCTGATAACAATGGCACCATGCTCGATACTTCTTCTGCTGGCTCTTTTATGATGAAGACTATTGAATTCAAATGGGATTTATTGGAAAGAATTAAACATAACTCTGAAGATTGGGATCTCGACGAAGGTAAGGAGTCAGGTATGACACCTAAGTTTGATTGTGTTAAATCTTTTATGGATACCGATGTTTTCCGTAAATTTAGCACTAAATATGGACTTGACTCTGAGATAGTAGCTTCCTTTTGTGAATCTTTTGCCGCTCACGTTGATCTCCCTTGGGAGAAGTGGTTTAAATATCATCCTCCCATAGAAGTAAAGGTAGCTTCACCTATTAAAGTTGAAGAAAAGACTATCACTTATAATGATCCTATTGTTCCTACCGCTTATGTTGAAAAACCACCTTTCCCTGTTAGAATAAAGGATCGTGCTAAAGCTTCAACTATGGTTCGTAAAAGCAATATTAGAACCTATACACCTCCTGAGCAAGTTAAAGTTGAACCTAATGTTGCTATTGTTAAAGATCTATTGGCTGATAATATTGATGGGCATGTTATTTATTTCCGTGAAGAGACTGCTAGAATTGCTAAACCTTGTGCTAAAGATAAACATAGACCGGTGGTAGGCATGCCTATTATTTCTGTTAAAATAGGAGATCATTGTTATCATGGCTTATGTGATATGGGTGCTAGTGCTAGTGCAATACCTATTGACTTATACAAAGAAATTATGCATGATATTGCACCTAGTGAGTTAGAAGAAATTGATGTCACAATTAAACTTGCCAATAGAGATACTATTTACCCAATGGGAATTGTTAGAGATGTTGAAGTCTTGTGTGGGAAAACTAAATATCCTGCTGATTTTCTTGTTCTTGGTTCCCCACAAGATAGCTTTTGTCCCATTATTTTTGGTAGACCCTTCTTGAACACAGTTAATGCTAGGATAGACTGCGAAAAGGATGTCGTTGCTATTGGCTTGGGTGATATGTCTCATGAGTTTAATTTCTCTAAATTTAGTAGACAACACCGTGAAGAGGAATTGCCTAGTA
This sequence comes from Aegilops tauschii subsp. strangulata, assembly GCF_002575655.3. Taxonomy (NCBI): domain Eukaryota; kingdom Viridiplantae; phylum Streptophyta; class Magnoliopsida; order Poales; family Poaceae; genus Aegilops; species Aegilops tauschii. The sequence goes on from NC_053039.3 coordinate 14,962,360, forward strand.
AGGATGAAATTATTGGTCTTGCTTCTATTGCCTTACCTCCAAGTGATCCTTTAGAACAATATTTGCTAGACCATGAAAATGATATGTTTATGAATGAAAGAAGGGAAACAGATGAAGTATTCTTTAAACAGGAACCTATCCTGAAACACAATTTGCCTGTTGAAATCCTAGGGGATCCTCCTCCACCCAAGGGTGATCCCGTGTTTGAGCTTAAACCATTACCTGATACTCTTAAATATGCTTATCTTGATGAAAAGAAGATATATCCTGTTATTATTAGTGCTAACCTTTCAGAGCATGAAGAAGAGAGATTACTGAAAACTCTGAAGAAGCACTGTGCTGCTATTGGATATACTCTTGATGATCTTAAGGGCATTAGTCCCACTCTATACCAACATAAAATAAATTTGGAGAAAGATGCCAAACTAGTTCGTGATCACCAACGACGGCTGAATCCTAAGATGAAAGAAGTGGTAAGAAAGGAAATACTAAATCTCCTCGAGGCAGGTATAATTTATCCCGTTGCTGATAGTCAGTGGGTAAGTCCTGTCCATTGTGTCCCTAAGAACGGAGGTATTACTGTCGTTCCTAATGATAAAGATGAATTGATCCCGCAAAGAATTATTAAAGGTTATAGGATGGTAATCGATTTCCGCAAATTAAATAAAGCTACTAAAAAGGATCATTACCCCTTACCTTTTATCGATCAAATGCTAGAAAGATTATCCAAACATACACATTTTTGCTTTCTAGATGGTTATTCTGGTTTCTCTCAAATACCTATGTCAGCCGATGATCAATCAAAGACCACTTTTACTTGCCCTTTCTGTACTTTTTCTTATAGACGTATGCCTTTGGGTTTATGTAATGCACCTGCTACCTTTCAAAGATGCATGATGGCTATATTCTCTGACTTTTGTGAAAATATTTGTGAGGTTTTCATGGACGATTTCTCCGTTTATGGATCCTCTTTTGATGATTGCTTGAGCAACCTTGATCGAGTTTTGCAGAGATGTGAAGAAACTAATCTTGTCTTAAATTGGGAAAAGTGCCACTTTATGGTTAACGAAGGTATTGTCTTGGGGCATAAAGTTTCTGAAAGAGGTATTGAAGTTGATAAAGCCAAGGTTGATGCTATTGAAAAGATGCCATGTCCCAAGGACATCAAAGGTATAAGAAGTTTCCTTGGTCATGCCGGTTTTTATAGGAGGTTCATTAAGGACTTCTCAAACATTTCTCGGCCTCTGACTAATTTGTTACAAAAGGATATACCATTTGTCTTTGATGATGATTGTGTAGAAGCATTTGAAATACTTAAGAAAGTATTGATCTCTGCACCTATCGTTCAGCCACCTGATTGGAATTTACCTTTTGAAATTATGTGTGATGCTAGTGATTATGCTGTAGGTGCTGTTCTTGGGCAAAGAGATGATAAGAAATTAAATGTTATCCAATATGCTAGCAAAACTCTAGACAATGCTCAGAGAAATTATGCTACTACTGAAAAAGAATTCTTAGCAGTTGTATTTGCTTGTGATAAGTTCAGACCTTATATTGTTGATTCTAAAGTAACTATTCATACTGATCATGCTGCTATTAAATATCTTATGGAAAAGAAAGATGCTAAACCTAGACTTATTAGATGGGTTCTCTTGTTACAAGAATTCGATTTGCATATTATTGATAGAAAGGGAGCTGAGAACCCCGTTGTAGACAACTTGTCTAGGTTAGAAAATGTTCTTGATGACCCACTACCTATTGATGATAGCTTTCCTGATGAGCAATTAAATGTCATAAATGCTTCTCGTACTGCTCCATGGTATGCTGATTATGCTAATTACATCATTGCTAAATTCATACCACCTAGTTTCACATACCAGCAAAAGAAAAAGTTTTTCTATGATTTAAGACATTACTTCTGGGATGACCCACATCTTTATAAAGAAGGAGTAGATGGTGTTATTAGACATTGTGTACCTGAGCATGAACATGAACAGATCCTACGCAAGTGTCATTCCGAGGCTTATGGAGGACACCACGCTGGAGATAGAACTGCACATAAGGTATTGCAATCCGGTTTTTATTGGCCTACTCTCTTCAAGGATGCTCGTAAGTTTGTCTTATCTTGTGATGAATGTCGAAGAATTGGTAATGTTAGTAGACGTCAAGAAATGCCTATGAATTATTCACTTGTTATTGAACCATTTGATGTTTGGGGCTTCGATTATATGGGACCTTTTCCTGCCTCTAATGGATACACACATATTTTAGTTGCTGTTGATTACGTTACTAAGTGGGTAGAAGCTCTTCCAACCAGTAGTGCTGATCAAAACACTTTTATTAAAATGCTTAAAGAAGTTATTTTTCCGAGGTTTGGAGTCCCTAGATATTTAATGACTAATGGTGGTCCACATTTTATTCATGGTGCTTTCCGAAAAATGCTTGCTAAATATGATGTTAATCATAGAATTGCATCTCCCTATCACCCACAGTCTAGTGGTCAAGTAGAATTGAGCAATAGAGAGCTCAAATTAGTTTTGCAAAAGACTGTTAATAGATCTAGAAAGAATTTGTCCAAGAAACTTGATGATGCATTATGGGCCTATAGAACTGCATATAAAAATCCTATGGGTATGTCTCCGTATAAAATGGTATATGGAAAAGCATGTCAATTACCTCTCGAACTAGAACATAAGGCTTATTGGGCTATTAAAGAACTCAATTATGATTTCAAACTTGCCGGTGAGAAGAGGTTATTTGATATTAGCTCACTTGATGAATGGAGAACCCAAGCTTATGAGAATGCCAAATTGTTTAAAGAAAAAGTTAAAAGATGGCATGACAAAAGGATACAAAAACGTGAGTTTAATGTAGGTGATTATGTATTGCTATACAACTCTCGTTTAAGAGTTTTTTGCAGGAAAACTTCTCTCCAAATGGGAAGGCCCTTACGTTATGGAGGAGGTCTATCGTTCCGGTGCCATAAAAATCAATAACTTCGAAGGCACAAATCCGAAGGTGGTGAACAGTCAAAGAATCAAACATTATATCTCAGGTAATCCTATAAATGTTGAAACCAATGTTATTGAAACCGTAACCCCGGAGGAATACATAAGGGACACTTTCCGGAAAGTTTCAGACTCCGAAAAGGAGTAGGTATGTGGTACGGTAAGTAAACCGACTCCAAAACAGTTCTAATGGCGATTTTTCTCCGTTTAGGAATATTTAGAAAAAGAGAAAAATAAGAAGCAGTCCGGGAAGGACACGAGGTCTCCACGAGGGTGAGGGCGCGCCCCCTACCTCATGGGCACCTCGTGCGCTCTCCGGACTCCGTTTTCTTGCACGATACGTATTTTGGTCGGTAAAAATTCATTATATAATCTCCCGAAGGTTTTGACTCCCGTATCACGCAATTGTCCTCTGTTCTTGTTTCGAGCTGTTTTCTGTCAGCGTTGTCAAAGCCAGGCATCATGTCGTCCCCCTCCTCCAACAATGGTGACAACGATGCTTGGCTAATGAAGATAGAGCTGAAGAGGGAAGAACCCATGGAGATCAACAAGGATGAAGGGATCAAGAAGGCCATGGAGGACCAAGCTCCTCAAGACAACCTTCAACTTGGTCACAATCTTCTTACCCCAACTGAGATCGAAGCTTTCAAGATGATTGAGTTCGCTCGTATTCAAAACAAGTATCTCACACGTGAAAATATTTTGTTGAAGGAGCATATCGTTGCACTCAAGGGCATTATCCGCAAGTTGGAGGACCTCTTACGCTCGATGTGCGACTATCCATCATCACCTCCACCTTCTTCACCAGCAAAGGAGACATAATCACATGGGTATGGGCACTCCCCTTGGCAACTACCAAGCTTGGGGGAGATGCCCCGGTATCGTATCACCACCACATCTCCTATCTTTACCGTTTTTCTTAGTTCGATCCTATTAGTAGTACCTTGATCTAGTAGAATAAAAGTTTTGGTATGATCTAGTTTTGAGTTTTGCTTTGTGATTCCTCTATGTAATCGAGTCTGTGAGCTATATATAATAAAGATTAGTGTTGAGTCAAGAGCTTGATTATCTAGCTATGATCTTGAGTGAATAAAAGAAAGAAAAAGAAACAAAGAGATCATATTGATCTTATTGAGAGTAATGACTTCACATAGAAAGAGTATGCTGATTAAAAATTGTTGAGAGTTGACAAACATAGCTTTGGTCGTCGTTGCAATTAATAGGAAGTAATAAAGAAAGAGAGGTTTCACATATAAATATACTATCTTGGACATCTTTTATGATTGGGAGCACTCATTACAATATGATATGCTAAAGAGTTGATGTTGGACAAGGAAGACAACATAATGGGTTATGTTTTCTTATATCTGAGATAAAGTATATTGTCATGGATCATCCAACATGTTGAGCTTGCCTTTCCCCCTCATGCTAGCCAAATTCTTTGCACCAAGTAGAGATACTACTTGTGCTTCCAAATACCCCTAAACTCAGTTTTGCCATAAGAGTCCACCATACCTACCTATGGATTGAGTAAGATCCTTCAAGTAAGTTGCCATCGGTGCAAGCAATAAAAATTGCTCTCTAAATATGTATGATTGATTGGTGTGGAGGAAATAAGCTTTATATGATCTTGTGATGTGGAAGAAATAAAAGTGACGGACTTCATAATAAAGGTTCATATCACAAGTGGCAATATAAAGTGACGTTCTTTCGCATTAAGATTTTGTGCATCCAACCTTGAAAGCGCATGGCAACCTCTGCTTCCCTATGCGAAGGGCCTATCTTTTATTATTACCTTCTACCTTATGCAAGATTCATGGTGATCTTCACCTTTTCTTTTTACATTTTATCCTTTGGCAAGCACAGTGTGTTGGAAAGTCCTAATAAATATATCTAATTGGATGTAAGTTAGCATGAACTATTATTGTTGACATTACCCTTGAGGTAAAAGGTTGGGAGGCGAAACTATAAGCCCCTATCTTTCTCTGTGTCCGGTTAAAACTCCGTAACCACAAGTATTGCATGAGTGTTAGCAATTATGAAAGACTGAATGATAGTTGAGTATGTGGACTTGCTAGAAAGCTCTGACATAGACTCTTTCCGATGTTATGATAAATTGCAATAGCCTCAATGACTGAGACTATAGTTTGTTAGTTCTCAATAAAGTTTCTGATTCATACTTTGCATTGTGAATAGATTATTACTTGAGCATAAGAAATCATATGACATTATTCATATATGTTGTTGTCATGAGAATAATCATGATGCCCTCATGTCCGTATTTTATTTTATCGACACCTCTACCTCTAAACATGTGGACATTTTTATCGTTATCGGCTTCCGCTTGAGGACAAGCGAGGTCTAAGCTTGGGGGAGTTGATACGTCCATTTTGCATCATGCTTTTATATCGATATTTATTGCATCATGGGCTGTTATTACACATTATGTCACAATACTTATGCCTATTCTCTCTTATTTTACAAGGTTTACAAAAGGAAGGAGAATGCCGGCAGCTGGAATTCTGGGCTGGAAAGGAGCAAATATTAGAGATCTATTCTGCACAACTCCAAAAGTCCTGAAACTCCACGAAAGTTATTTTTGGAAATAATAAAAAATACTGAGCGGAAGAAATACGTCAGGGGGGCCTCCACCTGTCCACGAGGGTGGGGGGCGCGCCCTACCCCCCTGGGCGCGCCCCCTGCCTCGTGGGCCCCCTGTTGGCCCTTCGGTGGCCATCTTCTGCTATATGAAGTCTTCCGTCCGAATGAAAATGACAAACAAGCTTTCGGGACGAGACTCCGCCGCCACGAGGCGGAACCTTGGTGGAACCAATCTAGGGCTCCGGCAGAGCTGTTCTGTCGGGGACACTTCCCTCCGGGAGGGGGAAATCATCGCCGTCGTCATCACCAACGCTCCTCTCATCGGGAGAGGGCAATCTCCATCAACATCTTCACCAGCACCATCTCCTCTCAAACCCTAGTTCATCTCTTGTATCCAATTCTCGTCTCTAAGTCTGGGATTGGTACCTGTAGGTTGCTAGTAGTGTTGATTACTCCTTGTAGTTGATGCTAGTTGGTTTATTTGGTGGAAGATCATATGTTCAGATCCTATATGCACATTAATACTCCTCTGATTATGAACATGAATATGCTTTGTGAGTAGTTACGTTTGTTCCTGAGGACATGGGAGAAGTCTTGCTATTAGTAGTCATGTGAATTTGGTATTCGTTCGATATTTTGATGAGATGTATGTTGTCTATCCTCTAGTGGTGTTATGTGAACGTCGACTACATAACACTATTTGGGCCTAGAGGAAGGCATTTGGAAGTAATAAGTAGATGATGGGTTGCTAGAGTGATAGAAGCTTAAACCCTAGTTTATGCGTTGCTTCGTAAGGGGCTGATTTGGATCCATATGTTTCATGCTATGGATAGGTTTACCTTAATACTTTTGTTGTAGTTGCGGATGCTTGAAATAGAGGTTAATCATAAGTGGGATGCTTGTTCAAGTAAGGACATCACCCAAGCACCGGTCCACCCACATATCAAATTATCAAAGTACCGAACGCGAATCATATGAACGTGATGAAAACTAGCTTGACGATAATTCCCATGTGTCCTCGGGAGCGCTTTTATCTATATAAGAGTTTGTCCAGGCTTGTCCTTTGCTACAAAAAGGATTGGGCCACCTTGATGCACTTTATTTACTTTTGTTACTTGTTGCTCGTTACCAATTATCCTATCACAAAACTATCTGTTACCTATAATTTCAGTGCTTGCAGAGAATACCTTGCTGAAAACCGCTTATCATTTCCTTCTGCTCCTCGTTGGGTTCGACACCCTTACTTATCGAAAGGACTACGATAGATCACCTATACTTGTGGGTCATCACGAGGCGCCTTCGTTATGGAAGAGCACCGCGTCCTTATGGGCGCGGTGATTGAGAAGGTTCAGTCCGCCAAGAGTGGACTAAACGAGGCCTACAGCAACCTGTTGAAAGGTTTCGAGGTAAGTGACATAGAAAGAGAAAAAAACCCCAGTAGTCAGTAGCCCCTGAGACACTGTCCAGCTAGAAGAACCGGACAGAGGATCTATTGTAGGAGACTAACATAGTATGTATGCATAAGCAGGCGTCGCTATTGGCCGCAACCTCGCATGCTGCCGAAGTCTCTGAATTGAGGCAGAGGCTGGAGCGGACCGAGAACGAGCTCGGCGAGGTTAGGGTTCGGCAGGTGAATAATGACTCGCTGTATGTTCGGAAAGCGTAAGCGATGTGTATTGACTGTAGTGTTGTAATATGTGCAAGAGCCGCGACCGAGGTCGAGGCCCTGAGGAAGGCCCTGGGCGAGGCTGAGGAGAAAGCTGTCCAACAACAAGCCGCCCGTAAGAAGCTCGAGGCCCGGGTGAAGGAAATTCAGCAGGAGCTCTAGGATGCAGTGAAAAAATGTGAGACCTTGGAGAATGATGCATCGGCTCAAGAGGCCGAGCTCACCAAGGCTCGTCAGAGAGCGGAGACCGCACGGAATGAGGCCCAGGCCGCCCTCCAGGAGATCCAGGAGGCCAAGAAGATCACGGCGGGTAAGGCATTTAAGATGGAAAGCAAGTATGCGGAGAAGCAATATCTTTTACTAACCCGGGTTCGGAGTTCCCCAGGGGCTTTTGCGGATCTACCACGCAGTGTATCAGACGCTGCAGAGTTCTACCGAGCCGAAGGAGGAGGTTCTACGGAGAAGCTATTGTGGTCGTAGTACGCGACGCCAGAGCATCCCGTGTCCTTCACCGATCAGCTGAAGCAGCTAGTGGAGCTGCACAGGGTGGCTGAAGTAGCCATGAAGGATTTGACAATTCGGCTATGGCCAGCCGAAGCTATGCCCGGCAGCTACTTCGGACTCGTGAGGCGTCTGGTGGAGGCCTGTCCGCGGCTGGACGTCATCAAGTGCTCCGCCTGTATTGAAGGTGCTCGTATGGCTTTCGCTCACTGCAAGATGTGGTCGGCGAAGATGAACGCTGTTGAGGTTGCCAGCGGGCTGCCGGAGGGCAAGGAGCACCGCACACCCGAGCGATATTTCGCGGACGTCGTAGATGGGTCTCGACTTGTGGCGGCGCAATGTTCGCAGGACATTGCATTTGAATAAATGTATTCATGTTGCCTTTGCCTTGTATTATGGGAACAAAGTCAGTGTTTGTAAAATAATTTTATTATGCTTTAAATTGTTTCCTCCTGTGCGGCCGTGTTATTTGTAATCTGAGGGTTGGCCAGTCATCGGCTTCTGCCCTCACGTAGGTAGTACGGAGGTGTTCGGGATGGATTCTAAACAATCTTGATCCAATTATATGGTCCTTTGGAGGAGTTGTTTAGCGCAACGAACAAGGCAATCAGATTGTACGGCTTGAACGCCCTCACTTAGCCATAGGAGCTTTATAATTAAGCAAGTGTGCAGCCCCTGGTCCAAGCCAGGGTGCTATCAGCATCTGATCGGGAAGTGCCGATCCTTCGCATGACGCGGAAAAAATCTCCAACGATTTTGTAACCCTCGAATAGCTGACCGGCTCTCACCGTATCATGACAGTCAGTTTTCGGCTTTCTCTACTGAGGTGCTCATCCGGTCAAGGCCAGGGCACAATCGCAGTAGTTCTCCCTTTACTACCCTAGCCGATAGAGCGGAACATAGGGTAGCAAGCACAGGAGCCGGGCAACCCAACTATTGACCAAAGACATGATTCGGAGCCAATGCATATAATGCTAAATTCGGGGTGCCGAACTTATATATAAGAAGTGTTCGGACTTTGCTGCCGTATTGTGGGGCGACAAGTAGCCCCTGGCGAATATGAAACATACAGAAGAGTATCAATGCAGCAGGTAAGCAGATCGAAATAAAACAAAGTAAGAAGCAGAAACCACAGAAACTGGGCCACGAACCATTCTTATGATAACTGGATGGATACGTTAAGGCGTATCTTGTACATATGGTGTGAGAAGTATCCGGGCTATTTAACATGCCGGGATCAGTAGGGCGCAGCGTGCGGGTCCTGAGGAATAAGTTTGAATATCGTCAAGAAGAACGTATAAAGGTTACCCTACACACCTGTGCTGCTTGCCTCCGTTGTATGCCAATCCTTCTAAAGGACTTGCGATTAGGCCCGCGGAAAAAGGAACCTGAAACAAGAAAAAGGTAAAAGTATGTGTGTCCGGGATCTGTCTGGCCGAACTGTAGACCCCGGGCTATCTTGTGCCTCCGTCGATGTCCATGGAATTTTGAGTGCGTAATTGTGTACGCGTGGTACGAATGCCACTACCTCATTGGGACTGGGACGGAGGCCGGATTGCTAGTCGAGCTCTTGACGAGCCGCGCCGTCCTGTTGCAGTGTAGACCGGAACCTCTTAATGATGTCCGAGGGCTTGGCAGCCGTACTATGGTGCTGCTTGAGAAAGCCGCTCTGTACTTCTGCTGCTAGGGCGGTGGTGTGCTCCTCTGTTCGGAAGGAGCGTTCCGTATTGCCATTGACTGTTATGACGCCGCGTGGGCCGGGCATCTTGAGCTTGAGATAAGCATAGTGTGGCACTGCATTGAATCTAGCAAACGCGGTTCGTCCGAGCAGTGCGTGATAGCCGCTGCGGAAGGGGACGATATCGAAGATTAACTCTTCGCTTCAGAAGTTGTCTGTAGAGCCGAAGACCACTTCTAGCGTGATTGAGCCCGTACAGCGGGCATTTACGCCTGGTATGACTCCTTTAAAGGTAGTCTTTGTTGGTTTGATTCGCGAGGGGTTAATGCCCATCTTCCGCACTGTGTCCTGATAAAGCAGGTTGAGGCTGTTACCACCGACCATCAGGACTCGTGTTAGGTGAAACCCGTCAATAATTTTGTCAAGGACTAGTGCGGCTGAACCGCCATGGCGGATACTTGTTGGGTGATCCCGGCGATCGAAGGTGATCGGGAATGATGACCACGGATTGAATTTTGGGGCGACTAGCTCTATCGCGTAGATGTCCCTAAGTGCTCGCTTACGCTCCCTTTTGGGGATGTGCGTGGCGTATATCATGTTCACCGTTTTGACTTGAGGGGGAAATTTCTTCTACCCCCCAGTGTTCGGCTGCTGGGGCTCTTCGTCCTCGTCCTCACTTTGTGATCCCCTTTTCCTTGTTTTCGGCATTTAACTTGCCAGCCTCCTTGAAAACCCAACAATCTCTGTTGGTATGATTAGCTTGCTTATCCGGGGTGCCGTGTATCTGGGACGGACGGTCGAGTATGCAGTCCAGGCTGGAAGGTCCTTCATTGTTCCTTTTGTAGGGCTTCTTCCGTTGACCGGACTTGGAGCCAGTGAATCTGGCGTTGACCGTGGTGTCATCGGTGTTGTTGCCATTGCTTCGGCGTTTGTGTCTATTGTGCCGGAGCTTTCTAGTGCTATTCTTGGCCTCGGCGGGGCCTGTCTCGCTAGCTGTGTTGTTACTACGGGCCAGCCAACTGTCCTCTCCCGCGCAAAAGCGGGTCATGAGTGCCGTGAGGGCTGCCATGCACTTCGGCTTTTCTTGGCCGAGGTGGCGTGCTAGCCATTTGTCACGGATGCTATGTTTGAAGGCTGCTAAGGCCTCGGCATCCGGACAGTCAACGATCTAGTTCTTTTTGGTTAGGAACCTAGTCCAGAACTTTCTGGCTGATTCTCCAGGTTGTTGAACTATGTGGCTTAAGTCATCGGCGTCTGGTGGCCGGAGATATGTTCCCTGGAAGTTGTCCAGGAAGGCTTCTTCCAAGTCCTCCCAGCTGCCGATAGAATTTTCAGGCAGGCTATTAAGCCAGTGCCGGGTTGGCCCTTTGAGCTTTAGTGTGAGGTATTTAATGGCGTGGAGGTCATCTCCTTGAGCCATATGGATATGGAGAATGAAATCCTCGATCCATACTGCGGGATCGGTTGTGCCGTCGTATGATTCAATGTTGACAGGCTTGAACCCCTCGGGGAATTCGTGATCCAGTGCTTCATCTGTGAAGCAGAGAGGGTGTGCGGCGCCTCTATATCGGGCCACGTCGTGGCGTAGCTCTGACAGAGTCCATCGGCGGTATTCGGCCCGGGCGTGGTTAGATTTATCACGTCCGAATAGGTAGCCGTCGTCGTGCCTCGAGGCACGCCCTCGCGATCCGTAGATCGATCTTGTATGTCCTGCTCTATCATCCAGGGTCTGCCGGAGGTCGTACGTGTGACCCCGAACTCTTCCGTCTCTATTTTTACGAGGTGGTGGGGCAGGCTGCTGTTCGGCTTGAGTTGCCGCTTTATCCCGGCCGCGGGGTGGCCGGTCGGCCGCCCTGTCCCGACCATGTGGTGGTCGTTCCACATTACGCAACGGAGATGTATGATCCGTTGCTTCCTCGTCGAATTGAGGTAGCAGTCTGCGTTTCTGGTAGCCCTTTGTTGGGCACCTGTGGCCGTATTCTTCGGCTGTCAGGACATCAGTCCACCTGTCGACGAGCAGACCTTGTTCAGCTTGAAGATGCTGCTGTTTCTTTTTCAGGCTCATTGCAGTGGCTATGAGCTGAAGCTTAAAGCGCTCCTGCTCCAGAGGATCCTCAGGCATGATGAAGTCTTCGTTGCCGATGCTTGTCTCCTCTTCGGAGGGTGGACGGTAGCTGTCGTCCTCCGAGTCATCTTCTATGGCCTGTTCGTCAGGGTTGTCTTGCCTTTTGTCATGTTCCTCCTATTCGGATGTAGCTCCGACAGGGTCTTCATTGTTTTCGGCGTCGCCTGGAGTACTATTCTCTCTGGTGCCGGTGTTGCCGTCCTTTGAGCGACGAGGCTTAGAACAGCGCTTGGGGCGTCGACGCTTGGACTGCATCTCAGAGGTTTTATTCGTATCTGGCTCTTCGTTGTCATTGCCAGATCCTTTGGGTGTATCAACCATGTACACATCCTACAAAGAGGTAGCCGTCCAGCGTCCGGTGAATGGCGGGTCTTGGCCTGGGTCCATATTGGCATCGTCGTCCATACCGTCGATGTCTTCGGAGCCATAGTCAAGCACGTCGGTTAAGTCATCGACAGTGGCTATGAAGTGGGTGGCGGGTGGGAAGCAAAATTCCTCGTCATTCTTCTCTAGCTCGACCTGAACATAGTTCGGCTGTGAGTCCTCCTCCAAGGATAAGTTCTTTAATGAATTTAGTATGTCACCAAAAGGTGAGTGCTGGAAGAAGTCTGCGGCGCCGAATTCGAAAATCGACAACCGATCCAGCTGGGTGTCCGCGGGCGCGTCTGATCTGGAACGTGTGGCCTAAAACGAGTATGGAGTTCCATTGACGCAAATATTGTAGGATGTCGAGTCCGTGTGCGGCTCCAACGCCGTGGACTTTGTCGCCTCGAAGGGCACGATCTGCTTCGGTTCTGAGGCCATTGCAGCAATAGGATCCATCTCCTGGGTGTGATCCGATGACAGATTTAAGTCATGTTCATCGGAGAGAGGGGGAGCGACTGCCGCAGTCTTGAATCCATCGAAGATCAAGTCTCCACGGGTATCCGCGGTGCAGTTCAAGCTTCCAAATCTGACCTGATGGCCAGGGGCGTAGCTGTCGATCTTCTCCAGATGGCCAAGCGAGTTGGCCTGCAGTACGAAGCCGCCGAACACGAAGATCTATCCGGGGAGAAATGTTTTTCCCTGGACATCGTCATCATCGACGATTGAAGGGGCCATCAAACCATTTGACGATGGCACAGTGGAACTCTCAATGAAAGCACCAATGTCGGTGTCAAAACCGGCGGATCTCGGGTAGGGGGTCCCGAACTATGCGTCTAGGATCGATGGTAACAGGAGACGGGGGACACGATGTTTACCCAGGTTCGGGCCCTCTCTATGGAGGTAATACCCTACTTCCTACTTGATTGATCTTGATGAATATGAGTATTACAAGAGTTGATCTACCATGAGATCGTAGTGGCTAAACCCTAAAAGCCTAGCCTATGAATATGGTAATGAATGTGTCCTATCCGGACTATGCTCTCCGGTTTATATAGACACTGGAGAGATCTAGGGTTACATGGGGTCGGTTACATAAGAAGGAATCTTTACAGCTGGCCGCCTAGCTTGCCTTCGACGCCAAGGAGAGTCCAATCCGGACATGAGTATGGTCTTCGGTCTTCATGTCTTTACAGCCCATCAGTCCGGCCCATGGATAACAGACCAGACGCCCGAGGACCCCTTAGTCCAGGACTCCCTCAACCATCAAACCTAGGCGATGCACTGGCCTAGCCACCGAATTGCCATCTTCATTCACAATGATGTTAATCTTGAAGAGTGCACACTATGCATGAAGAATAGAGTTTGTGGTTGCAAAAGAGGGTGTACATGAGCACAATGTCACATCCGGAGCTACCCGACAATAACTTGGGGGGGGGGGGGCAGGACACATAGGATGTGACCGGTGGCGGAGCTATGTTGGGACCAGGGGTGCAACAGAATTCTTCATTTTGATTGGGCATGAGAAAAGGCCCTTTCAGATGAATGATAATGGCACACGCATTCAATTTTGCTTGTTTCACATGCAGGGGTACCCGAGTGCCGAAGAACAGGATGATGACGAGCAACTCATTTGAGCTAGACACAGTAGCAATCGAGCCGCCACCATGCTATCTGATAAGCCGGTTGCCCCACAGGAACCACAAGTAGTACTATTTCAGTAAATGAAGAACTTATTACAAGATGGTGATCTATGTTTCGACGTGTCCACTTGTTTAATAGGGGGATGATATTTAAACCACTTCTCCTTAGGGAGATCAACATGAGTAGCAAATGATTCACAAAGCAGGCTACTATCTCAGAGTCAAGTCCATATGTAGTGCTAAAATTTTGAAAAGCATCGGTATTCATAAAAGATTTAACACAATCAAACTTGAGCTTAATACCTGACTATTTACCTTCGCCGAGTTCCCAATCTTTAGAGTTGCGTTTAATTCTTTCTAAGAGATCCCACTTGAAATCAATAGTCTTCTTCATAAAACAACCAGTACAAGAAGTATCGAGCATGGATCAATCATCAAGAGAAAGCCAAGCATAAAAATTCAGAATAATAATTTCCCTTGAGAGCTCATGATTAGGGTATGAATATAACATTGACTTAAGCCTCCCCCAAGCTAGAGCGATACTTTCGAGACGGAGTGCTACCGTGTCGAGGCGAAACTTGGGCAGGAGCACTTTTGCCCTCCGGCAAAGCGATTACGCTGGGGGAACTTCTCTCCCGGAGGGGGAAATCGAAGCCATCTTCATCACCAACAACCCTCTCATCTTTGGGAGGCCAATCTTCATCACCATCTTCAACAGCTCCATCTCTTCTCAAACCCTAGTTCATCTATTGTGTTCAATCTTTGTACTGGAACCTCAGATTGGTACCTGTTGGTGACTAGTAGTGTTGATTACATCTTGTAGTTGATTACTGTATGGTTTATATGGTGGAAGATTATATGTTCAGATCCATTATGCTATTCATAGCCCTCTGATCTTAAGCATGAATATCATTTGTGAGTAGTTACTTTTGTTCTTGAGGTCACGGGAGAAGTCATGTTGCAAGTAATCATGTGAAGTTGATATGTGTTCGATATTTTGATGGTATGTATGTTGTGATTCCCATCGTGGTGTCAGGTGAACATCGACTACATGGCACTTCACCGTCTCTGGGCCTAAGGAAATGCATTGTGGAGTAGTTATTAGATGATGGATTGCTAGAGTAACAACAGCTTAAACCCTAGTTTACGCGCTACTTCGTAAGGAACCGATTTGGATCCAAAAGTTTAATGCTAATAATGGGACAAAAGTCATCTTGTGGGGAACCAAGGACTAGAAAAACAGTAGGGTATTTTATTTTCCCACACAAGATTTCGACATCTAACTATCCCAAGTGGTGTAATGGTGTCTCTATTAGCAAGTTTAATAGTAGATCATCAAGAGAAAGTCCAGCATAAAAATTCAGAATAATAATTTCTCTTGAGAGCTCATGATTGGGGTATGAATATAACATTGACTTAAGCCTCCCCGAAGCTAGAGCGATACTTTCGAGACGGAGCGCTACCGTGTCGAGGCAAAACTTGGGCAGGAGCACTTTTGCCCTCCGGCGAAGCGATTACGCTGGGGGAAATTCCCTCCCGGAGGGGGAAATCGAAGCCATCGTCATCACCAACAACCCTGTCATCTTTGGGTGGCCAATCTTCATCAACATCTTAAACAACACCATCTCTTCTCAAACCATAGTTCATCTCTTGTGTTCAATCTTTGTACTGGAACCTCAGATTGGTACCTGTTGGTGACTAGTAGTGTTGATGATGGGTTGCTAGAGTAACAACAGCTTAAACCCTAGTTTATGTGCTACTTCGTAAGGGACCGATTTGGATCCAAAAGTTTAATGCTAATAATAGGACAATAGTCATCTTGTGGGGAACCAAGGACTAGAAAAACAGTAGGGTATTTTATTATTCCACACAAGACTTCAATATCTAACTATCCCAAGTGGTGTGATGGTGTCAGGCTACTATCTCAGACTCAAGTCCATATTTAGTGCTAAAATTTTGAAAAGCATCAGTATTCATAAAATATTTAACACAATCAAACTTGAGCATAATACTTGACTATTTACCTTCGCCGAGTTCCCAAGCTTTAGAGTTGCATTTAATTCTTTCTAAGAGATCCCACTTGAAATCAGTAGTCTTCTTCATAAAACAACCAGTACAAGAAGTATCGAGCATGGATCAATCATCAAGAGAAAGCCGAACATAAAAATTGAGAATAATAACTTCTCTTGAGAGCTCATGATTGGGGGTATGAATATAACATTGACTTATTTAAACCACTTCTCCTTAGGGAGATCAACATGAGTAGCAAACGATTCACAAAACAGGCTACTATCTTAGAGTCAAGTCCGTATTTCGTGCTAAATTTTTGAAAAGCATCGGTATTCATAAAAGATTTAACACAATCAAACTCGAGCTTAATACCTGACTATTTACCTTCGCCGAGTTCCCAATCTTTAGAGTTGCGTTTAATCCTTTCTGAGAGATCCCACTTGAAATCAATAGTCTTCTTCATAAAAGAACCAGTACAAGAAGTATCGAGCATGGATCGATCATCAAGAGAAAGCCGAGCATAAAAATTCAGAATAATAATTTCTCTTGACAGCTCATGATTGGGGTACGAGTATAACATTGACTTAAGCCTCCCCCAAGCTAGAGCGATACTTTCGAGACGGAGCGCTACCGTGTCGAGGCGAAACTTGGGCAGGAGCACTTTTGCCCTCCGGCGAAGCGATTACGCTGGGAACTTCCCTCCCGGAGGTGGAAATCGAAGCCATCGTCATCACCAACAACCCTCTCATCTTTGGGAGGCCAATATTCATCAACATCTTCAACAACACCATCTCTTCTCAAACCCTAGTTCATCTCTTGTGTTCAATCTTTGTACTGGAACCACAGATTGCTACCTGTTGGTGACTAGTAGTGTTGATTACATCTTGTAGTTGATTACTGTATGGTTTATTTGGTGGAAGATTATATGTTCAGATCCATTATGCTATTTATACCCCTTTGATCTTGAGCATGAATATCATTTGTGAGTAGTTAATTTTGTTCTTGAGGTCACGGGAGAAGTCATGTTGCAAGTAATCATGTGAAGTTGATATGTGTTCGATATTTTGATGATATGTATGTTGTGATTCCCTTCGTGGTGTCAGGTGAACATCGACTACATGGCACTTCACGGTCTTTGGGCCTAAGGGAATGCATTGTGGAGTAGTTATTAGATGATTGGTTGCTAGAGTAACAACAGCTTAAACCCTAGCTTATGCGCTACTTCGTAAGGGACCGATTTGGATCCAAAAGTTTAATGCTAATAATGGGACAAAAGTCATCTTGTCGGGAACCAAGGACTAGAAAAACAGTAGGGTATTTTATTTTCCCACACAAGACTTCAACATCTAACTATCCCAAGTGGTGTGATGGTGTCTCTATTAGCAAGTGGGAAAGTTAGATGTTGAAATCTTGTGTGGGAAAATAAAATACCCTACTGTTTTTCTAGTCCTTGGTTCCGCACAAGATGACTTTTGTCCCATTATTAGCATTAAACTTTTGGATTCAAATTGGTCCCTTACGATGTAGCGCATAAACTAGGGTTTAAGCTGTTGTTACTCTAGCAACCCATCATCTAATAACTACTCCACAATGCATCCCCTTAGGCCCAAAGACGGTGAAGTGCCATGTAGTCGATGTTCACCTGACACCACGAAGGGAATCACAACATACATATCATCAAAATATCAAACACATATCAACTTCACATGATTACTTGCAACATGACTTCTCCCGTGACCTCAAGAACAAAAGTAACTACTCACAAATGATATTCATGCTCAAGATCAGAGGGGTATAAATAGCATAATGGATCTAAACATATAATCTTCCACCAAATAAACCATATAGTAATCAACTACAAGATGTAATCAACACTACTAGTCACCAACATGTACCAATTTGAGGTTCCAGTACAGAGATTGAACACAAGAGATGAACTAGGGTTTGAGAAGAGATGGTGCTGTTGAAGATGTTGATGAAGATTGGCCTCCCAAAGATGAGAGGGTTGTTGGTGATGACGATGGCTTCGATTTCCCCCTCCGGGAGGGAAGTACCCCCAGCTAGCGTAATGGCTTCGCCGGAGGGCAAAAGTGCTCCTGCCCAAGTTTCGCCTCAACACGGTAGCGTTCCATCTCGAAAGTATCGCTCTAGCTTGGGGGATGTCGGTGTCAAAACCGGCGGATCTCGGGTAGGGGGTCCCTGACTGTGCGTCTAAGGCGGATGGTAACTGGAGGCGGGGGACACAATGTTTACCCAGGTTCGGGCCCTCTCGATGGAGGTAATACCCTACTTCCTGCTTGATTGATCTTGATGATATGAGTATTACAAGAGTTGATCTACCACGAGATCGTAGAGGCTAAACCCTAGAAGCTAGCCTATGGTATGATTGTTGTTGTCCTACGGACTAAACCCTCTGGTTTATATAGACACCGGAGGGGGCTAGGGTTACACAGAGTCGGTTACAAGGGAGGAGATCTACATATCCGTATCACCAAGCTTGCCTTCCACGCCAAGGAGAGTCCCATCCGGACACGGGACGAAGTCTTCAATCTTGTATCTTCATAGTCCAACAGTCCGGCTGAAGGATATAGTCCAGCCTTCTTCCTCCTTGCTCATCCATTCTTGCGCACTCGAGCTCCAACGCCCAAGTTCGCGTTTTTCTCCTCAAACCACTCCAAGCATGTCCGGAGCGGGAGGCAAGTGGATGGTCTCCTCCGTTACGGAGGAGAACATCACAAAGCTGCGGGGAGCCGGAAACCTGGCCGCGGATATCGCGCACCGGCTGCCAGATGCGGGGAAAATCATCCCTACTCTAGAACCCCATGAGAGGGTGGTTTTCCTTACCCACTTCGTCCGCGGACTGGGATTTCCCCTCCACCCATTTGTCCGCGGGCTCATGTTCTACTACGGGCTCGACTTTCATGATCTGGCCCCAAATTTCATCCTCAACATCTCGGCGTTTATCGTCGTGTGCGAGGATTTCCTCCGCATCCAACCACATTTCGGCCTGTGGCTGAAGATCTTCAATGTTAAACCGAAGGTGGTGGTCGGCCAGCAAGCGGAGTGCGGAGGCGCCATGGTGGGAAAAATGCCCAACGTCACCTGGCTCGAAGGCTCCTATGTGGAGACCATAAAGGGGTGGCAATCGGGGTGGTTCTACATCACCTCACCGCGCGGCACCAACTGGGTGGCGGCCCCCAAATTTCGATCCGGAATCCCCATGCGGCTCACCTCCTGGAAAGAGAAGGGCCTGTCCTGGGGTTCCCCGGTAGAGCTGACCGGACTCCAGACATGCATCAGAAACATGATGAGCAAGAAAATCAAGCTCGTCAACGTGGTCCAAGTCATGCCCTTCCGCCGGATTCTCCCGTGTCAAAGACGGGCGTTCACCTTGTGGGAGTTCGACCCGGCCAAGCACCAGATGCTGCGAGAGCTCTTCGACACGACGGACAAGGACGTCTGGAAGGTGCTGTTCAAGGGCGCCGAGGTACCACCTCCCCTTACCGAGGACCGCAGACTCAGCGCAAAGCGCCCTGCGAATCCGGTAAGTCTTTTATATCTTATAAGATGTTTATTTTCCCCAATTTGACCATGCGCGGGATCTAAGCCCCCACGCCATTTTCTAGGGCTGGGTCGAGACAGTGGAGCAGATCGATTGTCCAGCCCCCCTACCCGAAGATCCAGCAGATGCTGTCCTAACGGAGATGCTGGTTCCGGCACCTTATGAGGTGCCGGAGAAGAAGGCCAAGAAGAAGGCCACGGGGACCAGGAAGGGTCTCCGGCATAGGGTGATATCGGACTCATCGTCCGAGAGCACCGAGGCGCACTCCTCCCACGAAAACGAGGAGCAAGAAGAGGAAAGTTCTCCCCCCCCCCAGCCGGGGGAGACAACAAAAGGAAGGCCGCCCCGTCCGGGGCGGCCGAAGGGTCCAAGAAGGGAAGAACCCTTCTTCCGGACAGCTCCACCACCGCCGCTTTCAGCGAAGAGGAGTGGTTGCCCAGGGACAAGCCCCTGACAAAGTCGTAAGTATCCGGATATCATAATAATTCTTGATATGTTTTATTGAACTGCTTCTCGTCACGCCGAACATGATTATGTAGTCCGTCCCGAGCCCATATCGACGTATCTTCATCGGATGGTTCTTTGGAGCCGTCGGATCTGAACAGTGATTCACTTCCGACCGCCTCCTCCCCTCGCCCTACGGACAATGTCGAAGTGTTGTCTCAAAGGGCACCGAGCCGAGGGGAGGTAGTCCTGGAGGCGCCTCACGGTGACCTTCCAGATGTTAGGCGCAAGGGGAGCAAGACTCCCATGGGCTCTGATGATGGGGGCAGCAAATTCGGCCCCCAGCCGAATACTGCGCCGGAACCTCCAGTGGTTCCAGACTCTGTTAGGCAACCCCTCGCTAAGAAGGGCAAGCCGCCTGTGCCGATGGCCTCTGTCCATCCGGAGGCATCGGACAACTTGCTGGAAGCGCTTCGCAGCGCTTCCATCGACGAAGAGCACCGCACTATCATGAGTGCGGTGGTCAAGAAAGTTCAGTCCGCCAAGAGCGGACTGACTGAAGCCTGTGCTAGCCTCCTAACAGGCTTTGAGGTAAGTAACCAGATTATAAGAGAATGTTACCGCATAGACACTAGCCCCTAATGCTCTTTTTGGCATTTGCGAAGAAAGGCCGAACAGAGGATCAAATAATAACCGCAGGAGTCTAATCGAAATATGTCTATGTGCATATGCAGGCTTCACTGCTAGCCGCTGCCGCACGTACTGCGGAGGTCGCCGCACTGAAGCGGGACCTTGAGCGGTCCAAGGGCGAGCTCGGCCTTGCCAAAAGGCTGCTCGAAGAGAACAAAGGTAAGTTATACCCCGTCTGTACATTGATAAGAAAAAACAAGGGTGGTTGCTTAGATCATAGGATCGTCATGAATTTTGCTAGGGGCCGCGACCGAAGTGGCGACCCTGAAGAAGGCGCTGTCCGAGGCCGAGGACAAGGCGGCCAAGGAGTGCACTGAGCGAGAAAGACAAGAGGCCTGGGTGGGCGAGGTGCAGCAAGAGCTCCAGGCTCTCGTCAAAAAACACGAGTCCTTGGAGCTTGACTCTAAGACGTGAGAGTCCGAGCTTGCGAAGGCCCTCGAAAGCGCACAACACGCCAAGGCCGAAGCCCAAAAGGCCCTCCAGGAAATTGAGGCAGTTAAGAAGATAGGGGCGGGTAAGGCATTCATTATGCAAAGCAAGCATGTGAAAGAAAATTTCCTTTTACTTACCCGAGTTCGGAGCTCTCCAGGAGCGTTCGCAGATCTGCCCCGCAGTGTGTCAGATGCCACGGAGTTCTACCGGGCCGAGGAGGGGAGCTCGACGGAGAAGTTGTTCTGGTCTCAGTATACTGGGACCAAACACCCCATGCCATTGAGCGACCAGCTGAAGCAACTGGTCAAGCTCCACAAGGCAGCCGAACAGGCCATGAAGGGTCTTATAGTCCGGATGTGGCCTGGCGATCCCATGCTCGATAGCTACTTCGGCCTCGTGAGGCGGCTTGTGAATGCCTGCCCCCGGCTTGAAGTCATAAAGCGGTCCGTCTACATCGAGGGCGCACGCAGGGCTTTTGCCCGAGCAAAGGTGCACTCGGTGAAGATGGACGCCGAGAAGCTGGTGAAGGAGGGGCCTCCAGAAGGCAAGGAGCATCGCCACCCCGAGATGTATTATAACAGTGTCCTGAAGGGTTCTCGCCTTGTAGCGGATGAATGTACTAAGGATGTAATATTCGAATGAATGTACTCATGCGATCCTGTAATATGAAACTAGTTCATTTGTGCTATGCAACGCTTGTGAATTTAAAATATTACCTTCTGTGCGGCCGTTTATAAAATCTGAGAGTTGGCCAGTCGTCGGCTTCTGCCCCCATGTAACTAGTACTGAGGTGTTCGGGATAAACCTGAGCACTCTTTATCCCAATTTTGGGTCCTTCGAGGGAGGTGTTCAACACAACGAACCAGGCAATCGGACTATAAGGCTTTATCACTCTCACTTAGCCATTGAAGTCTACAATTTTAAATTTTGGCGAAGCCCCTAGTATTCGGAAGGCCGGATTTGGGGCGCTATATACGCCTAAGTCGGGCAAGGCCGACTCCTCGCCCGAAGCGGAAAAAGTCTTTAAGGACTTGAGACCTCTCAAACAGTGACCAGCTCTCGCCTTATCATGACAGTCAGTTTTCGGCTTTCTCTACTGAGGTGCTCGTCCGGAAGAACCGGGACACAATCGCTGTAGTTCTCCCAGCGCTACCTTAGCCGATATTGCAGAACGTAAGGTACCAAAACATGGGAGCCGGGCAAACCCAACTATTGACCCAAGACATGATTCGGAGCTGATGCATATAATGCTATATGTTCGGGGTGCCGCACTGTCGAAAGTGTTCGGACTTCTCACGCCGTATTATGGGGTATACTGAAGCCCCTGGCGTACTAGTCGTACCAGAATGTACGGGTGCAAGTTGTCGAAAATGAACATACAAGAAAAAGGAAGGGTAATGCAATAATTGACTAATGCTATGCATTGTTATTTAAATAATACGTCGAAGCGTACCGATACAAGTAGTGCAATAAGCAAAAAATAGGACTATTTGACATATCCTATCCAAGGGCAAGTTGCATATGTGTATTTAAAACGGGTACTTCGATCGTTATTAGAGACCACCTGGGGATTCCCTTGTACGTCTTAGCTTCTTGCCTCCTTGGTGTTTCCTTCCCGTAATGCATCCAGCAGTGAGACTACCGGAAAGGGCTTCCAGAGAGTAAGGTCCTGAAAGAGAGAAAATGATAAAGGTATACAACCCCTAGGGCGGTTGAACCGCATAGTGGGACGTGTCCTAGCCGTGCCTCCGCCTATGCCCATGCTATTTTTAGTGCGTAATTATGTACGCACGGCACAGGTTTCGTCGCTTGACCGGGACTAGGACGGAGGCCGAATTGCTAGGCGAGCTCTGAACATGCCAGGCGATCCTGCTGCAGGTTACTCCGGAGGCTTTATCGCCGAATTGGCGGTTTGCCTTAAAAGGCTGCTTTGTGCCTCAGCTGCGAGGGCCGCAGTGTGCTCCTCCGTGATGAGCGAGCGTTCTGTGTTTCCATTGACTGTTATAACCCCACGAGGTCCTGGCATTTTGAGCTTGAGGTATGCATAATGCGGTACCGCATTGAATCTCGCAAATGCGGTTCGCCCGAGCAGTGCGTGATAGCCACTTCGGAACGACATGATATCAAAGATTAACTCCTCTCTTCGGAAGTTGTCCGGAGATCCGAAGATAACTTCCAGTGTGATTGAGCCCGTGCAATGGGCCTCCACACCTGGGATGACACCTTTAAAGGTGGTTTTAGTGGGTTTGATCCTCGAGGGGTCTATACCCATTTTGCGCACTGTATCCTGATAGAGCAGATTGAGACTGCTGCCGCCGTCCATAAGGACTCGAGTGAGGTGAAATCCGTCGATGATGGGGTCAAGGACCAGTGCGGCAGATCCGCCATGACGGATACTAGTGGGGTGGTCCCTGCGATCGAAGGTGACCGGGCAAGAGGACCATGGGTTGAACTTTGGGGCGGCTGGCTCCATCGCATAGACGTCCCTTAGTGCATTTTTCCGTTCCCTCTTGGGAATGTGGGTTGCGTATATCATGTTCACCGTTTTCACTTGTGGAGGGAACATCTTCTGTCCTCCTATGTTCGGTGGCCGGGGCTCCTCCTCGTCGTCGCTATGCAGCCCCTTGTCCCTGTTTTCGGCATTCAACTTGCCGGCCTGCTTGAACACCCAGCATTCTCTGTTCGTGTGATTGGCTGGCTTATCGGGGGTGCCGTGAATTTGACACGAGCGATCGAGTATGCGGTCCAAACTGGACGGGCTCGGATTGCTTCTTTTGAACGGTTTCTTCCGCTGACCGGATTTAGAGCCGCTGAATCCGGCATTGACTGCCGAGTCCTCGGCGTTGCCGCCGTTGTTGCGGTGCTTGTGTCTGTTAGTATCCTTTGTATCTGAAGTGCCATGACTTCTTGATGTGTTGTTGCTGCGAGCCAGCCAGCCGTCTTCGCCCGCGCAAAAGCGGGTCATGAGTGTCGTGAGGGCTGCCATAGACTCCGGCTTCTCCTGGCCGAGATGTCGGGCGAGCCAGTCATCACGGATGTTATGCTTAAATGCCGCTAAGGCCTCTGCGTCCGGACAGTCGACAATTTGGTTTTTCTTAGTTAGGAACCGGGTCCAGAATTGCCTGGCCGATTCCCCTGGCTGCTGAGTTATATGACTCAAGTCATCAGCATCCGGTGGTCGCACATAAGTGCCCTGGAAGTTGTCAAGGAATGCATCTTCCAAATCCTCCCAAGTGCCAATGGAGTCTGCTGGCAAGCTATTCAGCCAATGCCGAGCTGGTCCTTTGAGTTTTAGTGGGAGGTACTTGATGGCATGTAAATCATCGCCGCGAGCCATGTGGATGTGGAGGAGGAAATCCTCGATCCATACCGCGGGGTCTGTTGTACCATCATATGATTCAATATTTACGGGTTAAAAACCCTCTGGGAACTCGTGATCCATTACTTCATCAATGAAGCATAGGGGGTGTGCGGCGCCTCTATGCCGGGCTATATCACGACGCAGTTCATATGAGTCTTGTCTGCTGTATTCGGCCCGGTCGGATTTGCTTTTAGTGTATCCGGCGTGACGGTCATCGTCCCGCGTTGGTGCGCGCCCCCGTGATCCGTAGATCGATCTTGCATGTTTTGCCTTGTTTTCCAATACGTCTCGCAGGTCCCGCGTGTTGCCTCGGGCCTTGGTATTTTTGTTTGATTGGCGGCGGGGTGCGGGCTGGACTTCGGGCTGAAATGCCTCTCTGTCTTGGCCACGAGGTGGCCGATCAGTCGCATCATACGCTGGTGATGTAGGTTTCAATGCTTCCTCCTCGAGTTGAGGTAGCAACCTGCGCTTTGGATGACTCTTGGTTGGGCGCTCGAGTTCGTATTCCTCGGCTGCCAGGACTTCGGTCCATCTATCCGCTAGCAGATCTTGATCAGCTCGAAACTGTTGTTGCTTTTTTTCAGGCTGTTTGCTGTGGCTATAAGCCGGCGCTTGAAGCGCTCCTGCTCAACGGGATCCTCAGGCACGACAAATTCTTTGTCGCCGAGGCTCACTTCGTCTTCGGAGAGAGGCATGTAATTGTCATCCTCTGATTCTCCGTTTGCTGCCTGTTCCGGAGGGCTAGCTTGCTCATCCTCCCGCTCGAGGTCTGGCTGGAGGGGATTATCATCATCTTCGGCACTATCCGGAGCATTATTGTCTCTTGTGCCGGTATCGCTGCTTTTGCTATGGCGAGACTTAGAGCGGCGCCGCTGACGTCGGTGCTTGGGTTGCTTCTTGGAGGGATTATCCTCCGTTGTCTTGTCGCCATCCCCTTCTTTGGGGGTGTCCACCATGTATATGTCATACGATGAGGTGGCCGTCCAGCGCCCTATGGGCGGTGGTTCTTGTTCGTCTCCTGCATCGTCGTCCATACCGTCGATGTATTCGGAGCCAAAGTCGAGCATGTCGGTTAAATCGTCGATAGTGGCTACTAAGTGGGTGGTGGGTGGGGCGCGAATTTCTTCGTCGTCCGCATCCCATTCTAGCCGGACATAGTTCGGCCAAGGGTCTCCCGATAGGGAGAGAGACTTCAACAAGTTTAGTACGTCGCCAAAAGGCGAGTGCTGAAAGGTATCCGCGGAGGTAAACTCCATGATCGGTGCCCAATCGTATTTGATGGGCACGGACACAAGCGGCTCGGAGTCCGTGGTCGGGGACGAATCCAACGGTTCGGCAACACGGGTCTCGTAGGAGGTAAGGTCAGTATTCGGCGCTATCGCCACTGAGTGTGCGGCCTCCGTGGCGGGGTCCATCCACCCGTCCACAGATGGCGTAATTTGTTCCGGATTGAGGGTCGGAGTAGTTGCAGGTGTGATCTCCCGAACATAGTCCGATGGCAGAGCTAAATCATGATCGTCATGATTGTGCGGCGCACCTGACATGGGCTCGAATCCGTCTAAGATCAAGTCTCCACAGATTTTGGCAGTATAGTTCAAGTTTCCAAACCTGACCTGATGGCCAGGGGCATAGCTATCGATCTGCTCTAGATGGCCAAGCGAGTTAGCCCGCAGTACGAAGCCGCTGAATACGAAGATCTGTCCGGGGAGGAAAACCTCACCCTGGATCGCATCGTTGCCATCGAGCTGTCCGATGATCGAAGGAGCCATCAAGCCTTACGGTGACGGCACAGTGGAACACTCAATGAAAGCACCAATGTCGGTGTCAAAACCGGCGGATCTCGGGTAGGGGGTCCCGAACTATGCGTCTAAGGCGGATGGTAACAGGAGGCGGGGGACACAATGTTTACCCAGGTTCGGGCCCTCTCGATGGGGGTAATACCCTACATCCTGCTTGACTGATCTTGATGATATGAGTATTACAAGAGTTGATCTACCACGAGATCGTAGAGGCTAAACCCTTGAACCTAGCCTATGGTATGATTGTTGTTGTCCTACGGACTAAACCCTCCGGTTTATATAGACACCGGAGGGGGCTAGGGTTACACAGAGTCGGTTACAAGGGAGGAGATCTACATATCCGTATTGCCAAGCTTGCCTTCCACGCCAAGGAGAGTCCCATCCGTACACGGGACGAAGTCTTCAATCTTGTATCTTCATAGTCCAACAGTCCGGCCGAAGGATATAGTCCGGCTGTCCGAGGACCCCCTAATCCAGGACTCCCTCAGGGGAGGCTTAAGTCAATGTTATATTCATACCCCAATCATGAGCTCTCAAGAGAAATTATTATTCTGAATTTCCATGCTCGGCTTTCTCTTGATGATCGATCCATGCACTACAGGAAACAGCTACTTTGCCGTCTGCCACGGCGGACGGCAAAGGCTCGAAAGGCGGACGGCAAAGACCTTTGCCGTCAGCCGCGGACGGCAAAAGGCTCCGGCAAAGAAGGCTACGGTAAACAGCTGCTTTGCCGTCTGCTTCCTGGCGGCGGACGGCAAAGAGGGCGGACGGCAATAATTGCGCTGTCAGTCCGTTAAGTGGCTAACGGCAGACCTTTGCCGTCCGCCGCTGACGGCAAAATTTCTCTGGTCTTTGCCGTCCGCCGTATGATGTCATCTACACGTCACTAGATGGCAGGTTCTTTGCCGTCTGCCACTGATGGCAAAGTCTTTGCCGTCTGCCACTGTAGGCAAACTGACCAAATGGGTCAGCTGCCAGAAAGCACAGGTGGTTGCCACGTGGCTTATTTGCCGTCCGCGGCGGACGGGAAAGAGCCCGTTGCCGTCGGTGGCAGACGGCAAAGAGCCTGTACGGCCCTGTTTTTAATTTAATTCATTCAATTTGACAGCAATTCATAGATATACAGAGATATACACAGCAATTCACATATATACATAACAACCATATCCAACACACAAGTTTCATCATATATACATACATAACCAACACATATATAGTTCCATCCTTACATATTACAAAAGTTTCTCATTATTCATCCTACACCGTTGTCCATCCATCCATATAACAAGTTCCAACCATGCAAGTTCATTGATACAAAATAAAAGCACAAATGGAAAAGAAGCACTCCATCCATGCAAGCTTCCGTGAATTAAATCAAATCTGCAAAATGATAAACAAGATGTTAGAAAAAGAAGAAGAAAATGAAGAAGAAGAAGAAGAAGACTATAAGAAATAAGCATACTTAAGTAAAATGGAGCTAACCTAGAAGAAAATGAAGAAGAAGAAGAAGACTAGAAGAATACTAGAAGAAGACTATAATAATAATAATAATAATAATAATAATAATAATAATAATAAGAAGAAGACTATAATTAAGCTTATTATATAAACATGGTCATTTTGTGCTAACATAAGTAATTTTGAAGTTAACCTATAGGAAACTAAGCATATTAGAGATAACTTAGCATATTAGAGCCAACTTAGGTAAAATGGAGCCAACCTAGCTAATTATGCCATCTTTGAGTGAACTAAGCATATTAGAGCTAACTTATGTCATTTTGGAAGAAGAAGAAGAAGAAGACTATAAGCTTATTATGTAAACTTGGTCATTTTGTGCTAACATAAGTAATTTTGGAGCTAACCTATAGGAAACTAAGCATAGTAGAGATAACTTAGCATATTAGAGCTAACATATGTAACTAAGCATATTAGAGCTAACATAGGTAACTAAGCATATTAGAGCAAACTATATATAGATCATTTTGGAGATCTGACATACCTGACATAGTTCAGTTCTCATTGTTCTTCTCCTTCTCCTTCCTCAGCCTGATGCGCCAAGAGCGGCGAGGCGGTGGAGGCAGTGGGATGTAGTCTTCTACCACAATTGGCGTGGTCATGTCGCCCAGCTGTGGGATCGCCGGCGCCACCACCATCGCTAGGTCATCCTCAGCCACCACCATCTCTTGCCCATGGTGCGCCACCACCATCTCCTGCCCTTGGTCGGCCACCACCATCGCTAGGAGGTCATCCTCAGCCGGATGCCCACTCTGCTCCTCTTCTTCCCCACTCCAGTCCGGATCATCCTCCTTGCTGTCTTTGCTGCAGCCCGAATCGCTACTGCTTTTGCTACAGCCAGAATCGATGTTGCTTTTGCTACAGCCAGAATCGCTGCTGCTTTGGCTGTAGCCAGTGTCGCTGCTGCTGCTCCCATTGCCTGTCCAAATGCAACAATTAATGACCGTTAACAATCGATGCAAGACAAAGCCAAATGTAGAGGAATAAGAAGAGGCAGAACGTACCGGCATCATCGTCGTCAGCGTAGCGCATGCGACACATAGTCGCGTTGAACACCTTCACGATGAGCATGTTGGCGTCGTCGTCGTGCCTGAAGAGAAGGAAGTACCCCAGCCGCAGGTCGTAGGCACGGTAGAACTTCTCCCAGCCATGACACAGGTACATGTGGCCCTCCTTATAACCAACTCCACGTCCCACAGCCTGCGAACCCCGCTGCCGGCCTGTCGCAGCTTCACATTATTTGGCGGATCTTCACCCAGCATGTTCATATAAGTGTCAGGCAGCCTCTGCAGTTTGGGACAAGGAGTGATGTAGCAAACAACAGAGTTATCATAATGAGATGGGTGAAGGGGAGATCTCTCCTTCTATATACCTGCCTCTTGGAGGAAGTCCCAAGTATGATACTGAAGAACTCGAAAGCATCCAACTCGTACTTCGGTGTGGCAGACCGGAGATAGCGGTGACGGCCTCCCCCCATCTCTAATAAGCAGCAGAAGAGACCAATTAGTATCTAGCTAGAAGCATATCTATAAACATAGAGCCAAGTTTCTAGACATTAAAGAAAACTGAGAAAAAAAAGCAAAGCACTTGTGGTCAACAACATCAACAACACTTAGTTAATTTGGTAGGTAAGTTGGCAATGGCAATTGGCACCCTTCAAAACTAGGGATTTCTTTAGACATGAAAGAAAACTGAAAATGTTGAAAAAAAGAGCATAGTAATCTAAAAATAGGGGGAAAATACACTTCTTCTTTCTCCTCTTTATCTTCTTCTTTTTTTCATCTTTCTTCTTTCTTCTTAACCAAAACTAAACCTAAAGTTCCTTCTGGTGTGATCACATTGGAATACTTGTGGCAACAAATCATAGTTGCACCATATTTTAGGTGGCTCTAGGTGCCACACACCAAGCAAACAAACAAACCTCAAATCGGAAACTAAGGGTGTAGTGTCGTAAAATCAATTTACTTTGTATGCAAATCAGAATGTATAGTTTGCATTTGAATTCATTTATGACAAATACTAATTCTACCACGACATGCCAATTTTTTTCTTGTATATAAAATAACTCGTGCACTAATATTTACTTCACTGAAAGATTTTTCACTTTGAAGGGAAATAGTTTTTGTTCCATCATCTATTAATAATATAACAATAATAATTCATTATATGGCAATGAGTTGAGAAATCTGGCACTACATTATTTAAATGACACATAAAAAGCATAATGTACTAACTAATAAGACTACTAGTGAGAATTGAGATTATACACAATTATAGTAGAGAAGATGCTATCTATGCTCTAAACCTAAACTAAAGTAAACCTAAACTAAACCAAACCTAAACTAAACTTAAAATACAGAAACAAAAACAGAAAAAAAACAAGAGATCTCACTGGGTGGAGGAGGGGGCACCGGAGTGGCGGGGAGGCCACGGGTCTTCTTCTTCTTCTTCTTCTTCTTCTTTCTCCTCCTCCTCCTCCTCCTCCTCCTCCTCTTCTTCTTCTTCTTCTTCTTCTTCTTCTTCTTCCCCCTTCTACTTAACCTAAACCTAAACTAAAAACCTAAACTAATTAAAACTAAACTATTTAAACTAATTAAACCTAAACTAATTAAACTAAATAACCTAAACTAATTAATTCTAAACTGAAAAAACTTAAACTAAAAAACCTATCTAAACAGAAAAGAAAAACAAAAAAACAGAGAAAAAAAATGGTAGGGGCTCACTGTGGGGGGCGGCGATGGGTCGGGGAGGGGGCGGCGACGGGGCGGGGCGGTGGAGGAGGCGGGGCGGCGGGGGCCCGGACGGCGGGGGGCCGGGGCGGGGCGGTGGAGGAGGCGGGGCGACGGGGGCCCGGGCGGTGGGGGGCCGGGGCGGCGGGGGGGCCAGGCGGCGGGGGGCCGGGGCGGGGCGGTGGAGGAGGCGGCCTGGGGCGGCGGGGAGCGCGGGGCGGCGGGGGGCCGGGGCGGCTGTGGGCCGGAGCGGCGGTGGGGCGCGGGGCGGCGGGGGGGCGGGGCGGGGGGGCGGTGGGGCGGTGGGGCGGCGGGGAGCCGGGGCGGTGGGGCGACGGGGCGGCGGGGGCGACGGGGCGGCGGCGCGCGGCGGGCGGCGGTGGGGCGGCGGGGAGCCGGGACGGTGGGGCGACGGGGCGGCGGGGGCGACGGGGCGGCGGCGCGGGGCGACGGGGCGGCGGCGCGCGGCGGGCGGCGGCGGGGTGGGAGGAGAAGGGCGAGGAGGAAGTGAGTAACGGGCGGGGGGGTACCTGCCGTTAGTAAAGTGCCCTCTTTGCCGTCCGCCAGCACTTGCCGTCTGCCTTTTTGCCTCTTTGCCGTCTGCTAGCGGACGGCAAAGAGGTGGGCCGTTAAGATTTTCCCAAACGAGCGGGGGGTGGGGGCCAACACACTCTTTGCCGTCTGCCAGCGGACGGCAAAGATTCTTTGCCGTCTGCTGGCAGACGGCAAAGAGCTGGCAGATGGCAAAGACCTTCTTTGCCGTCTGCTTATGGGTAGCTGAGGGCAAAGAGCTTCTTTGCCGTCAGCTAGCAGACGGCAAAGAGCTGGCAGATGGCAAATTAGCTGATTCCAGTAGTGATGCTCGATACTTCTTGTACTGGTTCTTTTATGAAGAAGACTATTGATTTCAAGTGGGATCTCTTAGAAATAATTAAACGCAAGTCTAAGGATTGGGAACTCGGCGAAGGTAAATAGTCAGGTATTAAGCTCGAGTTTGATTGTGTTAAATCTTTTACGAATATCGATGCTTTTCAAAAATTTAGCAATAAATATGGACTTGACTCTGAGATAGTAGCCTGTTTTGTGAATCATTTGCTAATCATGTTGATCTCCCTAAAGAGAAGTGGTTTAAATAAGTCAATGTTATATTCATACCCCAATCATGAGCTCTCAAGAGAAATTATTATTCTGAATTTTTATGCTCGGCTTTCTCTTGATGATCGATCCATGCTCGATACTTCTTGTACTGGTTCTTTTATGAAGAAGACTATTGATTTCAAGTGGGATCTCTTAGAAAGAATTAAATGCAACTCCAAAGATTGGGAACTCGGCAAAGGTAAATAGTCAGGCATGAAGCTCGAGTTTGATTGTGTTAAATCTTTTACGAATATCATTGCTTTTCAAAAATTTAGCACTAAATATGGACTTAACTCTGAGATAGTAGCCTGTTTTGTGAATCATTTGCTACTCATGTTGATCTCCATAAGGAGAAGTGGTTTAAATAAGTCAATGTTATATTCATACCCCAATCATGAGCTCTCAAGAGAAATTATTATTCTGAATTTTCATGCTCGGCTTTCTCTTGATTATCGATCCATGCTCGATACTTCTTGTACTGGTTCTTTTATGAAGAAGACTATTGATTTCAAGTGGGATCTCTTAGAAATAATTAAACGCAAGTCTAAAGATTGGGAACTCGGCGAAGGTAAATAGTCAAGTATTAAGCTCGAGTTTGATTGTGTTAAATCTTTTACGAATACCGATGCTTTTCAAAAATTTAGCAATAAATATGGACTTGACTCTGAATAGTAGCCTGTTTTGTGAATCATTTGCTACTCATGTGAATCATTTGCTACTCCTTAGGGAGATCAACATGTGTAGCAAATGATTCACGAAACAGGCTACTATTTTAGAGTCATGTCCATATTTAGTGCTAAAATTTTGAAAAGCATCGGTATTCATAAAAGATTTAACACAATCAAACTCGAGCTTAATACCTGACTATTTACCTTCGCCGAGTTCCCAATCTTTAGAGTTGCCTTTAATTCTTTCTAAGAGATCCCACTTGAAATTAATAGTCTTCTTCATAAAAGAACCAGTACAAGAAGTATCGAGCATGGATCGATCATCAAGAGAAAGCCGAGCATAAAAATTCAGAATAATAATTTCTCTTGAGAGCTCATGATTGGGGTATGAATATAACATTGACTTAAGCCTCCCCCAAGCTAGAGCGATACTTTCGAGACGGAGCGCTACCGTGTCGAGGCGAAACTTGGGCAGGAGCACTTTTGCCCTCCGGCGAAGCGATTACGCTGGGGAACTTCCCTCCTGGAGGGCGAAATCGAAGCCATCGTCATCACCAACAACCCTCTCATCTTTGGGAGGCCTATCTTCATCAACATCTTCAACATCACCATCTCTTCTCAAACCCTGGTTAATCTCTTGTGTCCAATCTTTGTACTGGAACCTCAGATTGTTACCTGTTGGTGACTAGTAGTGTTGATTACATCTTGTAGTTGATTACTGTATGGTTTATTTGGTGGAAGATTATATGTTCAGATCCATTATGCTATTTATACCCCTCTGATCTTGAGCATGAATATCATTTGTGAGTAGTTACTTTTGTTCTTGAGGTCACGGGAGAAGTCATGTTGCAAGTAATCATGTGAAGTTGATATGTGTTCGATATTTTGATGATATGTATGTTGTGATTCCCTTCGTGGTGTCAGGTGAACATTGACTACATGGCACTTCACCGTCTTTGCGCCTAAGGGAATGCATTGTGGAGTAGTTATTAGATGATGGGTTGCTAGAGTAACAACAGCTTAAACCCTAGTTTATGCGCTACTTCGTAAGGGACCAATTTGGATCCAAAAGTTTAATGCTAATAATGGGACAAAAGTCATCTTGTGGGGAACCAAGGACTAGAAAAACAGTAGGGTATTTTATTTTCCCACACAAGACTTCAACATCTAACTGTCCCAAGTGGTGTGATGGTGTCTCTATTAGCAAGTTTAATAGTAACATCTAACAACACATGTCTCTGTTGTCGGTGTCAGTTTTGGTGACGAGTCTCATGAATTTAATTTCTCTAAATGGAAGACATAGATGTTACTATTAAACTTGCTAATAGAGACACCATCAAACCACTTAGGATAGTTAGATGTTGAAGTCTTGTGTGGGAAAATAAAATACCCTACTGTTTTTCTAGTCCTTGGTTCCCCACAAGATGACTTTTGTCCCATTATTAGCATTAAACTTTTGGATCCAAATCGGTCCCTTACGAAGTAGCGCATAAACAATGGTTTAATCTGTTGTTACTCTAGCAACCATCATCTAATAACTACTCCACAAAGCATTCCCTTAGGCCCAAAGACGGTGATGTGCCATGTAGTCGATGTTCACCTGACACCACGAAGGGAATCACAACATACATATCATCAAAATATCGAACACATATCAACTTCACATGATTACTTGCAACATGACTTCTCCCGTGACCTCAGGAACAAAAGTAAATACTCACAAATGATATTCATGCTCAAGATCAGAGGGGTATAAATAGCATAATGGATCTAAACATATAATCTTTCACCAAATAAACCATACAGTAAT
Source organism: Aegilops tauschii subsp. strangulata (assembly GCF_002575655.3). NCBI lineage: Eukaryota > Viridiplantae > Streptophyta > Magnoliopsida > Poales > Poaceae > Aegilops > Aegilops tauschii. Next base: position 14,996,102 of record NC_053039.3, read on the forward strand.
CAACTACAAGACGTAATCAACACTACTAGTCACCAACAGGTACCAATCTGAGGTTCCAGTACAAAGATTGAACACAAGAGATGATCTAGGGTTTGAGAAGAGATGGTGCTGTTGAAGATGTTGCTGAAGATTGGCCTCCCAAAGATGAGAGGGTTATTGGTGATGATGATGGCTTCGATTTCCCCCTCCGGGAGGGAAATTCCCCCAGCGTAATCGCTTCGTCGGAGGGCAAAAGTGCTCCTGCCCAAGTTACGCTTTGACACGGTAGCGCTCCATCTCGAAAGTATCGCTCTAGCTTGGGGGAGGCTTACGTCAATGTTATATTCATACCCCAATCATGAGCTGTCAAGAGAAATTATTATTCTGAATTTTTATGCTCGGCTTTCTCTTGATGATCGATCCATGCTTGATACTTCTTGTACTGGTTCTTTTATGAAGAAGACTATTGATTTCAAGTGGGATCTCTTAGAAAGAATTAAACGCAACTCTAAAGATTGGGAACTCGGCGAAGGTAAATAGTCAGGTATTAAGCTCAAGTTTGATTGTGTTAAATCTTTTATGAATACCGATGCTTTTCAAAATTTTAGCATTAAATATGGACTTGACTCTGAGATAGTAGCCTGTTTTGTGAATCATTTGCTACTCATGTTGATCTCCCTAAGGAGAAGTGGTTTAAATATCATCCCCCTATTAAAAAAGCGGACACGTCGAAACATAGATCACCATCTTGTAATAAGTTCTTCATTTACTGAAATAGTACTACTTGTGGTTCCTGTGGGGAAACCGGCTTATTAGATAGCATGGTGGTGGCTCGATTGCTACTGTGTCCAGCTCAAATGAGCTGCTCGTCATCATCCTCTTCTTCGGCACTCGGGTACCCCTGCATGTGAAACAAGCAAAATTGAATGCGTGTGCCATTCTCATTCATCTGGAAGGGCCTTTTCTCATGCCCAATCAAAATGAAGAATTCTGTTGCACCCCTGGCCCCAACATAGCTCCGCCACCGGTCACATCCTATGTGTCCTGCCCCCCCAAGCACTGATGATTTGCGTCCCCCCCAAAGGGGTTGTCGGGTTGCTCTGGATGTGACACTGTGCTCATGTACACCCTCTTTTGCAACCACGAACTCTATGCTTCATGCATAGTGTGCACTCTTCAAGTTTAACATCAGCGTGAATGAAGATGTCAGTTCGGTGGCTAGGCCAGTCCATCGCCTAGGTGTGATGGTCGACACAATATTTTTTTAACTATGTGGAAGCTAGCAATAGCGATGGAGGTCTTGCCGGCAAGCAACTGCCATAACAGTTGGCGAGGCTCAAGACGAGGCCCATCTGTATGCTGAGCTATTCGAATGCGGATTGGGCCAGTTTCCGATCACTTATTTGGGGATACCGATACATTATCGGACACTCACAAAAGCTGAATGAAAACATGTCGAGGAGAGACTACAAAAAATACTTAGCAGTTGGAAAGGTAAATTGCTATCTCTCGGTGGAAGGTTGGTCCTCATAGATTCAGTACTAAGTAACATCGTACTATATATGATTTCCTTCTTCCAATTGCACTCACACTAGCACCCAAGTCACATAAACCATGATATAAATGATCTCCAATTTTAACTGAGATAATAGGCATGCCAAGTATGGGTCTATGTTTATCTTTTTCATCAGGTTTGGCAATTCTAGCAGCTTCATCACAGAAGTAAATAACATGCCGAGCCTGGCGGATGAGAAGCAGATGCTTAGGAACAGAACCAAAACAAGAAGAAACTCTGAATACTTCTCTACAAAACTCTCTGACACTTCTCCCCCATTGGCAAGTATAAGGGTGATCAACGTTACAATGTTACTCACGGGAAGTAACAATGTTTCGTTACGGATCAACGAAACAATGTTATTCTTGGGAAGTAACAATGTTCCGAGAAATATAACATTGTTGTGTTCCAGGAACATTGTTACTTCCCGTTACATAACACTGTTATTTTTGGGAAGTAACAATGTTCCGTAAAATATAACATTGTTGTGTTTCCCAGAACATTGTTACTTCCCGTGAAGTAACAATGTTATTCTTGGGAAGTAACAATGTTCCGTGGAACGCAACGTAAAATCAGTTGATTTGTCTGAAAGGGTGATCAAAGTAACAATGATATTCTCCGGATGTTAAACAAGTGGACACGTCGAAACATAGATCGCCATCTTGTAATAAGTTCTTCATTTACTGAAATAGTACACATGAATTGGAATTTATTAGAATACTCTATGTGCTTCACTTATATCTTTTGAGCTAGATAATTTTGCTCTAGTGCTTCACTTAAATCTTTTAGAGCACGGTGGTGGTTTTATTCTATAGAAATTATTGATCTCTCATGTTTCACTTATATTATTTTGAGAGTCTTATAGAACAGCATGGTAATTAGCTTTGGCTATAAAATTAGTCCTAATATGATGAACATCCAAGATAGGTATAATAAAACCTATCATATAAAGTGCATCGAATACTATGAGAAGTTTGATACTTGATAATTGTTTTGAGATATGAAGATGGTGATATTAGAGTCATGCTAGTTGAGTAGTTGTGAATTTTAGAAATACTTGTTCTAAAGTTTGTGATTCCCATAGCATGCACGTATGGTGAACCGTTATGTGATGAAGTCGGAGCATGATCTATTTATTGATTGTCTTCCTTATGAGTGGCGGTCAGGGACGAGCGATGGTCTTTTCCTACCAATCTATCCCCCTAGGAGCATGCGCGTAGTACTTCGTTTCGATAACTAATAGATTTTTGCAATAAGTATGTGAGTTCTTTATGACTAATGTTGAGTCCATGGGTTATACGCACTCTCACCCTTCCACCATTGCTAGCCTCTCTAATACCGCGAACCTTTCGCCGGTATCATACACCCACCATATACCTTCCTCAAAACAGCCACCATACCTACCTATTATGGCATTTCCATAGCCATTCCGAGATATATTGCCATGCAACTTACCACCGTTCCGTTTATTATGACACGCTTCATCATTGTCATATTGCTTTGCATGATCATGTAGTTGACATCGTATTTGTGGCAAAGCCACCGTTCATAATTTTTTCATACATGTCACTCTTGATTCATTGCATATCCCGGTACACCGCCGGAGGCATTCACATAGAGTCATATTTTGTTCTAAGTATTGAGTTGTAATTTTTGAGTTGTAAGTAAATAAAAGTGTGATGATCATCATTATTAGAGCATTGTCCCAAGTGAGGAAAGCATGAAGTATTCATGCTATTATATTACCCGTTTTGGATGTTTATGGGCTTTATTATACACTTTTATATTATTTTTGGGACTAGCCTATTAACCGGAGGCCCAGCCCAAATTGTTGTTTTCTTGCCTATTTCAGTGTTTCGAAGAAAAGGAATATCAAACGGAGTCCAAACGGAATGAAACCTTCGGTAGAGTTATTTTTGGAACGGAAGCAATCCAGGAGACTTGGAGTAGACGTCAGGGAAGCTTCGAGGAAGCCACGAGCCAAGGAGGCGCCCCCTACCCCCTGGGCACGCCCCCCACCCTCGTGGGCCCCTTGTGGCTCCCCTGACTGACTTCTTTCGCCTATATATGTCCATATACCCTAAAAACATCGGGGAACACAATAGATCGGGAGTTCCGCCGCCGCAAGCCTCTGTAGCCACCAAAAACCAATCGGGACCCTGTTCTGGCACCCTGCCGGAGGGGGGATCCCTCACCGGTGGCCATCTTCATCATCCCGGCGCTGTCCGTGACGAGGAGGGAGTAGTTCACCCTCGGGGCTGAGGGTATGTATCAGTAGCTATGTGTTTGATCTCTCTCTCTCTCTCTCTCTCTCTATCTCTCGTGTTCTTGATTTGGCACGATCTTGATGTACCGCGAGCTTTGATATTATAGTTGGATCTTATGATGTTTCTCCCCCTCTACTCTCTTGTAATGGATTGAGTTTTCCCTTTGAAGTTATCTTATCGGATAGAGTCTTTAAGGATTTGAGAACACTTGATGTATGTCTTGCATGTGCTTATCTTTGGTGACAATGGGATATCACGTGATTCACTTGATGTATGTTTTGGTGATCAACTTGCGAGTTCCGTAACCTCGTGAACTTATGCATAGGGGTTGGCACACGTTTTCGTCTTGACTCTCCGGTAGAAACTTTGGGGCACTCTTTGAAGTTCTTTGTGTTGGTTGAATAGATGAATCTGAGATTGTGTGATGCATATCGTATGATCATACCCACAGATACTTGTGGTGACATTGGAGTATCTAGGTGACATTAGGGTTTTGGTTGATTTGTGTCTTAAGGTGTTATTCTAGTACGAACTCTATGATAGATCGAACAGAAAGAATAGCTTCGTGTTATTTTACTACGGACTCTTGAATAGATCGATCAAAAAGGATAACTTTGAGGTGGTTTCGTACCCTACAATAATCTCTTCGTTTGTTCTCCGCTATTAGTGACTTTGGAGTGACTCTTTGTTTCATGTTGAGGGATAGTTATATGATCCAATTATGTTATTATTGTTGAGAGAACTTGCACTAGTGAAAGTATGAACCCTAGGCCTTGTTTCAACGCATTGCAATACCATTTGTGCTTACTTTTACCACTTGTTACCTTGCCGTTTTTATATTTTCAGATTAGAAAAACCTATATCTACCATCCATATTGCACTTGTATCACCATCTCTTCACCGAACTAGTGCACCTATACAATTTACCATTGTATTGGGTGTGTTGGGGACACAAGAGACTCTTTGTTATTTGGTTGCAGGGTTGCTTGAGAGAGACCATCTTCATCCTACGCCTCCCACGGATTGATAAACCTTAGGTCATCCACTTGAGGGAAATTTGCTACTGTCCTACAAACCTCTGCACTTGGAGGCCCAACAACGTCTACAAGAAGAAGGTTGTGTAGTATACATCAAGCTCTTTTGTGGCGCCGTTGCCGGGGAGGTGAGTGCTTGAAGGTATATCTTTAGATCTTGCAACCGAATCTTTTTGTTTCTTGTTTTATCACTAGTTTAGTTTATAAAAGAAAACTAAAAAATGGAATTGAGGATGCCTCATATGCTTCATCTTTTTAATGTCTTTCGTGAAAATAAGGATTCCGATAATTGTGCTCAAGTGCTAGAAGAAGAATTACATAGAATGTTTGGCATAAAATATGTGAATGATGAGCATGATTGCAATGTTGTTAGTATGAATTCTATGAATACCCATGATGCTAATGATATGCAAAGCCACAAGCTTGGGGATGCTATGTTTGATGAAGATGATATGTTTAGTCCCCCAAGTTTTGATGAGAAAATTTATTATGATGAAAGCATGCCTCCTATTTATGATGATTATCGTGATGACACGTATGCTATAAAGAATAAAGATAACCATGAAACTTGTCATCATGATTTTAATTTTCAATTGGGTTATGCTTCACATGATAGTTATTTTGTTGAGTTTGCTCCCACTACTATTGATGAGAATAAATTTGCTTATGTGGAGAGTAGTAAAATTTCTATGCAAGTAGATCATGAAACGAATGCTTTATGTGCTGGTTATATGCTTGAATTCATTCATGATGCTACTGAAAATTATTATGAGAGAGGATCATATGCTTCTACATATTGCAATAATATCAAGTTTCCTCTCTATGTGTTAAAAGTTTTGAAGTTATACTTGTTTTGCCTTCCTATGGTAGTTGATTATTGTTCCCATAAGTTGTTTTCTCACAAAATACCTATACATAGGAAGTGGGTTAGACTTAAATGTGCTTGCCGTGTGTTTCATAATGCTCTCTTTATGTTTCAATTCATATCTGTTATAAGAGCATCATTGAAATCATCATGCCTAGCTAGAAAGGCATTAAAGAAAAGCGCTTGTTGGGAGACAACCCAATATTTACCCCTACTGTTTTTGTGTGTTCACATGATTAAGCTACTGTAGTAATAATGTTTTATAGCTTTTGTTTCGATAAAGTGCCAAGTAGAACCGTTGGGAAGACTTGGGTGGAAGTTAAGGTGATCTTGCTGTAAAAAAAACAGAAACTTTGCGCTCACGAGTTTAGCTTTCATTTTTTTACAGAAGAGTGCTTTTAAGTTGATAGTTTTTGAAGAAGTAGACAAATTCCTCAGGTCCACCAATTTATTTCAGAATTTTCGGAGTTCCATAAGTATACGTTTGATACAGATTACTACAGACTGTTCTGTTTTTGACAGATTCTGTTTTCTATGTGATATTTTGATGAATCTATGAGTAGTATCGTAGGGTATGAACCATAGAGAAGTTGGAATATATTAGATATTACGCCAATATAAATAAATAATGTGTTCATTACAGTACCTTAAGGTGGTAGTTTGTTTTCTTTCGCTAATGGAGCTTACGAGTTTTCTGTTAAGTTTTGTGTTGTGAAGTTTTCAAGTTTTGGGTAAAGATTCGATGGACTATGGAATAAGGAGTGGCAAGAGCCTAAGCTTGGGGATGCCCAAGGCACCCCAAGGTAATATTCAAGGACAACCAAGAGCCTAAGCTTGGGGATGCCCCGGATGGCATCCCCTCTTTCATCTTCGTTCATTGGTAACTTTACTTGGAGCTATATTTTTATTCACCACATGATATGTGTTTTGCTTGAAGTGTCATTTTATTTTTTTAGTATTTGCTTTCTGTTATTTAGAATAATGTTTTGCATCTCTAGTTTCAATAAAAATGTCAAGGATAGCCTTTACCATGCTTATTTTGCAAGTATACATGTTGCTGTTTCAAAACAGAAAGTTTATCGCTGTTGCAAAAATTCCCTAGAAAACCCAGAATATGATAAAATATTGAAACTTTTGCAGAATAAGCCCTGATAAATTTTCTACAGTGTGGTAGAATTTCATAATGTTTGGAGTTAGGGAAGTATGATGAATCTTGCATTCTTTACAGACTGTACTGTTTTGGCAGATTGCTGTTATGTTTGCATATGTTTCCTTGTTTAATGATTCTATTTGAGGATATGAGTATTAAATATGCAGAGGCATTTAGTATGCAATGTTGAATAATAATTTTAGTGATTTGTTACAGTAGAAACTGATAAGGTTTTTGCATTGGTTTATACTAACTTATCTCACGAGTTCTTGTTGAGATTGGTGTGGATGAAGCTTTCGAGATTTAGGAAACCGTGATATGAGAGGAATTAAGGAGACACAAAAGCTCAAGCTTGGGGATGCCCAAGGCACCCCAAGATAATATTTCAAGAAGTCTCAAGCATCTAAGCTTGGGGATGCCCCGGTAGGCATCCCACCTTTCTTCTTCAACAATTATCGGTTAGTATCGGTTGAGCCTAAGTTTTTGCTTCTTCACATGATGAGTGCTATCCTTGAAATGTCGTTTTATTTTGTTTTGCTTGCTGTTTGAATAATATCCCAAGATCTGAAATTCTTAAATGAGAGAGAGTCTTCACAAAGCTGCATAATTATTTAACTATTCATTGATCTTCACTTATATCTTTTTGGAGTAGTTTGTCATTTACTCGTGTGCTTAACTTATATCCTATGAGTAAATGGTTGAATGATTTGAATGTCATAAATCTGAAATTATATATGTTTCATATGCCTTTCCCATGGGGATTAATGCCTTCACATATAAGAAGTAGAGGTGGTAAATTTTTTGAAGGTTAGCAAACATTGTATTGGTCACTTGAACAATTCATGAAAGAATATTGAAGGAAGAGAGATTTCACATATAAATATACTATCTTGGACATCTTCAATGATTGTGAGCCCCATTAATTATTTTCAAACCTGAGCAAATTAGTTGAAGTTGGACAAGGAAGACAACATAATGAGTTAGGCTTGGGTATATTTGTATAGAAGTTATATTGTTATGGATCCTCTAACATGTGGTGCTTGCTATTTAGAATACTTTGCTAGCCAAAATATCTGTACTAAGCGGAAATACTGCTTGTGCATCCAAATTCGTTGAACCAAGTTTCTTCCATGAGTGTCCATCATATTTACCTATATGCGGAATTTACCTGCCGTTCTAAGTAAATTTGCATGTGCCAAACTCTAAACCTTCAAATAATAATCTGTTTTGTATGCCCAAATCGCTCATGTAGCAATTAGGGCCTGTCAGTATCTTCCATGCTAGGTCGGTTATTCTCACGATGAGTGGACTCCACTCATCATTCACGAGAAAATGCTAGTAACTGGATGCCCAGTCCTATGATCAAAAGATCAAAAACAAATTCGCAAATAATTTAAACAAACTCCACCAGGATTGTTGAAAGTTGGACGGCACCCGTTGTTTCGGACAAGCCGTGGAGTGTGATTGTTGGTGGAGGGGGAGTAAAATCTTTACCTTTCTGTTTGGGAACTGCCTATAATGTATCTAGTATGGAAGATATTGGGAACTCTTGGTTGTTATGTTGACAATGAAAGCATACCTCTCAAAATTATTTTCATCTCTGTTTTTGCTTCGAGCTCTGGCACCTCTGCAAATCGCTGCTTCCCTCTGCGAAGGGCCTATCTTTTACTTTTATGCAAGAGTCAGTAGTATTCCTTCTCATTCCAACCTACCTTTTAGTTGGCAAGCATCATGTGGTGGAGAAAGATCTAAGCATATATGGCCATTCAAATATATTTGATCATGAATTATTATTGTTAACAATTATCTATATGATAAATAAGTTGGGAGGCGAAACATTAAGCCCCTATCTTTGTCTGTGTTCTATGGATGCTATTTGTTCTAATAATATGCTTTGAGTGGTAGCAATAATGGAAGACTATATGATAGTTGAGTATGTGGGATTTGCTAAATCAAAGCTCTTACATAGACCCTTCCTGAAAATAAGATGAATTGCAATTGTTTGATGACTGAGAACTGTTTGTTAGTTTTCAAGAAAGTTTATGATCTATACTTTAACATGTGAATAGCTTGTTACTTGATCATGAGAAGCTTTATGATATGAGCTATTGTTATGACATATAATGATGCTAGAAAAGGTGATTGAAATTATCATTGATCAAACTTGTGCACCTGCTAGCATTCACACTTCATAAATTATTTCTTTTATCATTTACCTACTCGAGGACGAGCAGGAATTAAGCTTGGGGATGCTGATACGTCTCCAACGTATCTATAATTTATGAAGTATTCATGCTATTATATTACTCGTTTTGGATGTTTATGGGCTTTATTATACACTTTTATATTATTTTTGGGACTAACCTATTAACCGGAGGCCTAGACCAAATTGTTGTTTTCTTGCCTATTTCAGTGTTTCAAAGAAAAGGAATATCAACGGAATCCAAACGGAATGAAACCTTCGGGAGAGTTATTTTTGGAACGGAAGCAATCCAGGAGACTTGGAGTAGACGTCAGGGAAGCTTCGAGGAAGTCACGAGGCAGGGAGGCGCGCCCTACACCCCTGGGCGCGCCCCCCGCCCTTGTGGGCCCCTCGTGGCTCCCCTGACCGACATCTTTCGCCTATTCGCCTATATATGTCCATATACCCTAAAAACATCGGGGAACACAATAGATCGGGAGTTTCGCCACCACAAGCCTCTGTAGCCACCAAAAACCAATCGGGACCCTGTTCAGGCACCCTGCCGGAGGGGGGATCCCTCAGCGGTGGCCATCTTCATCATCCCGGCACTCTCCATGACGAGGAGGGAGTAGTTCACCCTCGGGGCTGAGGGTATGTATCAGTAGCTATGTGTTTGATCTCTCTCTCTCTCTCTCTCTCTCGTGTTCTTGATTTGGCACGATCTTGATGTACCGCAAGCTTTGCTATTATAGTTGGATCTTATGATGTTTCTCCCCCTCTACTCTCTTCTAATGGATTAAGTTTTCCCTTTGAAGTTATCTTATCAGACTGAGTCTTTAAGGATTTGAGAACACTTGATGTATGTCTTGCATGTGCTTATCTGTGGTGACAATGGGATATCACGTGATTCACTTGATGTATGTTTTAGTGCTTATCTGTGGTAACCTCGTGAACTTATGCATAGGGGTTGGCACACGTTTTCGTCTTGACTCTCCGATAGAAACTTTGGGGCACACTTTGAAGTTCTTTGTCTTGGTTGAATAGATGAATCTGAGATTGTGTGATGCATATCGTATAATCATACCCACGGATACTTGTGGTGACATTGTAGTATCTAGGTGACATTAGGGTTTTGGTTGATTTGCGTCTTAAGGTGTTATTCTAGTACGAACTCTATGATAGATCAAACAGAAAGAATAGCTTCGTGTTATTTTACTACGGACTCTTGAATAGATCGATCAGAAAGGATAACTTTTGAGGTGGTTTCGTACCCTACAATAATCTCTTCGTTTGTTCTCCGCTATTATTGACTTTGGAGTGACTCTTTATTGCATGTTGAGGGATAGTTATATGATCCAATTATGTTATTATTGTTGAGAGAACTTGCACTAGTGAAAGTATGAACCCTAGGCCTTGTTTCAACGCATTGCAATACCGTTTGTGCTTACTTTTACCACTTGTTATGTTGCTGTTTTTATATTTTCAGATTACAAAAACCTATATCTACCATCCATATTGCACTTGTATCACCATCTCTTCGCCGAACTAGTGCACCTATACAATTTACCATTGTATTGGGTGTGTTGGGGACACAAGAGACTCTTTGTTATTTGGTTGCAGGGTTGCTTGAGAGAGAACATCTTCATCCTACACCTCTCACGGATTGATAAACCTTAGGTCATCCACTTGAGGGAAATTTGCTACTGTCCTACAAACCTCTGCACTTGAGGGCCCAACAACGTCTACAAGAAAAAGGTTGTGTAGTATGCATCAACTATGATTCCCTCACAAGTCGAGATGAGACTCCGGACTAAAAAAGGAAAAAAAGAGGCCATAAAAAAAGAGAAAAAGTCCCAAATAAGAAAAACAAATGAGAGAAAAAGAGAGAAGGGACAATGTTACTATCCTTTTACCACACTTGTGCTTCAAATTAGAACCATGATCTTCATGATAGAGAATCTCCTATGTTATCCTTTTCATATACTAGTGCGAATTTTACATTATAGAACTTGGCTTGTATATTCCAATGATGGGCTTCCTCAAAATGCCCTAGGTCTTCGTGAGCAAGCGAGTTGGATGCACACCCACTTAGTTTCTTTTGTTGAGTTTTCATACACTTATAGCTCTAGTGCATCCGTTGCATGGCAATCCCTACTCACTCACATTGATATCTATTGATGGGCATCTTCGTAGCCCGTTTATACGCCTAGTTGATGTGAGACTATCTTCTCCTTTTTGTCTTCTCCACAACCGCCATTCTATTCCACATATAGTGCTATGTCCATGGCTCACGCTCATGTATTGCGTGAAGATTGAAAAGGTTTGAGAACATCAAAAGTATGAAACAATTGCTTGGCTTGTCATCGGGGTTGTGCATGATTAAATACTTTGTGTTATGAAGATAGAGCATAGCCAGACTATATGATTTTGTAGGGATAAATTTCTTTGGCCATGTTATTTTGAGAAGACATGATTGCTTTGTTAGTATGCTTGAAGTATTATTATTTTCATGTCAATATTAAACTTTTGTCTTGAATCTTTCGGATCTGAACATTCATGCCACAATAAAGGAAATTACATTGAGAAATATGCTAGGTAGCATTCCACATAAAAAATTCTGTTTTTATCAATTAACTACTCGAGGACAAGCAGGAATTAAGCTTGGGGATGCTTGATACGTATCCAACGTATCTATAATTTTTGATTGTTCCATGCTATTATATTATCTATTTTGGATGTTTAATGGGCTTTAGTAAGTACTTTTATATTATTTTTGGGACTAACCTACTAACCAAAGGCCCAGTGCAAATTGTTGTTTTTTTGCCTATCAAACGGAGTCCAAACGGAATGAAACCTTCGGGAGAGTAATTTTTGGAACAAACATGATCCAGAGGACTTGGAGTGGACGTCAAGAAAGAAGCGAGGAGGCCACGAGGCAGGGAGGCGCGCCTGCCCCCCTGGGCGCGCCCCCCACCCTCGTGGTCCCCTCGCAGCTCCACCGACCTACTTCTTCCTCCTATATATACCCATACCCGAAAACATCCAAGAGCACCACGAAACCCTATTTCCACCGCCGCAACCTTCTGTACCCGTGAGATCCCATCTTGGGGCCTCTTCCGGCGCTCCGCCGGAGGGGGAATCAATGACGGAGGGCTTCTACATCAACACCATAGCCTCTCCGATGATGTGTGAGTAGTTTACCACAGACCTTCGGGTCCATAGTTATTAGCTAGATGGCTTCTTCTCTCTCTTTGGATCTCAATACAAAGTTCTCCTCGATTCTCTTGGAGATCTATTCGATGTAATTCTTTTTGTGGTGTGTTTGTCGAGATCCGATGAATTGTGGGTTTATGATCAAGATTATCTATGAACAATATTTGAATATTCTCTGAATTCTTTTATGTATGATTGGTTATCTTTGCAAGTCTCTTCGAATTATCAGTTTGGTTTGGCCTACTAGATTGATCTTTCTTGCAATGTGAGAAGTGCTTAGCTTTGGGTTCAATCTTGCGGTGTCCTTTCCCAGTGACAGCAGGGGCAGCAAGGCATGTATTGTATTGTTGCCATCAAGGATAAAAAGATGGGGTTTATACCATATTGCTTGAGTTTATCCCTCTACATCATGTCATCTTCCTTAATGCGTTACTCCGTTCTTATGAACTTAATACTCTAGATGCATGCTGGATAGCGGTCGATGTGTGGAGTAATAGTAGTAGATGCAGAATCGTTTTGGTCTACTTGTCGCGGACGTGATGCCTATATACATGATCAAGCCTAGATATTCTCATAATTATGCACTTTTCTATCAATTGCTCGATAGTAATTTGTTCACCCATCGTAGATTATGCTATCTTGAGAGAAGCCACTAGTGAAACCTATGGCCCCCGGGTCTATTTTCAATCATATAAGTTTCCAATCTATTTTTACTTTGCATTCTTTACTTTCAGTTTATATCATAAAAATACCAAAAATATTTATCTTATTATCTCTATCAGATCTCACTTTTGCAAGTGGTCGTGAAGGGATTGACAACCCCTTTATCGCGTTGGTTGCAAGGTTCTTATTTGTTTGTGCAGGTATAAGGCGACTTGTGTGTAAGCTCCTACTGGACTGATACCTTGGTTCTCAAAAACTGAGGGAAATATTTACGCTACTTTGCTGCATCACCCTTTCCTCTTCAAGGGAAAAACCAACTCAAGCTCAAGAGATAGCAAGCAGCAGACGAAAAAGACAGCTCGTATGTATATACGTCTGATCTGCTGTTCCCCTAGCACTCAGCAATCTTGAACCATACGAACATGTGGATTAGTAGTACTAGCACTGTTTTGGGAACGAGCTAGCGCATCTTCCCGTGGACTTTTCCCTTGACGTTTTCAAAACTCCACACAACCTTTGCTAATGGATCTTTAGGGTGGATATAGTATTTGAACAGAAAATAAATCTTTGATTTATTCCTCCCGGCAGGTTGAAATTGATAGGGACAACCAGGGCGGCCAGCGCCGCGTGCATCCGTCGAGTGGCGACTTCTAACCGAACACTTAGGCTGCCTTCGACATGTTGATATGAGCCGGACATAGGGACGGTGGGCTGTGCGTTCGTCCCCGGGTCTTCCATTGCAGATGACGGAAATTATCAGTCAATTGATCTTATCTTGTAGATGACCTTACGAACCGGAGCACTAATTAGAGTAGTACTTGCTGATTGCTATGAATTTTCTCATACGTACAGTGGTACTTGTGAATTGATTTGCAGGCCTCGGTCTCCATGCCTCGGAGTACTAACGGCTGCAGTGTTGATTAGAAAACAAGAAATAAAAACACCAGCAGCGCCTAAGCTCCTCGGTACTTGAAGCTTCCCTACCGTATGGCAGTTATGGACGGAAAACATGTGCCGCGCTTCCGAACCCTTGGCAGCGTGTTATGGAAATCTAACCAGCGACGCGTGAGAGCATCCCAAGAAATTGATCCAGTTTTGGATTAGACCGATTTTGTTGGTTTCTTCATCAGAACGGCCCTCCTTATTGGTAAAGGATGCTGCGGTACGAGCCTATAGAACAGGTCATGTTCAAGTAAGGTGGGCGCCAACTATCATGGAATTGTCATGGCAGATGTCCTCGTTGAAAGGACTTAGTCGTGAGGCCAATGCATCTATGTGGTAGCTTGAGAGGGGTTGAGCGGAATCGAGAGACGCAACACAAGACAATGGTTTAGACAGCTTTGGGCCCCGGGAAACATCATCCGGTAATAGCCCTACATGCTGTTTGTGGCTAGGTCTCATTATGCTCATTAGGGAGTCGCCGCATAAGCCGACTCCCTTTTAGTTGTGTCTAGCCTTAGCAATTATTTTCTGTCCCTCTTGGGGTCCCTCGCCCCTCCTTATATATGTTGAAGGAGCGGGTTATATGACTAGTCCTAGTAGGATTAGGATTACTCTATTACAAGTGGAGTCCTAGTCTTGCTTCCTTTGTAGGAGAATATTCCTTATGCCTTTCCTCTTAAGCCGGCCCACCATAACATGAGCCGGCCTTCTGGGCCTTCGGCCTTGTCATCCATCTGAAACACCCGCCGGGTCACCAATGAGTCTTCAGGCTCATGAGTCGTCAGACCAGTGAGCCGCCAGACTCGTGAGTCGCCAATCCTCTGGCGGGTTACCAATGAAACACCAAGTCCCAGCCGGGTCATACCACGGGGTATATCCCGACAGTTTCTCTATCATACCCGAAGGAATTTCAAAGTATACATTTTCAGTAGGTTCAGTAGGTTGAGGAGCAACTCTTTTCTCTACTGGTCGGGGCGAAGATACCTCGAACAAGCCCCTCAAAGGATTATGTTCCATAGTAACAAGTGACAGTAAATTTCAGCACACTATATAAATTTTTCCTTACCAAATTCCACCTACCAAAGGCGCTTCACTCCCCGGCAACAGTGCCAGAAAAGAGTCTTGATGACCCACAAGTGTAGGGGATCTATCGTAGTCCTTTCGATAAGTAAGAGTGTCGAATCCAACAAGGAGCAGAAGTAATTGATAAGCAGTTTTCAGTAAGGTATTCTCTGCAAGCACTGAAATTATCGGTAACAGATAGTTTTGTGATAAGGTAATTTGTAACGGGTAACAAGTAATCAAAGTAAATAAGGTGCAGCAAGATGGCCCAATCCATTTTGTAGCAAAGGACAAGCCTGAACAAACTCTTATATGAAGGAAAACGCTACCGAGGACACATGGGAATTATCGTCAAGCTAGTTTTCATCACGCTCTTATGATTCACGTTCGTTACTTTGATAATTTGATATGTGGGTGGACCGGTGCTTCGGTACTGCCCTTCCTTGGAAAAGCATCCCACTTATGATAAACCCCTATTGCAAGCATTCGCAACTACAAAAGAAGTATTAAGGTAAACCTAACCATAGCATGAAACATATGGATCCAAATCAGCCCCTTACGAAGCAACACATAAAGTAGGCTTTAAGCTTCTGTCACTCTAGCAACCCATCATCTACTTATTACTTCCCAATGCCTTCCTCTAGGCCCAAACGATGGTGAAGTGTCATGTAGTTGACGTTCACATAACACCACTAGAGGAAAGACAACATACATCTCATCAAAATATCGAACGAATACCAAATTCACATGACTACTTATTGCAAGACTTCTCCCATGTCCTCAAGAACAAACGTAACTACTGACAAATCATATTCATGTTCATAATCAGAGGGGTATTAATATGCATAAAGGATCTGAACGTATGATCTTCCACCAAATAAACCAACTAGCATCAACTACGAGTAATCAACACTACTAGCAACCCACAGGTACCAATCTGAGGTTCTGGAACAAAGATTGGATACAAGAGACGAACTAGGGTTTGAGAGCAGATGGTGCTGGTGAAGATGTTGATGGAGATTGACACTACTGGAATCAGCTTCTTTGCCGTCTGCCATGGCAGACGGCAAAGGCATACATCCCGGACGGCAAACACCTTTGCCGTCAGCCAGCGGACGGCAAACTGTCCGTCTGAACACGTGCCAGCAAAGGCCTTCTTTGCCATCCGCTTCTTAGAAACGGACGGCAAAGGATTGTGTCATCCGCCATCCGAGGCCAGCAGACGGCAAAGATAACGGACGAAAGTGGGGTGGGGTGAGAGCCGTTAGGGGGTTAATGGCGCTCTTTGCCGTCCGCCAGTGGACGGCAAAGAGGCAAAGCTCTTTGCCGTCCGCTGACTGACGACAAAGAGCTCAGCTCGGCCAGCACTGAGAAGCTGCCACGTGTCCAGCTATGCCTTCCGACAGCCGACGGCAAAGAGGTTTGAATATTTGCCGTCTGCTAGCGGACGGCATAGCTGGCCCTGTTTGCCAGTCCTATTTGGTCACTTTGCCGTCAGCCAGCAGACGACAAAGTGATCAAATAGGCAGCCGGTGTTCCCAGTTTATATAGGTAGCTGCCATGTGTCCTCTTTGCTGTCTGCTAGCAGACGGCAAAGAGGCTATATATCCCCTGTTTTTATTTGAATCCATTTAATTTCACAGGAATTCACACATAGATATACATATTTTTTTTCACAAGCACAACAGACATATGATGTATCCAACACATAGCTCCATCCATGACAACATACATACATAAGAAACACAGTTCCATCCATACATATTACAGTAATATCACAATGTTCATCCAACACATTGTTCCATGCATCCATATAACAAGTTCCACATTTTTCATCGAACCAACCAAAAGAAGAACGGGGAAACAAGCACTCCATCCATGCAAGCTTCCATATAGTGAATTAAATCTGCAAAATGGGAAACAAGAAAGTTAGAAGAAGAAGACTAGAATCAGAAGAAGAATCAGAAGAAGAAGAAGAAGAAGAAGAATAAGAAGAAGAAGAAGAAGAAGTCTTCTTCTTCTTCTTCTTTTTCTTCTCCTTCTTCTTCTCCTTCTTCTCCTTCTTCTCCTTCTTCTCCTTCTTCTTCTTCTTCTTTTCTTCCTATTCCTTCTTTTCTTCCTCTTCCTTGATTTTCTTCATCTTATTATGTCATTTGTGGACTAAATAGGTTAAATTATGTCATAAATGGACTAAATAGGCTAAATAAGAAGAAAAATGCCATTTTTTAGCTTACCTAGCTAATTATGCCATTTTTGACCTAACTAAGCTTTTTGTGTCATTTTAGAGGACAACAAGGTAAGTATATGACATTTATGAGGTTAGCAAGGTTATTATGCCATTTACGAATAAAAACAAGTAAGAGGAGGAAAAGAAGAAGAAGAAGAACTTCTTCTTCTTCTTCTTCTTTGATTCCTATTCCTTCTTTTCTTCCTCTTCCCTGATTTTCTTCATCTTATTATGTCATTTGTGGACTAAATAGGATAAATTATGTCATAAATGGACTAAATAGGCTAAATAAGAAGAAAAATGCCATTTTTGAGCTTACCTAGCTAGTTATGCCATTTTTGACCTAACTAAGCTTATTGTGTCATTTTAGAGGACAACAAGCTAAGTATATGACATTTATGAGGTTAGCAAGGTTATTATGCCATTTACGAATAAAAACAAGTAAGAGGAGG
This sequence comes from Aegilops tauschii subsp. strangulata, assembly GCF_002575655.3. Lineage (NCBI taxonomy): Eukaryota > Viridiplantae > Streptophyta > Magnoliopsida > Poales > Poaceae > Aegilops > Aegilops tauschii. The sequence goes on from NC_053039.3 coordinate 15,013,693, forward strand.
AAAAGAAGAAGAAGAAGAAGAAGAAGAAGAAGAAGAAGAAGAACTTCTTCTTCTTCCTCTTTTCTTCCTATTCCTTCTTTCCTTCCTCTTCCTTGATTTTCTTCATCTTATTATGTCATTTGTGGACTAAATAGGCTAAATTATGTCAAAAATGGACTAAACAGGCTAAATAAGAAGAAAAATACCATTATCATGGAGGTGTAGGAATAGTCGGGGCCGCGCCAGTGGCCGATGGAGGTGAAGGACCGGTCAGGGTTCCGCCATTGGCAGACGCAGAAGGATTGGTCGATGCTTGTCGGGAGCCATGCTGCACCAAAGATCATTTCCAATAATGTCTCGTTAGCATGATGCAAACTGAAATGTGAATACTAGTAACTAATGACCATTCAAATCAAACTCACCATGGTCGCCGGAGCAATCTGGTGCATCAGCGGAGGGGGCTGACCGTTCTTCTCGCACATGGTCTGCACATTTGGTTCTCACACGTCAGTCATATTAGTTAGTAATGCAAACATTACGTGCATGATTGGCCTAATATGCACGAGAAACGTACCACGACGAGCTCGTATAGGGCCAGGTTGGACGCCTCGTTCTGGTTCCTCTCCTCCTCCAACAGCTTAGCCGTCCTCTCCTCCAGCTCCCTCTCCCTCTGCGCCGCCTCCCTTTTCGCCTGCTCCAAAAGTGCCTGGGTGTTCAATCTCTCTTTCTCAACCATGGCCTGCAACACACCACTCCTCGTTAGCATTGTAATCATTGACGAACGCACACACAATGTAATGGAGGAAAGGTGAGAGAGTCCGTAGAACTAACCGCCATGGCGAGCTCCGTGGGCCGTGCACGAGGCCTTATCTCAGGATCAGAGCTACTCTGGCGTTTCTTGATCTGCGGGAGAGTCCTAGGACAACATATCAGTCCATCACCAATGGCTATGGAGCCATGAGAAGAAGAAGAAGAAGAAGAAGAAGAAGAAGAAGAAGAAGAAGAAAACTAGAAGAAGAAGACGGCGACGCGGAGGCCGGCGCAGCCTGATGAAGAACTCGCGGGGCTGGTCTCCAACATGTCTTTCCATCAGGAAGGGCATCATTGGCGGGGGCGAAGCCGGCGTGCCGCCCCGTCCTCCTCTTCCCCGAGCACCACGACTTCTGCCCCGGCCTCGCCCCGTCCCCCTTCCCCTCGAGGCCGGCTCCACAACCGCGGGCTCAAGAGGAGGAGGGACGCGCTGTCGAGCAGTGACCCTCGCCACCACCGTCGAGGGACCAGGATTCCCTTTCTCCATGGCGAGTGAAAGGAAGAAGTAGAAGCGAGAGGAGATAGATGACAGAAGAGTGTGGGACGCCATTCCCCCTTCCCCCTCCTTATAAAGGGGCGGGGGCGGGACCCGGCCCCCCCGCTCGGCCAATCCAGCCACCAGAGGCGCAGGGAATCGGGACCGACCTGCTGCCCCAACCAGCAACGACCCGGTTTCCCACCTCCACCGCTTGCCACCCCAAGCGCATGGAGGACGCGTGGCGAATGTGCAGAATCGAGGGGACGGGTGAGGCGACCTCTCCCCACCCCGTGATCATGGGGTGTGGGCGCCTTGAAGACCGCGACCTGGCCCCGCGTGGTAAATGAGCCGCGCCTCCACGCCTCCCTCTTTTTATGCGGAAGGCGTGAGCCGCCTCTTTACCATGATGTGACGCATGCATACGGGAACTGCCCCACGCATGCCGCCCACGTCACGCGCACCCCTCCACGCCACGCCGCGCCGCGCGCGAGTCGTGGGAAGCGCAGCGCGCGAAAAGTTTTACCGCGGTAAAAACCGCCCCGCCTGCCCGCGCAATGTTTTGGGCCTGGCCCAACAATGTGTCGCGCTTATGTGTGGCCCAGGCCCGGGGGCTCCTGTCGGTGTACAAAAGGAGGGGCACACTTTTGTACCCCTTTACCTGTGCACGGGCAGTCGGAGCCGCGGCCACGGTGACACCAAGCAAAACAGGGGAGGTGAGCCCAGGTAAGACCGAAGCCCAAGATAACCAGAGCAACGCCAAGGCCAAGACCACAAAGAGCAGAGGGATGAAGCAGGTTCCCCCGCCAAGACCCTTGTCAGGGCAGCTCGCCCCACACCAACAGAGCGAGCCACCCTTGAGCCCACGGTCTCCAACATCACGTTGGGCCAGGGCTCGGGAGGCACCTCCATGGTGGCATGCAGATCTTTGTGAGGACAAGGAACACTCAAGATCAGATGAGGATTAGGAGACGACGATCCTCGGCAGGATCCTTGCTGCGGAAGGCCGCCGGACCCCCGGCAAGGTCCTTGCCGGGGACGACAGCGCGCCACGACAAGACCCTTGCCGGGCCACCTGGCAAGGCCCTCACCGAGGACGCCAGCAGGGCCACTACCAGGCCCGCACCAACCAAGTCTCCACCATCGTTCACATGCAGCTGCCAGCCCAACCAGCTGGGCGGGCACCTGCGTGGCAACATGCAGCTCCCAGGCCAACTCATCATGCGCCTGCGTGGCGGCATGCAGATCTTCATGGAGGCTCTGCCACCGTGCCACCTCAGCTGCCTGCCTGCCTACGTGGCGCCACATGGGTCGCTAGCCAGGGAGCGTGATGAAGCAAGGAGGAGCGGCGACGGACGGGACGGGCCTCGCCCCCGTCCCCGATAAAGCAAGGGGACACCTAAGCTACACATTAAATGCGTCTTGTCCTGTAATACGAGCGATAAGCTCATAGCACTGTGCGCCTTTCCACCTCCTGTGTGCCACTGTGGCAGCCCCTTTCGACTATAAAAGGAGGCCCATTGTCACGCCCAAGATGCGACCCTATCCTAAAGGAACTCAACGGTCCCACCAAGGATAGAAGCGCATCTTGAAGACGCTTTTGCAAGGTAGATATCATTACATCAACATTACATAATAATCGGGGATACAAACAAGGCATACGAATGCCGCAAGAATACATCAATACATCATATATAAGAACAACATCCGACTACGGATGCAACATGAACAGAAACTCAAATGACATCCACCCTGCTAGCCCAGGATGCCGACCTGGAACCTATCCCCTGATCGAAGAAGAAGCAGAAGAGGAACTCCAAAACAAGACATCGCTCTCGCGTCATGATCATCGCAAAACCTGTACCTGCAACTGGTGGTGTAGTAATCTGTGAGCCACGAGGACTCAACAATCCCATTACCATGGGTATCAAGACTAGCAAAGCTTAATGGGAAAGGAAGGGGTAAGGTGGTGAGGTTGCAGCAGCGACTAATCATGTATGGTGGCTAACTTACGCAATCAAGAGCGAGAAGAGAAGCAAAGGAACGGTCGTGAAACTAGCAATGATCAAGAAGAAACCCTGAACTCCTACTTACGTCAAACATAACCCAGAAACCGTGTTCACTTCCCGGACTCCGCCGAGAAGAGACCATCACGGCTACACACGCGGTTGATGCGTTTTAATTAAGGTCAAGTGTCAAGTTCTCTACAACCGGATATTAATAGATTCCCATCTGCCACATAACCGCGGGTACGGCTTTCGAAAGATAAAACCCTGCAGGGGTGTCCCAACTTAGCCCATTATAAGCTCTCACGGTCAACGAAGGATATTCCTTCTCCCGGGAAGACCCGATCAGTCTCGGAATCCCGATTACAAGACATTTCGACAATGGTAAAACAAAACCAGCAAAGCCGCCCGATGCGCCGACATCCTGATAGGAGCTGCACATATCTCGGTCTCAGGGCAACACCGGATGAGCACTACGTACAACTAAAACCAGACCTCAAGTTTCCTCGAGGTGGCGCTGCAAGTGGCTCTAGTTCGGACCAACACTTAGACAAGCATTGGCCCGGGGGGTAAAATAAGATGACCCTCGAGAGAGCGACTCCCTAGGGAAAAGAAATAGGCTGGGCAAATGGTAAAACCAAGGTTGGGCCTTGCTGGAAGAGTTTTATTCAAGGCGAACTGTCAAGGGGGTCCCATAAATCACCCAACCGTGTAAGGAACGCAAAATCCGGGAACATAACACCGGTATGACGGAAACTAGGGCGGCAAGAGTGGAACAAAACACCAGGCATAAGGCCGAGCCTTCCACCCTTTACCAAGTATATAGATGCATTAATAATATAAGAGATATTGTGATATCCCAACATAAACATAATCCAACATGGAGCAATCTTCATCTTTACCTGCAACTAGCAACGCTATAACAGGGGCTGAGCAAAAGCGGTAACATAGCCAAACAACGGTTTGCTAGGAAGGGTGACAAAGGTTAGAGGTTCATGGCAAAATGGGAGGCTTGAGGAGCAAGTGAATAGGTAGCGCAGCAAAGCGATAGAACGAAGCAACTAGCATAGCAATGATAGTAATGAGATCCAAGGTGACGGTCATCTTGCCTGAAATCCCGCTAGGAAGAAGAACGATTCCATGAAGAAGATGAAGCCACGAAGACGAACGAATCCTCACGATCGCAACGACACAGGAACTATCGAGAAGATGCACACAACAAGGTAAACACACCACACATGAACAAGGCATGATGCTCAACCAAGTATGATGCATGACAAAGCTACGTGAAGCTACTCGTGACAAGAGAGGATGCATACAAGAGCAACACATCAAGGCAAGTTTAAATGAGGCCGGAAACAACATATAACAATTCCGGTAAGTCCTCATATGCAAATTTCGAAATTGGTCCAGAACTGAATAAACCTTATGTTCAAGTTGTTAAACAGCAAGTTAAAGAGCACCATGATGATCTACACGAAATTCTAGTCAAGTTACATATAAAGTTCATTAGATTCGGAGCTACGGTCTAGAAGATATGAGCAAAACAAGTTAAACATGGCATTGATGCAAAATGCATGCAAACATCAAGCAAACACCTCAAAACAAGGGTGCAACATGATAATATGAAACTACATGCAAATCTAGGCAAGTTTTATATAGAGCATGCTCGAAACGGAGCAACGGTGCAACACATACACTCCAAACAAGACATAGCAACAATCTGACGAAAACAGCAACTAGGCATAATGCAAGCATCAAAACAATATGCTACAGCAACTCAACATGAAAACAAATGACATGGGCATGATGTACAGGTAAAGCACAACAAAACATGAACACTGAGCTATCTCCAGAAATCAGTAGAACATGCTCAAAAGGACATGGCAAGATTGCAAAATAATGACAGGTTCACAGACTTAGCAGAATTACTGGACATGGCAGAAATAACATCAGGTTGCAATGTTCAGAGCACGAAACCAACATGCTACAGGACCTTAGCATGGAAAAACAAGGCATGGAAGTATTCTACTAAATGCATATAACAAATGTCCTTTACTGACCATCAGCCAAAAAGGACCATAAGATATGATGGCAAGCATGTAAACATAGCAAGTTTCGTTATCAGGTTTCAGACTTAGCAGAAAACAGAGCATGGCAGAAATATTAATATGTAGGCCTCTTTGTAAGCTTGATGTACTCACCAAAAAGCAATGAATGACAAAAAAAGCATACCTACAGCAAGATAGCATACTTATGAAGCTAACCATGGCAAGAGCAATAGCATAGCATGTATGGATCAACTACAATAAGCTTCACAAAATTGCATATCATGTTAAGAATCTGCCAGAAATATTTTATAGCAAAAGTAGAGCAAGATTGAGTCATGTTATCGCACTCCATAATTGCAAACAATTGCAGGAATGGATTAATTACAACTATAGATACAAAACACCGTTACTGAACATCTCCAAAATATGCATGAATCTCTCTGTAACATCAAGTTTACATTGCAACAAAATTACAGCAGACAAGGACTTGGAGAAATCACGAAGTCCCAGAAATCAGAAACATTACGGAGCCTAGTTTGCATGCTTGTGCAAGTCACCACAGAGATCACAAAAATACATGGACTAGACCAATGGAAAGATGGCATGGCATACTCCAAAACACATGTAGAGCTCATGCCCATAAGATGCACAGAATAAATGATACAAAAATGACAAATCTCCAAGTTCTGATAAGAACCAAAGAATAACAGCAACTAGCACTCTTCCAACAGAGATTTGGGCATCAAGATGACCTCTAAAGAACATGGCGCAATGGAACAAAACGTAGAGCATCACGAGATGAACATTTTGACATATTACACGCGCAAAACGGAGATATATGCATGAAGTTATGATGCAGAGAACATGTCATGATACTGTGAAAAACATATGACTTGGAAATAATCGGGGTCTCAGGAAAAAGTCAACGCACGGGGGGGGGGGGGGGGGGATCCCAGATCCGATCGGCGCGAGCTATCGAGCTCGCCGGAGCACTCGCCGGAGCACCGGCCGAGGGAGGAGGAGGAGGAGGACGGGGCCGGTCGGGCGAGGAGGAAGGAGGACGGGCCCGCCGGCGAGGGTGCGGGCGGCGGGAGCGGGACGGCGCGGGGCCGCGGTCGATAGCGGCGGCCGGCACCGGAGGCGGCGGCGGCGAAGGAGGCGGGACCGGGTGGCGGGCGGCGGCGCTGGACGGGCGGCGGCGCGGGCGCGGCGGGCGCCTCGGGCCCGGTCGCGGTCGGGGCGGGCCTGGCCCGGGCCTGGGTGGGCCGGCGGCGGAGGGAGCGCGGCGGGCGGCGCGCGGGACAGGTGGCGAGGCTGGATTGGCCCGGAGCGGCGGCGTGGACGTCCGGCGGCGGGTCGGACATGTCCGGCGCGGAGAGGGGAGGATTTTAGGGTTTGGACTACGGGATTTCGGGGGAAGAGGCATATTTATAGGTAGAGGGAGCTAGGAGAGTCCAAACGGGGTGCGGTTTTCGCCCACGTGATCGTGATCGAACGACCGAGAGCATGGCGGAGACTTAGAGGGGTTTTGGGGCTGTTTGAAGGGGGGTTTTGCTGCAACACGCAAAAGAACTTTGCGGATGCCCGGTTAACCGTTGGAGTACCAAACGACCTCCAAATGGAACGAAACTTGACTGGTGGTCTCCCGGTGGTATACCAAGGCCACTTGACAAGACTCGGTCCATTCCGAGAAAGTTTGACACCCGCACACGAGAAGAGGCAAAAGGGGGCGCCGGGTGACATAGGAGTGCCGGATTGCAAAACGGACAACGGAGAAAATGATCGGGTGCAAGAGACGAACACGTATGCAAATGCGATGCACATGATGACATGATATGAAATGCAGATGATGACATGGCAAAATGCAACACGCAAGCAGATGACAAGGCAAGGACGATGAATAACTAGCAGACACCTGTCGCAATGGATCCGGGGCGTTACACCCATGGCATAATGGAGAAGGATTCGGCTCTTTCGAACCACACACACACCACAGCTAGTTCGAGAGCTCAAGAACTCTCTGAAATACACCCACCAAAGTAGGACTAGGGTTTTACGCATCCTCGCGGCCCGAACCTGGGTAAACGATCCTCGTGTTGGTTACTAATTCTGCTCTTCTCGCAACCCCGCGCCCCGGCAACCGTAGTAGGGATTCTTGTGATCCCATAGGTGTCGTTCCACACCGACATCTTTGGCGCGCCAGGTAGGGGGCGCAATTGTGAGAATCTGGTCTAGTAGCTAGCCTAGCAGTTCTTCATCGCCATGGCTCCCAAGAAGAAGACGACCACGGCGATCGGCTCGTTGTGAGCCGAACGGCCTGTGCCAGTGCGGCCGAGTAGTGGGCCGGTCGTGGACAGGACCCGGGCCACGGTCCGCGAACACCAGCATCGCCCTGGCAGTCAGAGCCTGGCGAGCGGCGTCGTTCGCGCGCCAGACGACCGGCCGCATGTCGCCAGATCCAAAGACGGAGCTGGACCCCCCGCAGGCGGCGCGGGGCCCTCCAGGAGTGTCGTTGTGCCACCCCGGGCGGCGCATCGACCTCCAAGACGCCCACGCCGGCAACCACTGCGCGCTATTCCCATGGTGTGCGCGACGAGTAGCGTCACCACGCTGGTGACCCTGGGCACCGCCGTGGGAAGAGCCCTGTGCGTCGTCCACGGGATGAAGGAGTTCAGCATGCCCGCCGAAGTGCTGGCGAAAATGGCACGCAGCCACTGGATCGTAACGGAGCTCCTTCTAACATGGTTAGAAGTCGAAGTGCGCCGCAATCCACGCAGCTGTCGCCGCCGCGCGCGCAGCTGCTCCTCGACTTCCTTCCTGCTGCAGAGAAGCTCGATGAGTGGAGGGCCACCATCTGGAGCCTCGTCGCCATCGCCAACAAAGACGATCCGCGGCCGGCGGGGCCCTCGGGTCGGCGCTCCACCGAGCCACCACATGCTGGCGCTGGGAGGACCGGGGGAGCTGCGGCCATGGTGCACTCTCCTCCTCCTCGCCAGCCGCCGCGGACGTCGGCCTGTTGTGATGACGCTTGAGATAACATCTCCATAGCGTCGTCCGACCCGCAGACCCTCCGCGACCAGCGCCAGTTTCTTCGGGAATGAGCTCACGAAGACGCTCAGACCACCATCGAGCGCCGGCTTGAAACTTGCCACCAGTCGGACAAGCGGGCGGGACCCGCTATGGACCACCCAGCACCGGGGGGCTCCGGCGGCCTACCTTACGAGGTGGGCTGCCCGGCCTTCACCCGTGAGCTGCGGCAGTTCCAGTGGCCGTCCCACCACACGTTCAAGCCCGACGTCGGCGAGAAGTACACTAGCAAGACCCGTCCGTCCGAGTTCCTCAGCATCTACACCATCGCGATGCAGGCTGCTGGAGCTCGCGACGACAAGGTGCTTGCCAACTATTTCCCGCTGGCACTGAAGCCTAATGTTATGTCTTGGTTGATGCACTTGCCAGCGGATTCCATTTCTTCTTGGTCGGATATGTGCCATGAGTTCGTTGGCGCCTTCACAGGAGGCCACCAAGCTCATGGCCAGGCTAGTGATCTACATATCATTCCCCAGAAGGAAGGGGAAACCCTGCGCAAATACATCCAGAGATTCAGATGGGTGTAGTACAACATCCCCGACGTTCATCCCGCCGCTGTGATCAGCGCGTTCCATCAAAACGTGCGCAACCGCAAGATGCACGAAGAGCTGGCGATGACCAAGGTTAAGGATGTGGCCTAGCTCTACGTTCTGGACGATAGGTGCGCCCGGGCTGAAGAGGGAAGGAAGTACCCCGACGAAGATGCCGGTGCAGAAACCGACTCTATCGACGAAGACGCCGCCACCCCGACGAAGAAGGGTCGGCGTCGCAACAGGAAACGCAAAGGCAATGTCGTGCTTGCCGTTGAAGGATCTGACGACACCGGCGCTGCCAAGAAGGTCAAGGCAGACGCCCCCGGCAAGGAGATTGCCGGGTGCGCCACCTGCCGGGCCTTGGCGGCTACCGACAAGCCATGAAGCTCCGGCAAGCAATACTGCAAGATCCACCACACCAAGGGCCACGACCTCCAGACCCGCCGACAAGTCGAGCTGCTTGCTGAGAAGCCAAAAGTTGAGTACGAGAGGCGGGACAAGGAGAAGGACCAGGATGGTGCCAAGGGATCTGGCAAGAAGCGTGGCGGCCAAGGAGGCCGCCGCGGCAAGGACAACCAGCAAGAGAGGCCCGCCCGGGGCCGTGACAAGAAACAAGAAGACGATGATCACGACGAGGACAACGAGTCCGGTGAGCAAGTGTTCCAGAAGGCTACGGAGGCCATGTGCGTCGATGGTGGCGCCTCGCTGCATACTTCTCACCGCCAGCTCAAGCAGTGGGCGCGTGAGATTACAGCAGCGGAACTGTCGTTCGACGCTCAGAAGCCGCTGAAGTGGTCCAGCACGCCCCTCATCTTTGACGCCGAGGACCACCCTGACCGCACAACCGTGGTCGGGTGTTTGCCATTGTTCGTCTCACCAACGATACGCAACCTCAAGGTGAACAAGATGTTGGTTGACGGCGGGGCCGGCCTGAACTTGATCTCGCCTGTCATGATCAAATGACTGCAAATTCCTAATGGATACCTCGAGGAAACGGGTACGTTTCAAGGGGTAAATCTGGGGAGGAGCCAGCCGAAGGGGAAGATCACACTGCCCGTGACGTTTGGAGGGGAGTTGAACTACATGACAGAGAGGATCATCTTCGACGTGGCCGAGATCCCCTTGCCCTACAACGGGATCCTCGGCCGCCCGGCACTAGCCAAGTTCATGGCAGCATCACACTACGCCTACAACATGCTAAAGATGCCCGGGCTGTTGACCATCATCTCCGTCCCCTCCGACAAGAAGGACGCGCTGATCTGCGCCGACCAACTCTACCGGGAAGCAGTTGCAGCAGCTGCCGTCAAGACCTCTGCTCATGCCGCAGAAGGCCCGGAAGGGAAGAGAAAGCCCGGCAAGACCTCTCGCACCCACTCCAGCAAGCACGCCTCTTCGGAGTGCTACGCTACCGTCGAGGACGTGCCAGAGAGCTCTACCGGCAAGAGCAAGAAATCTAGAGCCGAGCCACCGTAGACCAAGAAGGTGTCCGCCAGGGAGGATGGCACGGGTGGGGCCTTCACCATAGGCTCCACCCTCGACAGCAAATAGGAAGGCATACGACGTGTTTGCGTGGCAAGCATACGACATCCCCAGTGTTCCTAGGGAGGTGATTGAGCACCACCTAGCTGTCTGCCCTCATGCGCGGCCCATCAAGTAGAAGGTCAGAAAGCAGGCTCTGGAGAGGCAGGAGTTCATCATAGAGGAGATCAGGAAGTTGGAAGCGGCGGGTTTGGTGAGAGGAGTGCTCCACCCGACATGTTGGCCAATCCGGTAGTGGTGCGCAAGGCGAATGGGAAGTGGAGGCTGTGTATTGATTGCACAGATATCAATAAGGCTTGTCCTAAGGACCCCTTCCCGTTGCCGCACATCGACCAGATTGTTCACTCCACGGCTGGGTGTGATCTGTTATCATTCCTCGACGCCTACTCGGGCTACCCCCAAATCTTCATGACAAGAGAGGATGAAGAAAAGATAGCATTCATCACTCCATGTGGTACGTATTGCTTTTTACGGATGCCTTTCGGGTTGAAGAGTGCTGGCTCGACATTTGCAAGAGCGGTCCAAATTGGTTTTGAACCTCAGCTCCATAGAAATATGGAGGCATACATGGATGACATAGTGGTCAAAACCAAGGACGGGCCAACTCTTGTGCAAGATCTGGAAGAGACATTTGCCAACCTGCGCAAGATCAACCTTAAGCTGAACCCTGAGAAGTGTGTCTTCGGCGTTCCGTCTGGGAAGCTTCTCGGATTCTTTGTGTCGCAGCGCGGGATCGAGGCAAACCCAGACAAAATGAAAGCTATTGAGCAGACTGAGGCGCCCAAGCGGGTCAAAGACGTGCCTCAGCTCGCTGGCTGCGTCGCTGCCATGAGCCGATTCATCTCCAACTCCGCCGAGCGTGCTCTTCTCTTCCTCAAAATCTTGAAGAAGGCAGGCCCAATGGAGTGGACCCCGGAAGCGGAGGCGGCATTGCAGGATCTGAAGAAATACCTTTCCTCCATGCCAATACTGGTTGCGCCTAAACCACAAGAGCCGTTGCTGCTGTATCTAGCGGCGACGAATCAAGTGGTCAGCGCCGCACTGGTGGCGCAAAGGGAGGTTGACGAAGAGGCAGCGGCGGTGGCAGAACCAGCGGATGGAAAGCCAAAGATCCCCCCGGCAGGGCTTGGTGCCGGCAAGGCAGGGCCCCCGGCAGGATCTGACGCCCCTAAGGCAGTGCTTGCGCAGTCAGGCGAGGTGGTGCGGAAGAAGAAGATGATGCAGCACCTGGTTTACTTTGTCAGCTCCCTCTTGCAGGGGGCTAGGTCGAGGTATTCCGGTGTGCAAAAATTGCTCTTCGGCCTCCTTATGGCCTCGAGGAAGCTGCGTCATTACTTCCAAGCCCACGAGATCACTGTCGTCACCCGCCTCCCATTGCAACGAATACTGCATAACCCAGATGCAACCGGAAGGATTGTGGAATGGGCCTTGGAGTTGTCAAGTTTTGGTTTGAAGTTTGAAAGTACCTCGATGATCCATAGCAGAGTCTTGGCGGAGTTCATTGCAGAATGGACCTCAACCCCTGACGAAGAAATCCAGGAGACCGCTCTCCCCGGCAAGGAAGCATACCGCGACTGGATCATGTACTTTGATGGGGCTTTCTCGCTACAAGGCGCTGGTGCCGCCGTGCTACTCGTCGCGCCCACCGGAGCGCACCTCAAGTACGTGGTCTAGATGCACTTTCCGAGGGAGATGTCCACCAACAACACTGTGGAATACGAAGGGCTGCTTGCCGGTCTCAGGATCGCAGCAGACCTCGGGGTTAAGAAGCTCATCGTCAGGGGTGACTCGCAGCTCGTTGTCAGGCAGGTCAACAAGGATTATCAGAGCCCATTGATGGAGGCTTACGTAGATGAGGTGAGGAAGCTGGAGGAAGGCTTTGACGGTATCCAAGCGGAGCACGTCCCTCGAATGGAGAACGACATCGCCGATTACCTGTCAAAGCGTGCTGCATTCAAGCTACCTGTGGAACCAGGTACCTTTTTGCTCCGGTTAACTCAACCATCTGTCGAACCATCAACGGGGCAGAACAAGCGGAGGAAGTCAGGTCCCGGCAAGTACTTTCCTACCGAGCCCCCTGGGGTTGCTGGCCAGGGTGCTGCCGCGGACGCTGAGCCTGCCAAAGGGCAACTGGCTCCGGCAGGGCGTCAAGCCCTGGCCATGGAGACAGCCGTGCCCATGGCTTAGGAAATTCCTTTGGTCCTTGCCGTCGAGCCCCAGGCTCCGGCATGGGCACAGCATACTGTCCGATTCCTCCAAACAGGGGAACTTCCTAAGGAGCAGGAGGAAGCGGAAAAAGTAGCCCGCCGGTCCGCCCTGTACCAGTTCGTCGATGACGTCCTGTACAGGAGAAGGCCGAACAGCATAAAATTGAAGTGCATCCCCCCGGAGGAAGGACTGGAGTTGTTGGCAGAGATACATGGAGGCATATGTGGCTCCCACATAGGGTAGAGGGCCCTTGCCGGAAAGGCGTTCCGGCAAGGTTTCTTCTGGCCCACCGCCCTCCAGGATGCGACGGCACTAGTAACCAAGTGTGAAGCGTGTCAGTTCCATTCAAAGAAGCTTCATCAACCAGCTCAGGCCCTTCAAACAATCCCTCTCTCCTGGCCATTCTCGGTCTGGGGGCTCGATATACTGGGCCATTTCCCCCGCGTTGTCGGGGGCTTTGAGTACTTGTACGTTGCAATCGACAAGTTCACAAAGTGGCCGGAGGTGGAAGCAGTGAGAAAGGTGACTGCTCAGTCAGCTGTCAAGTTTTTGGTGTGCCAAACAGAGTCATCACCGACAACGGCACGCAGTTCACAAGCCACACCTTCATGCAATACATTCAAGACCTCAGCAACAAGGTCTGTTTTGCTTCCGTGGCACACCCACGGAGCAACGGCCAAGCGGAGAGGGCAAATGCTGAAGTGTTGCGAGGCCTAAGAACAAAGACTTTTGACAAGCTGCGCAAGAGCGGAAGGCGCTGGATTGATGAATTGCCGGCGGTTCTTTGGTCGATCAGGACGACGCCAAATCAAGCCACCAGCCAGACACCTTTTGCCCTGGTATACAGGGCAGAAGTAGTTCTCCCCATGGAACTCATATATGGGTCACCTCGAGTGCTCGCTTATGATGAGCTTGAGCAAGAGCAGTTGCGCCAAGATGACGAGGCGCTCCTTGAGGAAGATCGTCTTCGGGCGGCTGTGAGAGCAGCACGCTACCAGCAAGCCTTGCGCCGCTACCATAGCCGCAAGGTTCATGCCCGAAGCTTTGAGGAAGGCGACCTTCTTCTTCGGCGCGTTCAGTCGGCCAAGAATTCCAACAAGTTGACACCAAAGTGGGAAGGCCCTTATCGGGTAATGCGAGTCACCAGGCCCGGCGCAGTCCGCCTGAAGACCGAAGATGCTGTCCCAGTGAGTAACTCCTGGAACATCGAGCATCTTCGCAAGTTTTACCCATAAGGCGCGGCTTGCCGGGCCTCCCGGCAAGCCACCTTTTGTACAAGCTTTGCCGGCAAGGCATGTAACCCTTCGTACAAAGCCAGGCGCAGACCCTGAGCATGAATAAATGAAGAGCTGGCGCCCTAAGTTATAGAATGCATGCTAGGTCGAGTCTCTTCCTTGGTTAGGGTTGATAGTGCTTAGCGGCGACTAACCCCTAGCCTAGAGGTCGAGTGCGCGTCTCTCTGTTTCTTTTCTATCCTCTTTTGGTTCGCAGGGCACATGAGCACTTCTGCTGAGCTACTTGGAAGAAAAGGCACGGACCAGCGTCCCAACCCCGGCAAACCAAAGTTGCCGGCGGCTGCAAGTACAAGGATCCAACCGCGGCGAGATGAGGTTGCCGGGGGCTGCAGATCCAGATAAGTCTTTTATCCTCTGTCATGCATTTCGTTATGAAACTGGGACACATGAAACCTCATTTTATTTCTAGGCCACTGTGCTCCCCTTTTCTATACCCAAGGATTATCTCCTGGGCCCGAATTTGGTTGTAGCCGCGGCGGCAAGGAAATAGAATGAGGAGCCCAAACCTGCTTCGTCCCTGCCTCCGCCAAGGGCGTGAGAACGGTCGAACAAAGTGGGGGGACGGCAAGGCCTGTTGCCGGGCGGGAAATGTTTATCTTAAATAGTAACAAGGATTCACTCCTTGTCGTGGGTTCCATCCATGAACAAAAACCCCCGGCAAACACCCCTTTTTCATTAAAAACATCCCGTATAGGTACAGTTCATACGGAATGAAAAACATGAGCATGGGGGATTAGAAGCTTTAAATTTAACAAGGCCTGAAGGCTTACAGATTAAAAAAAGAGGTGAGATGCCCGTAATCCCTTTCTTGTCCCTCTCCTCAGGAGGCAGGTCATGGAGGCGAAAGGGTAAAAGGGGCGCCTAGGCGAGCTACGAGCAGCAGAAAGCACCAAGAGAACACCTCGGTGGCCGCCCACGGGTGGGCCGGTGATGACGGTGCCGGGAAAGGAGTTGGAAAACGAGGCGGCAGGACCGGCAATATGCGATGAAGGTGTCGATGCCCGCGTACTCCGAGTTGACGGCCTTGCCGCCCACCCTCTTCCTCTTCCTCAGCCTCCCGACGCCAGCCGCCCAAGGAGACGGCCGCGAGAAGTTCAAGGAGCTGGCCCCTCCCCTGGCAAAGCTCTATCGGAGGAGCGGCCAGGTGCAGATGCTGCTGCTGCTGCACCCGCCCAGGCACGGGGTGTCCGACCCCTAGTCGGACTCGTCCCCGTCATCTGCCCCGCTGTCCTCCTCATCACTTTCGCTCGAGGGAGAGCTTCCATCGTCGGAATCTCCGTCGGAGGAGCTCTCCACGCAGCACTTCAGGCGAGTCCCGAAGTCTCCGAAGACCTTGACGGAGAGCAGGCTGCCCTACATTAATTTGAAGTAGAGGACGAGCCCCGCCGTCAGGCTATGGATGCGAGCGAACGACTTCCATCCACGACGGAGGTACATGACCCGAGGAGCCGGCAAGTCGACATCGACCCGCGTGCCCCCATTCCCACAGCCCCTCATGTGCAATCTGAGGGATTGGGGCGGGTCATGCTCCATCTCCCGAGCAAACGGGGCGGGAAGACGAAGACGGCGACGCGGAGGCCGCCGTAGCCTGATGAAGAACTCACGGTGCTGGTCTCCAACATGGCCTTCCATCAGGAAGGGCATCATTGGCGGGGGCGAACCGGCGTGCCGCCCCGTCCTCCTCTTCCCCGAGCACCACGACTTCTGCCCCGGCCTCGCCCACGGCCTCGGCCCCTCCCCCTTCCCCTCGCGGCCGGCTCCACCACCGCGGGCTCAGGAGGAGGAGGGACGCGTTGTCGAGTGGCGACCCACGCCGCCACCGTCGAGGGACCAGGATTCCCTTTCTCCATGGCGAGTGAAAGGAAGAAGCAGAAGCGAGAAGAGATAGATGACAGAAGAGTGCGGGACGCCATCCCCCCTTCCCCCTCCTTATAAAGGGGCGGGGTCGGGACTCGGCCGCCCTGCTCTGCCAATCCAGCCACCAGAGGCGCAGGGAATCGGGACCGACCCGCTGCCCCAACCAGCAACGGCCCGGTTTCCCGCCTCCACCACTTGCCACCCCAAGCGCATGGAGGACGTGTGGCGAACGTGCAGAATCGAGGGGACGGGTGAGGCGACGTCTCCCCACCCTGTGATCATGGGGTGTGGACGCCTTGAAGACCGCGACCTGGCCCCGCGCGGTAAATGAGCCGCGCCTCCACGCCTCCCTCTTTTTATGGGGAAGGCGCGAGCCGCCTCTTTACCACGATGTGACGCATGCATGCGGGAACTGCCCCATGCATGCCGCCCACGTCACACACGCCCCTCCACGCCACGCCGCGCCGCGCGCGGGTCGTGGGAAGCACAGCGCGTGAAAAGTTTTACCGCGGTAAAAACCGCCCCGCCTGCCCGCGCACCGTTTTGGGCCTGGCCCAACAACGTGTCGCGCTTATGTGTGGCCCAGGCCCGGGGGCTCCTGCCGGTGTACAAAAGGAGGGGCACACTTTTGTACCCCTTTACCTGTGCACGGGCAGTCGAAGCCGCGCCCACGGTCACACCAAGCAAAATAGGGGAGGTGAGCCAAGGTAAGACCGAAGCCCAAGATAACCAGAGCAACGCCAAGGCCAAGACCATAAAGAGCAGAGGGACGAAGCAGGTTCCCCCGGCAAGACCCTTGCCGGGGCAGCTCGCCCCACACCAACAGAGCGAGCCACCCTTGAGCCCACGGTCTCCAACATCACGTTGGGCGAGGGCTCGTGAGGCACCTCCATGGTAGCATGCAGATCTTTGTGAAGACAAGGAACACTGAAGATCAGATGAGGATTAGAAGACGACGATCCTCGGCAGGATCCTTGCCGAGAAAGGCCGCCAGACCCCCGGAAAGGTCCTTGTCGGGGACGACAGCGCGCCACGACAAGACCCTTGCCGGGCCACCCGGCAAGGCCCTCACCGAGGACGCCAGTAGGGCCACTACCAGGCCCTCACCAACCAAGTCTCCACCACCGTTCACATGCAACTGCCAGCCCAACCAGCTGGGCGGGCACCTGCGTGGCAGCATGCAGCTCCCAGGCCAACTCATCAAGTGCCTGTGTGGTGGCATGCAGATCTTCGTGGAGGCTCCGCCACCGCGCCACCTCAGCTGTGTGCCTGCCTACGTGGCGCCGCATGCGTTGCTAGCCAGGGCGCGTGACGAAGCAAGGAGGAGCGGCGACGGACGGGATGGGCCTCGCCCCCGTCCCCGATAAAGTAAGGGGACACCTAAGCTACGCATTAAATGCGTCTTGTCCTGTAATACGAGCGATAAGCTCATAGCACTGTGCGCCTTTCCACCTCCTGTGTGCCACTGTGGCAGCCCCTTTCGACTATAAAAGGAGGCCCATGGCATACTGGAGAAGGATTCGGCTCTTTCAAACCACACACTCACCACAGCTAGTTCGAGAGCTCAAGAACTCTCTGAAATACACCCACCAAAGCAGGACTAGGGTTTTACGCATCCTCGCGGCCCGAACCTGGGTAAACGATCCTCGTGCTGGTTACTAATCCTGCTCTTCTCGCAACCCCGTGCCCCGGCAACCATAGTAGGGATTCTTGTGATCCCATAGGTGTCGTTCCACACCGACAGTTTGTCACCATGTTAGGGTACGAACTCGACCTCTTTGTGCGTTCTCTTATTCCGATTCTTGCACAAATATCATTGCCATTGTTCTTACCATGAGTGAGATCAATCTATCCTCCGAAAAATTCCATTGGAATGGATTTGATGCAAAAACTTAGGGTTAGGTTTCTGCCGAACTTATCTCGGACCGACCGATCTGAGGATCTCGGTCTCACGGATTTGGCTCAGGCCATTGCAGAAGTCCAACTCGGTCTGACCGAAGTGTACTAATCGGAGTGACCGAAATCACTTACTCTGTGAAACCCTAGCATCTCGGAGTCACCGAACTACATTTCGGTCTAACCGAAACTGCATGTTTAGATTCTGTAAATGCTTCGGTGTCACCAAGTTTGTCAAATCGGTAGCTCCGAAATGCTTTCTGCAGAAAACTAAAGTTAAGTTTTTGTCTCAATATTTTTGCAAAATAGTTGTGCTTTGTGATGCTCATCCACTATCTATACCCATCTATTCATAGGGCTAGTTTCAGAGATGTCAGAGGGCAGTGACAGTCAGAACAGGTCTGAAGAGCAATTGAATCTCAGTGAGGGCACTAGTCCCTCCAACATCAGCTATGAAGATGGTAGTAGAAGCACTCCAAGCAGCTTGCCTAAGGCTGCTTCTAGGAAAAGGAAGAAGAGAACTTCAGAATCTGAGGATGAGGACTTTGTTGTTGATGAGGAGGTCACCTCCAAGAAAAAGGTGCTCAAGAAGGAGTATGTTGCTGCTGCTTCCACAAAGCCTGGTATGCCAAAGAAAGCTCCTGCTAAGAGGAAGCCTATGCCTAAAGACAGAGCCTCTACTCAGGAAACTATGGAATTCACCCTTGAACCAAGATAAGAAGAGGCTGCTGGAGGAAAGAAGAGGAAGGAGAGAGTGAGGAAGACCATTGCCAGAGTCATTGGCAAACCATCTATGGTGAGAGACTGATGAAGAAGAGGAGGAGGACGAAGAGCTAGATGCACCACCTCCAAAGACTCAAAAGCTCATGGGGGATGCCATAAGGACTGGGGCTGCTCCATCTAAGCCTAAGTCAGCCCCCAAGCCTCCAACTCAAGCTCAAGCTCCAAAACCTTCTGCACCCAAGAGATCCACCAGAAACATACCTGTTGCTGAGAAGAACAAGGCCCCAGTGCCTGAAGTTCAAGAGGATGAAGAACCACAAGTGCTCAGAAAGTTGAAGTCAAAGATTCCAGATCATAGTGATGATCATCCTGTTGCTAAAAACATGAAGAAAAGGAAGGATGCAGGTCTGAGATTGTGGAGACAGACTGATCCCTATGCCACCAGGAGAAGGACTGCTGTAGATTATCGTTTCCATACCGAGGAACAACAAGACTTCTATGAGACAGTCTTGCTAGACAAGAAGCCCATTGTCAGTGACATGAGATGGGTTGACTGGACATATATTGATGACAATGAGGACTACTTCCCAGGTGTGTATGAGAGCTTCAGGATGAATGAAGTGGACAAGTTTGTTGGTCAAAACTTGACCAAATAGAATGATGAAATGACAATGCAATTCTACTCAACTGCTCATTTCTATCCAGATGGCAAGATTATGTGGATGACTGAAGGAACTAGATATCAATCAACTATCTCTGAGTGGGCCAAGTTGATCAATGCCGCAAAGGAAGGCGCAAATGACACTAATGTATATGCCAAGCCAAGGAAGGATCACAACTCCATGACAAATATGTACAAGACTATTCCTGATGATTCCTTGGAGACTCACAAGCTTGGGTCTATATACTATCTACTGTCAGGTCTGACCACCATCAACAACATCTTGAGGCACACTCTATTGCTCAAGTCAGGGGATCATAGGATGATCCGTGGTCACTCCATCAACTTGCTCCATATGTTTGATGTGCCACAGAAGTTCAAAGGATGACTTTGATTGTTGAGACAGTGAAGAGAACTGCAGCTGATCAGAAGAGATCATGTGGATATGCCCCTCATATACAGATGTTGATCAACACCAAGATGGGCAAAGGGACATATCTTCTAGATAAAGAGCATATTCCCCTGAGGCCAGAATTTGAGGACAATGAGATTGTCAAGGATGCATCTCATCCAACATGTGCAGAAGCTCAGGAGAAGAGAGAGAGAGAGAGAGAGAGAGAGAGAGAGAGAGAGAGAGAGAGAGAGAGAGAGAGAGAGAGAGAGAGAGAGAGCAAAGGCTGCAAAAGTAGCAAGGGCAGCCAGTGCACCAGATGCTTCACAAGTGATGCTCAAGACCAAGCAAGATCAACTCAGTTATCTGCTTGAGGCTACTGTGAGGATTGAGAAGGGCTTGGCCACCCTGACACAGAATCAAGAGAGTCTTGATAGGATCATTGAGACTAAATTCCAAGATCTAGATGTGAAGGTCATAGAGATCCAGACCACTGTGGAGAAGCTCCAGGAAGAAGATGAGGACAGGAATGATAGACCTACCACAGACACTTTCCAGCAATGCCAAGGGCACAAAGGTCTTCAACAGTGCCAGTTCTCAGTGACACTAGGACTACACTCTCAGCACCTACAACAACTGCCACTGTTGCACCTCTAGTTTCAACTCCTCTAGCTCCACAGACATCAGCTGAAGTATTTGCAGATGGACTCCTCTCCATGCCATCTACGCACACCGGAGCAACCAGCCAGAAGACCACTTCAGGAGCTCCCGGAGATCATGCCTAGAGAGCCGCATAGCACTATGCATTTTCAAGCTTTTTGGTAACTTGTTGCCAAAGGGGGAGAAAGTATATATATCATTAGGCTTCGAGAGAGAGAGAGCGTTTTTCCTTTTGTTGCCTCTCTTGCTACTTTGATCATTTGCTTTGATCATTTGCTTGTTTGATTCCTATTCTATAATATTTGTGCTTGTTTGTGAGATACTCTTGTGATCATGTGTTTGATCATACTATACCTTAATGTGTGCTTGCATGATGCTATCTATCATATTTGTGTATGATCAATCATGTTTATCCTTGGTGATGATTGCATCTTGTTTAAATCTTATCATTTTGAGCGCTCCACCAAGATGTATGTGACATGGAAGAGTGACCCATGATCATAATCGATTGTGCATTTGCATTCAAAAGCAAATTTTAAATAATACACAAATTTAGGGCGAGCTCTTGCTTATCACATACTTCTCAAAGCGACGATGTATTATTTCATTCATATTATCATTTGTCGAAGCTTTGATCTATATGTTGTCATCAATTACCAAAAAGGGGGAGATTGAAAGTGCAACTAATCCCCGGGTGGTTTTCGTAATTCATAAAACATATATAGCCCATTGAACTAATATCCATTCAAGTTAAATATTTCAGAAAGTTTAATGATTGGCATGGCATGGACTAGAGATTTGGAACCCTCAAAATGCTAAGGACAAAGATTGGCAAAAGCTCAAGATTCTTCATTTCTATTTTAGTGATCCCAGATCACATTGAGTCTATAGGAAAGCCAATACTATTAAAAGGGGATGAGGTGTTGCTTGATGGTCTACTTTCTCAAAGTGCATAGTGATATTGCTCCAAAACCCTCAACCACTTTCTCTTTTCCAAATATGTCCAAAACTCAAAGTCAAACTCAGCCCCACCAATTTGATCTATCCGGCGCCACCGAGTTCATTTGACCTAGCCACTACCAGAAACCCTAGACAATTCAGTCACACCGATACGGATCTCGGTCTCGCTGAGATGGGCTTGCACACTCTCTGTTGCCTGTTATAATTATTTCGGTCTCAAC
Source organism: Aegilops tauschii subsp. strangulata (assembly GCF_002575655.3). NCBI lineage: Eukaryota > Viridiplantae > Streptophyta > Magnoliopsida > Poales > Poaceae > Aegilops > Aegilops tauschii. Next base: position 15,035,045 of record NC_053039.3, read on the forward strand.
GAAATGTGCAATTTGTCCACCGAATTTGCTTGACCAACTCTCTGTTTGCTCATTGTTGAAATCGTCTCACCGAGTTCAGGTTTTTCCCTAGCCCTAGCACATCGGTGTCACCAAGTTGATCATGTCGGTCCCACCGAGATTCGTAACGTTCACATTTTGAACTGAGTCAATCTCAGCAAGTTCTTCTATTCGGTCTGACCGAGTTGGGTCAAATGTGTGTAACAGTTGGATTTTGTGTGGAGGCTATATATACCCCTCCACCCCCTTCTCCATTTGTGAGAGAGTCATCAGAACGTTCCTACACTTCCACTACTCATTTTCTGAGAGAGAACCACCTACTCATGTGTTGAGACCAAGACATTCAAATACAACCACAAGAATCTTGATCTCTAGCCTTCCCCAAGTTGCTTTCCACTCAAATCATCTTTCCACCATAGCCAAATCCGTGAGAGAGAGTTGACTGTTGGGGAGACTATCATTTGAAGCACAAGAGCAAGGAGTTCATCATCAACACACCATCTATTACCTTTTGGAGAGTGGTGTCTCCTAGATTGGTTAGGTGTCACTTGGGAGCCTCCGACAAGATTGTGGAGTTGAACCAAGGAGTTTTTAAGGGCAAGGAGATCGCCTACTTCGTGAAGATCTACCCAAGTGAGGCAAGTGCTTCGTGGGCGATGGCCATGGTGGGATAGACAAGGTAGCTTCTTCGTGGACACTCCGTGGATGGAGCCCTCCATGGACTCACGCAGCCGTTACCCTTCGTGGGTTGAAGTCTCCATCAACGTGGACGCACGATAGCACCACCTGTCGGAACCACGCCAAAAATCTCTGTGTCTACATTGCGTTTGCCTTCTCCAAACCCTTCGCTTTACCTTCATATGCAATGTTTTACTTTCCACTGCTACACTCTTAGAATTGCATGTGTAGGTTGATTGCTTAACTTGTGCTAAGTTGCTAAAATCTGCCAAGACTTAAAATTGGGAAAAGGCTAGATTTTTATTTTGTCAAGTAGTCTAATCACCCCCACTAGACCTACTTTCGATCATACACCCACTCATAGCAGCCCATCCTCTGTCTCTGGCGTGCTCGGCTGATGTCTACTACGCAACCTTCTTCTTGTAGACTCGTGTTGGGCCTCCAACCATAGAGTTTTGTAGGATAGTAGCAAATTTCTCTCAAGTGGATGGCCTAAGGTTTATCAATCCGTGGGAGGCGTAGGATGAAGATGGTCTATGTCAAACAACCCTGCAACGAAATAACAAAGAGTCTCTTGTGTCCCCAACACACCTAACACAATGGTAAATTGTATAGGTGCACTAGTTCGGCGAAGAGATGGTGATACAAGTGTAATATGGATAGCAGATATAGGTTTTTGTAATCTAAAAATATAAAACCAGCAAGGTAGCAAGAAACAAAAGTGAGCAAAAACGGTATTGCAATGCTTGAAAACAAGGCCTAGGGTTCATACTTTGACTAGTGCAAAGTCTCTCAACAATGATAACATAATTGGATAACATAACAAATCCCTCAACATGCAACAAAGAGTCACTCCAAAGTTTCTATCGGAGAACATAGGACGAAAACGTGCATCAACCCCTATGCATAGATAACCCCAATGTCACCTCATGAATCCGCGAGTTGAGTGCCAAAACATACACCAAGTGAATCAATAGAACATCCCATTGTCACCACAGATATCCCATGGCAAGACATACATCAAGTATTCTCAAATTCAATACTCAATCCAACATAACGGAACCTCAAAGAGCATGATTTAATTCATCACAACAAGATATAGAGAGTGAAGAAACACCATATGATCCAACTATAATAACAAAGCTCGTGGTACATCAAGATCGTGCCAAATCAAGAACACGAGAGAGAGAGAGAGAGAGAGAGAGAGAGAGAGAGAGAGAGAGAGAGAGATATCAAACACATAGCTACTGGTACATACCCTCAGCCCCGAGGGTGAACTACTCCCTCCTCGTCATGGAGACCGCCTGGATGATGAAGATGGCCTTCGGTGATGATTCCACCCTCCGACATGGTGCCGAAACGGGGTCCCGATTGTTTTTTCATGGCTACAGAGGCTTGCGGCGGTAGAACTTCCGATCTAGGGTTCTTTTCGGAGGTTTCTATATTTATAAGAATTTTTTGCGTTGGAAACAAGTTAAGGAGGTGCCCGAGGGTGATAGGGTGTGCCCCTGGCTTGTGGACTCCTCGGAACTCTTCTGGTCCAGCTCCGGTGCTTCGGGGGTCTCTTTTGGTCCATAAAAAATCACCGTAAATTTTCAGCCCATTTCGAGAAGTTTTATTTCTGCACAAAAAAGACACCACAGTAGTTTTGCTGAAAACAACGTCAGTCCGGGTTAGTTCTAATAGAATCGTACCAAAACCATATAAAATTGTTGCAAACATGGCATGAATACTTCATAAATCTACTATATCTAAATAGAAGCCCCCCACTACCTCATTTCTCTTGACATGCAAACTATCCACATAGCAATCAACATGCAGCCATACACCTCGGTCCACCTGGGCAGTCTAGCCACATCAGTTAACCTCAGCACATCATCAATTCCAAATACCCTTTCCCATTCCTTTGATTTAATTTCTCCTTTTCACTGATTCGTTTTTCTTTTGAGAAAACACCCATTCGTTTCTTCACCACGGAACACTTCATTTTTTTCCCGAAGGCTTACTGCTCTGGCCCGAACGCACCACTTCTTCTACTCCACGGCAGTTTTGTTCCACAACCGATTCCCCGTTGTAGGGCCAATATTTACTCCAAGGGAGCGTTTTCTTTCTCCACATTCTCTGTCGCTGTCGTTTCCTTCACCTTCTTGAATCCCCATCAAATCCCACTACTGTATTGCAAAAGAAACGGAGGACCGGTCGGGAGCCGCGGCCAAGCTTCCAGCATGGCCACACCCGATGCTACGGCTCCCGACTGGAAGCTTGGCCGTGCACCGCCGTAGGCTGCCTCCATGGTCAGGCTCGTCGGGGAGCAGTGACGGGTCAAGCCGAAGGGCTTCGACACACGCGGTCGCGCGCCGACAATGACGCGTGCTGCTGACGACGCCATGCAACGTCACGCTGCGATGCCGTTCCGGGACGAGCGGCGTCGTGGCGGAGGGCCTCCACTGTGCGAGTTAGGTCGAGCCAAAGGGCTTCTCCACACGCCATCGTATGCCGACAAGGACGCGCGCTGCTCACGACGCCATGCAACGTCGCGCTGCGATGTCGTGCCGGGGCGAGCGGCGTCGTGGCCGAGGGCCTCCACCGCGCGGGTTAGACGCCGCCTCCGTTGTAGCAGCTGTGTCGCCGGCTGGGCCAACCTGAGAGAGCGCCATTGTTTCATGCCAGATACGAATACGTTGTTGTTGCCGCGTGCGAGGTCCAACACGTGTTGTTTGCTGCTCTTGATCGCATCGTACCAGGCAGCAGCTTCTTCGGTGAAGAACATCTTCCAGGTGCTGCTTGGAGTAGCACATACTCGATCAAGTCGATTCCTACATGCATAGATGAATATACAATACACCATTAGTCAATAGATGTTTGATCTTAGTTGCAAAAGAAAGTGCGTCTTCTCCATATACCACCCTCATCACAACTTCCTGCTCACATCTCCCTAGATAATCAACAACCTTGATGGGGCTAATTTGAAGTTTTCAATCTCCACACACATCGCATGTTGATGCCACACGTGCTGCCTGTTGGTAATCATCCCTTCATGCATATGACAAAAAGATTGCCAAACTACGCAAACCGGTTCCTTCTGTGTATGTGTGTGCTGGCTTCCTTTTTGTTATATTCTGCAGGTGCCAATGGTTGCCCTCAATATCGATGGCCTTTGGCAGGAATTGTTGCCTTTGGATCGCTTTCGTCATTTTCTTTGCTGTGTGTCCACGTTCTCAATATGTCAGGTAGCTACTTCCATCGGCTCCTGCTCTATGGTTTCTTGGTCACAATTGGTCCGGTCATTACTTTTCTCAATTTCATGGTGCCTAACTATATTAATTAACCATGGTACTGAAAATATTCCTTACCTTGCTCTATGTAAGTCCTTCCCGATCGATTGTTTCAATTGGGGTTCAACTGCCCGCCACTGTTGGCGGTGAATCAATACAATATATACATTTATACCACTAATAATTTGAACCATTGTCTCTATATGAAAACTATCATATTGTTGCTTATCATCACCTATATGAAATGTTATATTATTGATTCAAATGTTTAACTTATTTTCTATGTGGATGTTACTTAGCAATTCACAAGAAATTCCCGCGGCAACGTGCGGGGCATCAACTAGTTATAGATACGTCGAAGACATATCATCGGCGGGGCATCATCTTTGGCTGAGCTCGGCGCCCTCACGGTACCTGTCACACCGGCCCTCTTCAATATATGTATAATATCCCGTTTCCATTTCCTTTTGGATGTCTCACATCGCAGACATGTCTTTGCAGGCCAACGTAACCCGGTGCACCATACTCTACACCATCAGCGGCCAGAAGGTGGACGTGGGAAAGGCGACGATAGTAAAGCCGAAGGAACAATTGTTCCACAGCCGGCCGATTCCCCCTGACGTCTTCAAGGTTCCGTGGCTAGTGTCAAACTGGGCCACGAGAATTTTTCTCCTCTGGTAGCACTAGGGGGAGATGACGACGAGACCCCACGGCGGCTTGGTGATTGCAAGAGTTGGGTCATGTTGTGGCCGAAGAGTCTGCTTCGTCTGGAGGCGGCCGGGAGCACACCCACGACCACGCAGCCTCAACAAGGTATGAACACTAACACCCAACCTACCCAATTAGCGTCGCCTGTCGTGCCGAGTGATAGAGGACGGCGTGAGGAAGAGGCTCCATTAGTGGCTGATGATGTCATCGCCGTCGAAGAAACAATGCATGATGCCATCGACGAGGGTGACGATGACCCTCTACAGTATCTCAATACCGGTGCCTATGCACTACGGGAAACAGGAAATTTGCCCTCAGGAGGCGTCTTTGCCGTCAGCTTTTCGTCGGGAAGACGACAACGAGTGGGTTTGCCGTCATCAGTAGACGGCAAAGAAAAACTGACGATAAAAAAAACTTTGCCGTCTGCGAAAATAAATACAGACGGCAAAAAGCTCGCTTTGCCGTTTGCAGCAAAAATCACAGGCGGCAAAGAAACTTTGCCGTCTTTATTTGTTTTGGTAGACGGCAAAGATTTTTTACCGTCTGTGTTTTTTTGGCAGACGGCAAAGTGATCTCTTTGCCGTCTCTATTTATTTTCGTAGACGGCAAAGAAGAAGCACATCAGGCGGATCAATCACACGGATTGATGACTTGGCAATATCTCAAACGCACATCCCACGCCGTCGGACGCACGCCTCCACCCACCGCACGACGCACGCCTCCACCTACCCCACGACGCACGCACGCCCCCACCCACGAAGCCATGACCCCACCTGCTCCACCCGCGACTCCCATCTCCTCCCCTGTGTTCCCTCTTCTCTCCAGCCTCCACCTCCCCGATCGGAGCAGTAGCACCCCGCCGGCCAGCGCCCTCATCTCTCCTGCTCCCTGCTCCCTGCTCCCTGCTCCCTGCTCCTCCCCCGAGCTGCCAATGGCCACAGGGCAACGCCCGCCCGCCCGTAAGGCGCCCCGAGCAGCCGAACGCTGATGCCAGCGCTCGCCTGTCCCCAAACAGGTGCACGCCGCGGCTAGTGCCCCCCGCCCGTCCATCCGCCGCCGCGCCCAGCATCCTCCGGCCGCCGCCCTCCGGCCCGCCCTCCCGCCCGTCCGCCGCCGCGCCCAGCATCCTCCTGCCGCCGCCTCGCACCACAGCTCCTCCGGTCGCGCACCCAAGCCCGTCCACACTCCGAGCTCCTCCTCACCCACTGGTCGTGCTCTCCGCCTCGCGAGCTCCGCCGCAGAGCAGCCGGGCGCTCCACCTCGTGAGCTCCGTCGGTCAAGCACCGCCCATCCCCGACCTCCCTCGCTGCCTCGTCGTGGCGTCGGAGCGAGTCAGCTCCCGAGCGCGGCTAGGCCGGAGCGACATGGCTGAGAAGGTCTTGGAGACGGCGCAGCGAGCAGAGCACGGCAGAGCAGTGCGGCCAGTGTTGAGGCCGGGCGGCGGGGCGAACAGAGCACTGCAGGGGAGAAGAAGGACCCGATTGATTTTTAGATTTAATTTTTAGGGTCCTTTGTATTAATTTCCAGGACTATTCTGTAGCTTTAGTTTTTCGGGTCATGTTTACATTATGTACTGACAGCACTGTCATGCAATGAAAGCAATAAACATGGCCGAGCCTTTGCCTGTTAAAAGAAGAAGAAACATGGGCAGTGCACGCAGACCGCATCCCTCGGGAACAACACTGATGTGTGTTTTTTTATTTGATCCTTTTCTTTGCCGTCTGTGTATATGAGGCTGACAGCAAAGACAAAAATAGCTGACGGTAAAGATATAGTCTGGCTGACGGCAAAAGTACTTTTCTTTGCCGTCTGTGATTTATAAGGATGACGACGAAGTAGATTTGGCTGACGGCAAAGTCTTTGCCGTATGTTTGATGAAAAGCAGACGGCAAAGTATTCTTTGCCGACTTATCTTTGCCGTCTGCTTCCTGACGGCAAACTCTTTGCCGTCTGGATTTAGGCCTTTGCCGTCTATGATCCACAGACGGCAAATTACCTGTTTCCTGTAGTGATGACGACGAAGGATTCATGGCTCAGCAATCTGAGTACTCAGGGTTTGAGCGTGATGAGTTGGTGCCTGAATTGCCGGAGGATGAACGTATGATAGGCTCACTTCCAATAGCAAAGAAGCATAGGAAGAGATCGAAGAAAGGCAAAGGTGCTTCTATGAGCTAGCCGCCTGCGCAACCTCGGGTTGAAGACCGTATACCTTTCATAGGTGCGGCGAAATACCATATCCCCGGTGATCCGATTCTAACTAAGGCAGCGGTAGAGGTCATATACGGCGATCTAAGGAGACTTCATGACGATGTGCCGTGGAGAGAGAAAAGCCTGATTGCCTCAAAATATCCAGGATACCCGCTCTATGTGGTTAACGTGTCGCAGCAAAGGATGTACGTCGACACATTCCCTGCGGAAAAGTTCTTCCTTCGATTCGATTACATCTTCGACATGTTTCACTTGAAAAATCTGAATTTTACGTTTTTCCACCTTTTTGCCTTGTACATGAACTACATCATCAGGATTGAGCAAATACCTTATATCTGTGTCGCTGACCTATACTTCATGCACGAGGGCTTCTTGGCAGTCTGCCCAAAGCACCGTGAATATGCGAGTAACTACATCGCCGATTTCATGGTCGGCAATAAGGACAAGGAGACGATTCTCGTGCCTTATCATCCCATGTAAGTCATCCGCGAATATCCTTCCTTCGATTTCAATCATTCATTTGCACGCGTGGAGGCTAATTTGAGGTGTACTTATTTTGCGCAGCGACGGGCGCACCGTCCTTATCATCCTTTACCCCCGATTTTCCCATGCTCTTTACTTGGACTCATCGAAGAACATGAAGAAAATTGATTACACCCACATCAAGTCTGTTCTCGACAGTGCTATCTTAAGCTACGGCCTACAGGGTAGAGAGATCACGCTCAAGAAGACAAGGAACCGCGCGCCCGCCTTCGGCCATAAGACTGACTTCTGCTGCATCCAGCAACCGAGTGGTACTCTCAGTGATGGATTCTATGTCCTCCACCACATGCCGGAGTACAGACAGGATCACCAGAACCTTCGCATGTCACCTAGATCTGGCGGTGCCAATATTCTGCAATGGGCAAAGAAACTAGGAGATGTTCTGGATCATCGACTCCGAGCTGAGTCCTATCACATCTAGCGTGAACTTTCCCAAATCATCATGAAGGAGGTCCTCGAAAAAATAGGGATGTTCTACGAAGGTCAAATGTCGCGGGAAGACGTCCGAACACGCGTAGCCGCTCAGCGTCTCGACCTGAAGCCTTTCACTTCGCTTGGGAACTATCTCCCTGATTTGGATGGATGACACGACATGTTGGAGTGATTGACGATATATGACAATGTGTCCGTTTAGTCCATACTTTCTCTACGACCAAACTTTGAGTTATGCACGACGAAACTTTGTGATGTAATTAAACCGTCCTCCTCAACTAGCGAAGATCACTCTAGTTAGGGCATTTTGAGTACGATGAACTTTCTTATTTATGCTTATGATATGTTGCTTCTATTCTTGCAGACTGTGTCTCTTTCTGTTGCTCAACTATATATGTTGCATATTTTCGACTCATGTGACGATGCAGGTACATAGATCATCGATGGCGAAGAAGTGCTACGCCAGTAGTATACGACGAGTGGCCTGAGTGTCAGGCCTAGGTGTACCGGTTTCCGAGCGACAACCAGAGAGCATTCGTTAGCAGAGCCGAAGCGGAAAATAGTTAGTTTAGGTTCACGCTAGTGCGAGAGAGGAATCCGAACCGGCGCCTTAAGAAGTACTGCATTATGTATGATGAGACATGTGAGTTAACTTGTATTGCTATATCGTGCTTATGATGTGACGACATCATTTGTGTTGGATGATATGATGAGACTATTATGTGTATGATATGATAAGCATATTGCATGTTTATGATATAATTAGAATACTGTATAAAACCTGTAGAAAAACATCGCAAATACGTATCAAAAAAATGTGAAAATATAGCAGTAGCGCTCTTAGCACTAGAGCTGATATGGACAGCGCCACTGCTAAGTAGGTATAGTTGTAGTGCGGGTCAAAATGCGTTACCACTAAACGTTAGCTGTAGCGCCGTTTCAGTAGCGCGGGGCCCGCGCTATTGATAGCCCTTAGACCCGCGCAACTGCTAGGCTTTTCTCTAGTAGTGGTATAGGATCATCACGATTATAAAAAGATTGCCTTTGTGATAACGATCCCTTGGAGAATCTTCCTTTTCTTTCTCTCAATTTTGGAGCAAGGAAATGTCTGGGATCACCATAACTTTATTTTTATTAGATAATTGACCATGCGTTGTAACAGAGTATAAACATTCTATTAAATTTGCCTGTGATTGTCAGTCTATTAGTACATTAGTGCGTGAAAATCTTATAGCAAGTTTTTGCATGAAATTGTCATGATTTATCTGTCATCCTATCATTAAACACTTGTATGGTAAAAAATTATTGACTTGTCAATGGGACTGCCTCGCCAGAATTCTTCACTAGCGCTGTCTGCTTCATGCACCCCTTGAGGCCTCGTTTGATGAAAGAGGTTTGGAGGGGATTACAGGGCATCGCTATGTCTCGTGTTCAGCGAGTCGAGACCTCGACTAGGTAAAGCGCACGAGCATATCGGCCGGCCCAGGTTCGTGGGTATATATGAGACATCGCTGCCTCGTTTTCCTTTTTGTTTTTCTTTCATGTTTTTCTTTCATATCGTTGATTCCATTTTTAAATTTATTTACAATTTTAAAAATTGTCTAAACATATATATTACAAAAAATATACTTTACATAGTATTTAGAAATATGTTAATCATGTATTTGAAAAATGTTGAACAAGTATTCAAATTTTTTTAACGAGTATTTAAATATATTGAATGATTATTTGAAAAAATATTGAACAAGTATTTGAAAAAATGTTGATCATGGAACAAGTATCTGAAAAATGTTGAACAAGTATTTGAATAAATGTTGATCATGTATTTAAAAAATATTGAAAAAGTATTTGAAAAAATGTTGATCATGTATATAAAATTGTTGAACAGATATTCGAAAAATATTAGAAATTTATATGAAATTTTTGGATCATGTAATTGAAAAATGCTAAACAAGTATTTGGAAAAATGTTGATCAGGTATATAAAAATGTTGAACAAGTATTTAAAAAATGTTGATCATGTGTTGAAAAAATATTGAACAAGTATTTGAAAATATGTTTAACAAGTATTTGAAAAATGTTGATTATGTATATAAAATGTTAAACATGTATTTAAAAAATGTTAAACAAGTATGTGAAAAAATATTAATTATGTATATAAAATGTTAAACAGGTATTTAAAAAATGTTACACAAGTATTTGAAAAACCTTATACACAGCATCTTAGCAGTAGCGCTGGACAAAATTATGCGCTACTTCTATTTAGTAGTAGCGCGTGTAAATAAACCGCGCTATTGCTAAATCTACTTAGTAGTAGCGCCTGTAAATAAACTGCTCTACTGCTATCATTTTAGGCGCACATGGCTAGCCCACTTAGGAGTAGCGTGTATCCGTACACAGCGCTACTGCTATGCTCCGTAGCAGTAGCGCTTTTCACGAACCCGCGCTACTACTAACCCTACCTTATCCTCCCCACACGGCCGACCCTCTCACTCACTCTCCCTCTCAGTCACTCTCCCCCGCACGCCCCGTCGTCCGTCGCCGCCGCGCTGCTCGTCCATCGACGTACTCCATCCATCCCTCCTCCTCCCCTCCCTCCTTCGGCCACGCGCCCTCCTCCCTCCTCCTCCGGCCGCCCCCTCCTCCCTCGTCCTCCGGCCGCCCCCTCGTCCCTCGTCCCTCCTCGGCCAGGAGCCCTCGTCCCACCGCCCCCTCCCTCCTCCTCCTCCGGCCGCCCCTCCCCCTCCTCTCTCCTTCCTCCTCCCACCCCTCCTCCCTCCCTCATCCGATCCCACCGGCCTCCTCCCCCTCCTCCTCTCTCCTCCCTCCTCTCCCTCCATCTCTATTTTTTCTGTTTTTATTGTAGTTTTTTTACTATTGTATAATCTAGTTTTTTACTGTTTTTAGTAAGTGTTTAATAGAATTAGTAAGAAAATTAATAGAACTAGTCGAACTAGCTTATTTTTAGTAAGAACTAGTTTATTTTTATTTATAGTAAGTGCTTAGTTGAACTAGTTGATTTAATAGAACTAGTCTAATTACGATTTTATATAGAACTAGTTTATTTTTAGTAAGAAAACTAATAGAACTAATTTATTTTTAGGTGTATTTAACAGTATTATCGGTTGATTCGTTTTGAAGTGGACATGTCATATTTTGAACATGTCACATTTGTTGTTATTTTTTAGTTAAAGCAATTATTCCCGCATCGACGTCGACGATGCCTATCCCGGATCCTCATCGTCGAATCAGCGGAGGACACCTGCTTGATCATAGGGGCCATGTCCGGGACTGGGCTCCGCCGGGCTGGTATTGGGAGGTGCTATCTTTCGGGGGCGCAGCTTGGTGAGGAGCCAGCCCGTCGTTGACCCGAACCTTCTTTGGTGGCGGTCGCGTGGGCCAGTGACGGTGCGGAGGCTTTCGTCCCCCGCGGAGGTGGTACGTCACCGTGTCAGCGAGGAGGACGAGCACGTCCGTCGCTACATGATTGCGTCGGAGGGCAGGTTCTCCAATACCTGGCAGGTTCTTCAAGGATCTCACTGGAGCTATGATCCCTGTGATGGTTCCTTTTCTTTGGGTGTCCACCGCCTGCGCCGATACCCATCGTTCGCTAGGGTTTTAGCTGTATTAGTGATGTTATATGTATGATACTATTCGAGATGTATTAGTGATAATATTCGATGATGTACGGACGCAAGAGATGATTTAGTTTTGCTTATTGAATGCATGCTAATTTGAATACTTATTTATTTTATGATTTGGTTTTGCTTATTGAATGCTCAAATTGGAGAAGTACTTCTATTTTGATGCTCAAATTGGACCCCACTATGCAAGGCGTATGCATTTGATTAGTTGATAGCTTATAGGGTTTTTGTTTTTGCAGAAATCAAGGAGCCCCTCCATCATCCCCGCCGTCGTCCCCGTCACCGACCCCCTCCGACCTCGAGGTGAGATCAGCCAAATCTCCATGTCAATATGAGTCCTATAAGATATTTTGAAATGTTTTTGTTCGTATTTTCAACCATTGAAATGCAATGACCATCAAGTTTGAATGCTCATATGATGTAGATATAGACATGTATATCTTGTGTTGCTCAAATAGGATATGTTCTTGCCCAAGTGGCCGACCATGTTTGCAGGTTACACCTCCGAGTGGCCTATGCTTTGCCGGAGCGTTGATTAGTTTCCGTTCCGGCAAATTTCAGGCGCTCGATATGTCCTTTTTTAGCAATGGTCATGCCGGATTTTTCCGTAAATTTTGGCATGACTTGTGCTAGAATATGTACGAAATATCGAGTGGCCTGGATTTTCTAGAAAGATAATTAAACGACATTTCGGGTTGACTTTAAGTCTGTTAAGGCTCCATACATGACAGTAAACAAATGAGTGAGGGAGAAAGTCTGCACCATATATGAGAGAAGTAGAATCCCGACTATTGTCGTGGGGGACGTTTTTCCTCCTCCTTGTGCTAGACCGTTATTATGCACTAGGGGAAGGACGAATAACGACCATCACCGACGGTCGAAAAATCAGTCAGGGATTGTGTCCACCATATATGAGAGAGGACGAAGAATCCCGACTGTTGTCGTGGGGGTCGTTTCTCCTCCTTCTCCTTGTGCCAGACCTTTGTTATGCACTAGGGGAAGGAGGAGTAATGACCATCACGGACGGTCGCAAATGTCAGAGAGGAATCAGTGAGGGAGAGTCTCCACCATATATGAGAGGACGAAGAATCCCGACTGTTGTCGTGGGGGTCGCTTCTCCTTCGTTCCCGTGTGCTAGACATTTTGGTGTAATGCACTCGGGGACGAAGGGAGGAGCGACCATCACCGACGGTCGGATATATACACCACGTGAGTTGAGAGTTTTCAAGAAAAGACTCGGCAGACCGATAGTCAACCCGTGATGAATAATAATGATCTAATTTAGTTTTTGTAGTACATATATTTAATTATACAAGTTTAATCTTTGAATTATGAACATAGGATTAGTAGTAGCGCGAGTTGTGTGCCTCATCTGATATTTCGGAAAGGTCGCCATGATGTTTTGAACATACGACCAGGTCATCCTACGAATCACTCCTGTCCATATCGGATTTCTAAAACCGATGAAGACATGACAATCAAAGATTGGAAAAAATGTATGGTCAATCGTAGGGCTACTTGGAAGCAACATTGTGCGAAGGGCAAGAATTGGAGACAGGATAATCTTCATTCTCCATAATGGAGAGTCAGGGCCTATCTTGTTTTATGCTATTTTACCTAAGAGAAGGTAGTAGGTCCTAGGTACAATGTGTTATAATGTGGTACAATGTGTTAGAGTTGATGATAATGATGAGGAGTTATGATTATGACTAGTGACCAACTTGCTATATGATGTCTCATTGATGAAAATGATGATCATGAGGAGGTGTTATATGTCAATGATGTATTATGATGATAAGTTGTTAATGGATGATGATGATGATATTTATTATATCATTGGGTGAAAGAACCGCGGATTAGTTTCAAGTGGATGTCCAACCACTTGAAACTAGTCCACGGTTCTTTCACCTAGTGATGTAATAACTCATTATGATGTAAAAACAATTTCTAAATTGCTGCTGTATGAAAACTTGTATAAAGATGTATGAATACAACATGAAATAAATAAAAGATATAATACGGAGTAATAGTAGTAGTGCGGACTGCGAGAAGCGCTAATAGTAATTACCAGTAGCGCCCTTTCCAGAAAGCGCTACTACTAAGTGGATATAGCAGTAGCGCGGGTAAACCCACGCTACTGATAACCTTTAGTCGTAGCACCGTACTAGTAGCGCTGCCACCCGCGCTACTGGTAGGTCAAAAACCCGTGCTACTGCTAGGCTTTTCCCTAGTAATATAGGTTGGCAGCCTTGCTGTCACCGATAATTCTGCTTCGTTTCGCAGTAGGAGCACATGAATCTTTCATCACCTAATTAGTCCGGTCTAACTACCGGTGGCGCTAGCAAGCTTCGTACTTCCTCGTAAACTAATATAAGAGCATTTAGATCACTCTCTTATATTAATTTATGGAGGAAGTACTATTTTATTTCTTCAGTTTTGCAGTGGTCCGGTGTAGACAGTATTACCATGTGGAGAACAAATAGTATTGTATATATAGGGCTTTGCCATTTCTCGATCGAGCCAAGCTTCCCACTATTCCATACTACCCCAAGACTTCAGTTCTTCGTCTTTACTACCAGTACTAAGTGGTTTTTCTAGCTAGTTGCTGATGCACTCATGGGAATTTATATATCTTGTACTATTGTCAGACAATTGGAAGGGTAAGTTAAGGAACCAAGATGAGAACACCAACGTACCACATGTGTTAATTAAACGAAGCGTACGACTGTGGGAGTTTTTTTTAGAACTATACCCTTGAGTGCGAGAGGTGTTTTTTTAGGGATCTGAATACGAGAGATATGCATGCACACTTCACACTGGGCTGGCTTTGTGGTTGTTTATCCGCGGTGCTGATGCTAGACGTGCAAGTGTGCATACGCACCTCTCGCACTCAGACCCCCTCAAACTATTAGGCCATTTTTGCGAACTTTTCTAGACGTGTACTTTTTTAAATTCATGAATTTTTAATTATAATCATGAACTTTTTTTAATTCATGAACATTGTTTTTGAAAGTAATCATATTTTTCAAAGGATTGAACTTTTTCAAACCTGCAAACTTTTTCAAATATTATGATTTTTTTAATTCATGAACTTTTTTCGAATTCATGATTTTTTCAAATTTTTAATTCGTAACTTTTGTATTTATTTTTAAGTACTACGCTATAAGAGAGTAGGGAGCAGAAGAACTCGAACTGAAGAAAAAACTGCAGCGCACGATAAAAGGACGGTATGTCCAAATGAGTGAAGGAGTAGTGGGCCGAGGCCCAACAAGATCGCTAGTGTACGCCAAGTCCTTTCCTGTCGCTGAAGGCGCCAAATAGAGCCTCTTGACGCTGATGGTGGTGGTCACATCGATGTCACACCTTAGTGGGTTAGGCCCATCCCATTTTCAAGGCCTCTCAGGGCAAAGTTGGCCTCATTCTCATTGGGCGTGTTGGGCGATGACCCATGACATCTAACTTAGATCCAAATTGCTTCCATACATTCACGCAGTCGATTGCTATTAACCATCCAATCAATATAGTCTACCGACCACTTTATCCATCTTTATTCAAGAACAACTGATGCAGTTGCCCTGTCTTGTTCAGTTTCCTTAGGCGCAGCTACTTATGCTTCGGCTGGCCTGTACCCGTCTTTTGGTATTCTTACCCTGTATCTTCTCCATATTCTGTAGAGGGGATAACCACCATCCACACATGGTACATTGTGTATTGTTTCTTTTTTTTACCAAGCAATTACAAAGAAAAATGGCAGAAGGTCATGTGCTAATAGAAAAAGATAAGACGTAATCCCGATTTCTCCATATGAATATTGTTTGGATATCAAAAAAGTGTCGTGGGGTTCCTCTGGCTTGGGCTGGAGTGGCACTACTTAGCCCAATAGAAAGAGATAGAGATGAATAAAACTGATAGGTAACGAGATTCAGGTAAACTGATGGAGGAGAACACACAATTTTCTAAACTTGTTCTCTCTATATCTACTAGAGATTGTACCTATGCTATGTGAAAATAGCATGCACTGCTCCTAGGTAAGATCCAGGAGAAGTGTCATTAAGTAATTCGGTAGTCTGAGTTCTTTCATGGCCATGATGTAGCATTGCCTAGCCAATTATCCTCCCACAATCTAATTTTTGAGCCATCTTTGATAGAGAAGGATCCATAGAGAAAGAAATGTTTTGGCTAGGCACTTGGTATCCTACTAATCCATCTTTTGGTCACTTTGGATCCATCCATATGAATCCAATCTGTGTTTCTTCCACCCAATGATATAATACTAATCCATCTTTTGGTCACTTTGGATCCATCCATATGAATCCAATCCATGTTTCCTCCACCCAATGATATAATAACTCATCATGATCATAATGACATAACAATCTCTTAATTGCTATTATATCAAAATTTGTATAACAATGTGTAAATACAGTATAAAAGAAAAGAAATGAAATACAGATGAAAAGTAGTAGCACGGGTAAAATCCCATGCTCCTACTACTTAGCAGTAGCTCTGGTACAGAAGAACGCTACTGCTAATTGAGTTAGTAGTAGCGCGGTTGGACCAGCGCTACTGCTAAATTTTAGATGTAGCGCCCTAGCAGTAGCCCGGGTGCCCGCGCTACTGCTAGGATAAAACCCCGCGCTACTAGTAGGGTTTTCCCTAGAAGCGTCATATTAAATTTTCATGTTTCTTATTTAGGGATCGTAGCCACAAGAAAGACGCTCGATATGAGTCATTCGTTCTGAATGGTTGGAACATGAAATCAAGGTTAAAAGAACATGTTGCTGACGTGGGTAGTGTCCATAATCAAGCAAGGAAAAAGTGCCTTGATTTTCAGAAAAACAATCAACACATTGATGTTGCTATTCAAGTTTAAAGGGAAGCTTTGAAGATTGCATATTTTACTCCACTGAATGCCTGTACTGAGACAACTACACTACCACTAAAGCTAGGATTGTATTTTAGGTGACATGACGAGTCGAAGAACTTGCACAATAAAGAAAATTATCTTGGAAGTTCATGACTTCTTAGCTTAGAATGATTCGGCTTTGCATATGTGATAGTGCAATCTATTCTCAAATAAGTTCACAATAATGTGTTTTATTCCCTTTTTGATGAGTCTAGATATGTCTCTTGCAAAGAACAAATGGCTGTGGCCTGGCGGTATGTTGATAGTTTCGGAGATTCTAAAGCAAAATTTGCGTGTCTGGCGCACGTGAAAGATGCAACTTATTAATACCTTAGCATTTCAATTGATTCTCTTTTTGCAAAATATAAGCTGAGTTACAATCAAGTTACATGACAAGGGTATGATGCGCTAGCAATGCGAGGTGAGTCTTTTTCGAAACCGAGGAAAAGTATTTGCCTCAAATATTAATTAAGAGGAGAATAGAGTGGGTGTTACATGCCCCAAACAAAATAAGATTACTCTCTTGCATAATGGTATCCAATTTTTTTGCACTCGCGGCGATCAAAGATGAGCCCCCTCCTTTGATGGCATTGAGAAATTTGTGGTGGAGTGCATTCCTCTCAATCCAAATGGTCCAACTAATAAGAATTGTGAGGCACGCCATGGCCTTAATTATAATTGGTGGTGTGGATGTCGGAACGGTTTGTACAATAATTGATCCTTGATGTAACTCTCAAGTTGCCAAGTGGAAATGTTGATGCTCTCAAGGTGTAGCCATTCATTTGCTAAGTTCCAAAGACGGATGGAGAAGCGACCCTTGAAGAAGAGATGTGCACCAAGTTGCTATCCAGCATGCATAGAGGGTGGCTACAATTTGGACATCCCCGCCTAGTTAGTCTATCGGCAGTCCAATGGCCAACCAAGCAAAGAACTTTACTTTCTGGGGTGCCCAAGTCTCCCGAACTGAGTGCTCCTTGCCATTCACATACCTAGGTCTTCCTCTCACCACTCATAAACCATCTACATAGGATTTGATGCCTATGCTATAGAGAATTGAGAACAGACTCATGGGATGTTCTACTCTTCTATCACATGGGATAAAATTGCATTATGAAGGCTGTTTTCACAAGCATGCCTACTATTACTATTTGTTATTTTGCCTTGCCTATGGCTGTGATATATCAAATCAGAAAATATCTAAGGCATTGTTTCTAGAAAAAATATGGTATGGAAGACAAAGGTTGTGCACTCATTTCTTTGGATAAGGTGTGTAAACCCAAAGGTCAAGGTGGTCTAGGTGTTTTGGATATTTTAACTCGAAATAAAGCCTTGCTAATGATGCGACTCCACAAATTGATGAATCAAGATGATCTCCATTGGGTGAAGATCATATGGGAAACATACTATTTTCTAATGGATCATCTACTGACAGGAAGGTGGGTTCCTTCTGGTGGAAATCCATTCTTAAGCTCATACCTTTGTTCATTCAAGTTTCTTTTTGTCAGGGTGGCAATGGTAGAACATCCTTGTTTTGGGAAGACAAGTGGGTGACCCAACAATTGGTTTCTATTTTCCGGAACTACACCCTTTCTGAAATATTTCATTGCAACGGATTCTGAAACAAGTGTACCCGGAGGAACTTTTTCATAGGCCACCATCCATTCAAGATTTAACATTGATTTCTACAACTCTAGAATGATCTTCATGCTAGACAAGTTACACCTCACAATGACACTTGCATTTACCCATGGGGATTCACATATTCATATGCCAAAATGTATAAACATGTTAGGGGCACTGACAAGGCTCATTATTTATTGACCAACCTATGCAAATGTGGGGCTATATATGCTCAGATACAAGATCTTTTTTCGGATAGCTCTCCATGATATGCTCAACACCAGGAATCTCCTGAATAGGAAACCATTCTACCTCCCAAGTTATTGTTGTGTAATGAAACACAAGAAGAAACTCTGATGCATCTTTTCTGGGATTGTACCTTTGCACAACAATGATGGTGTACAAGTCTTCCAAATAAACATAGAGGTATATTTTTCTTTCTATGATGAAGCTCAATTGGCTCTCCTGGAACTTCCCAAGGATATTGTTCTTGATATTGTCATTATGGGTTGCTGGAGCATCTGGAGTCAACGTAGTGACTAAATTTTTAGAAATGCAATGCTCAACTTTGATAATTATTTCGAAGGAGCTACTCAAGTTTACAATGATGTGTTTGAAACCACATAAGGTTGAACAGCTCAAGATTTGGTGCACTAGTTATTTGTGATCAGACAACCTAATCTAGTTTTATCATGTGGCCTAGAAAGGGTATTGAGTGAACCCCTTGGTTTTTATTTCTCTAATAAATACTTTGTACACTTCTGTTTGCGAGAAAATTTCCAATCTATTCATCTTTAATCGTGGCAGTACAACGAACTACATTTTTTTGCGAGAAAACTTCCGATCTTTTCATCTTCAATCATGACAATACAATGAACACCAGAAATAATAAAGATTACATTCAGATCCGTAGACCACCCGTCGACGAGTACAAACACTGAAGCGAGCCGAAGGCGCGCCACCGTCATTGCCCCTTCCTCGCCGAAGCCGAGCAAAACTTGTTGTAGTAGACAGTCAGAAAGTCGTCGTGTTAAGGCCCCATAGGACCAGTGTAGCAGAACAGCAACCGCCGCTGATGAAGAGTAGCGTAGGTAAGAAGGATCCAACCTGAAAACACATGAACATAGCCGAACTACGACCATATTTGAGCAAATCCACCAAGGACCGATCAACCGGAGACACACCTCCACACGCCCACCGATGATCTAGGCACACCATCCGGACGGGGGGCTGCGGGGAGAACCCTATTCCATCGTCAGGGAGCCACCGTCGTCTCGTCTTCCTGAGCAGGACACAAACCCTAACAAAACGCGAAGAAACAACTGCAAACAGAGCCTTGCCGGCCCTCCCATCAGTAAGGGCCGAAATCCACCGTGCCTCCATGGCCCTAAGGCCACCGGAGACGAGGCGGACCGACGGCGGCGCCGACAGGAGGTAGGAGAACCCTAGAATTTTCATGGGGAGGAGGCAGCCCGCTTAGGTAATGACCTTTTGGCAATGTAGTATAAATACTTTGTACATTATAAATATAAAATATCTTAGAACAATTGTTCTACAGTTTCGGGGTAAAGAAAATACTAGTCACGGAAGGTTGCAGGAATAAAATTTGCAAGACATGGCTTCAGGTGCCAACACTTTCCGTTAGGTCGGTGATGTCTTGGGAACGTAACATGAATGTTTGAATGAACCTGCAATGTTTTCCCTCAAAAAGGGAAAGATATACACACGGATGCCGACTGGTTGACAAATTTCCCTTTTTTTTTGCGGGGGCAATTTCCCTTCAACTTCATTTCTGCTCAACTTCATGACGGGCAAGAATGGTCCCACGGCACAACTCGTGGACCCAAAGTACAAAACAAAACAAATATTATCAGTTTTTTGGTATAAAAGGAAACAGGACAATGTGAACTATATTAGACTTGTATACGTACACATGATTGTTTTTTTATTTTTGAATTAACTTGAGTTGCTTACCACATATGTCACATGATTGTTGCCTCAGTAGGCCCAGAAGTTGATTGGCTGAAGCAGTCTCTGTAAATCATTGGCAAATAAAGAAGTTAACCACCACCGTGAACAGGACACGCAAATACGCGGCTCGGTTGGTAGTTTCTGCCGACGATGATGCGTACTGCTCACTACCAAATTCTTAAAGAGTAGGGGATGATGGAGCAAAGGAACTTTCTTGTAGGGAAGAATCATGTAACACTTGTAGTGAAGATTTGGGCTTGTACATGGGATAGGAGACGCCAGGTCAAGGACTCAAGGGAGAATAAAATCGGTGTTGGAACCCTCTACACATGGAGCTCGCTTGGATAAGAGGAGGTAGTCTTACTGACATTAGTGCAGAATGGTGCTATTAAGCACCTCTATCGCACATCATCGAACTGTGTGCGATAAAGGAATCTCTCACAATACAAAATTCAACTGTCTTCGAAAGTTAAACGTATGCGACCACCAACCTATGACACATGATTAAAGAAAAAAGAGATGTCTGCAATATCGCCCACACAGTTCGGTTGCGTTAACTCGTGACAACACACAATTGTTTGGGAAAAATCGTGTGCGTTACTTGCGACACGATTGAAATAAACAAATTGGGTACAATGAGGGGAACCATCACACACATTTACGGTGATTGGAGAGTTATAATATGTGGTGTGCAAAATTGCACACACATGGTTCGCTAAAATATACATGTGCATGATTGGCGTGTCGTACTGGCCTGTAGCATCGCCATCGGCCTATGAACGGTGACAAAGCAGGCTGGCTTTTGATTCCTTCCTGAGGCGCGGGAGAGACAAAACAGGGAAGTGGATGTGCTGCTCGACATAGGGTCGTGCCTAGAGCCAATTTTGATGGATGTCGACAGGAGAAGGCCCGGGCATGACAGAGAGAAAAAAAGCTATCAAGGAGAGACTGATAATTTACTATCGTTCTTGCCTCCAGGGGAAGATTACGGCATCTCGGCTTTTAATATTTTGATCTAACGGTAAGTAACTGTTTGATAATGAGGATTAACGTGGAGGGACGAAAACTGCCTCAAGCCAGTTAATCTAAGAATGTAACAGCTGACGGAGAAAAATCTTAATCTAAAATAAAAATGATTGTGAGATCATAAGTTTTCTACAGTCTTTACCACATTTAAAAATCTTGCCTGAGCATGTGCACGAACCACTTGGCTATTTGCTATGGTAATGGAAAGATTAGCTCCAGGCCTCTTTGAAATCTTTCGGAAGGCACCCAGCCGAAGCTAGACTGGGAATGGAAGCACATAAACACCAATTGCATCAACAAATTGGCCAGCCCTACCAAAGAAGCCGACAATGCTGCTATTACTCTGCATCGTAGTTTTGAAAGGACTTCCTTGTCTTTTTCCAAAAGGCCCATAGCTGCTGCAGTTAGTGACCAAAGTGAGCGATGTCAAAACATTGGACAACGCACCAAATGAACCGAATGTTCCCGAAACTTCAGTCACAAACTCTGTAGGACCAAGCTTAATCTGTGATTAAGAGAAAAATATAATGAGTTAACAACATAATTAACAACAACGGTTAACCGAGCCAAACAGAGATTTTTTTGGCTAAACCCACCGTCTTGCCGCTCCCACCATCACTGCCCCACGGGCCTGCAGTGTGGTGCCGGCCATTTCCGTCCTTGAAAGAGAAAGCGAGTGAATCAACAACTGAACCACTGCGAATCGTCACACTTTCCAGGCTTTGCGGTGCCACCTTGATGTCGCGAGCCCTACCACCATTTCCACCCCAAGGCCCATTCTTGGCGGGCCAATTCTACTTGCAAGAAATGGAGACACAACCACATAGGGTGTTAATAAGGCATTAAACCTTGAAGCTCATTATCTATAACAAAATTGACATTATTATTTCATTGCTTCATGTAAGTTTGACAATAAGAGAAGTAAGTAATAATGTCAACTGCTTGAGTAGATCAATGCATTGACACATTGAAACATATATAGTTTATAATACTAATGTGTGTGAATTATTCGATGAAATATTAGCACATGCATATTTTAGAAATAAAGATCGTTAACTGGAAGGTCAGCTCAATATTGATAAGGCACAAATCGTCCAATTTAACTTCAAACAAATATAAGGCTTACACATAACGAACCAAAAGTTAATCAAGTACATATATGCGAATAAAAGAAACATATAACTACGGGTGGATGAAGTAACAATACCTCTTCCTTTTTGTTTGCCAGTCCAATGTCTTCATGTTTTAGCATGTCTTCTTCAAGACGCCTGCTTATATTTAGAATAGGGGCATACACATTGGTTGTCTTCTTGATCAGAATCTCCAGAGCTTCCACCTCCGAAACCCAGGCACCATCACAATCAATATCAATGCGGACACGCTTAACTGAAGACAGATTCTCCAATCCAAATTCAAAATCACCATACAGATCTTTTGTTTCCCGCACTCCAAAATCAAACCTGAGCCTTTGAAGTCCCTGCAGAGCTCCTTGTGCAAATACCAGCCCGGCTCCTCTACATTCAAATGCGAATTCACTTAAACACTGGAATGTATTGTCACGACCAATGATCAGTTTTCTGGGTGATCTATCACTAGCAGTTCAAGAAAATGAAGTGCAGGCAAACCCCCAAGGATTTGAACATGCTCCTGTTGTATTTTGTTGAGTCTGATGGACAAGTTCTGGAGAGAGCAGTTAATCCACCTAGGCAGAATAGAGAATGGGCTATCCCAAGCCCAGAAGGTTTGTAAACATTTAGGGACCCAACCTTCTGACGTGAAATCCAGCAACACGTCAGCAGCAAAAACAGAGAGAATTTGGATTTTGTGGAGGCTGCTTAGATATTCCAGAAAAGGTTTCTCGTAGCTGCTGTCCCATCCATTGGCCCAAATTTCAAGCACTCTTAGTTCAGTCAGAGTGCCTAACTCTTTCACAAAGTTTGGAGACTCAGAGATGTTAATTTTTGACAACTCTTCTAGTGATTCCATATTTCCTATTCCCACGGGCACTCTAGTGCCTATGGAAACATATAAGCGTACCAGTTGTCTCAACTGAACAACTGTTGATGGCAACTCATGTATTTTTGTTTCCCTCAGGTCCAGTGTCTGCAAGTACTGTAAATTCCCAATTTCTTTTGGAAGCTCAGTAATATATGTGCGTCCTAGTCCTAGATACCTCAAATGCAGCAAATTTGTGATATCCTTCAAATAACAACTATCCAAATGTTGGCATTCTTCGAGATCCAGCACACGTAGAACCTGGAAGCTCAAAAGTGATGGAATCATGTCAATAGCAGACCTGAAGACAAAAAGTAGCCTTACATGGGATAAGTCCATGGATTTATCAAGCATATTGTGCTCTCCATTGTTCTCTTGGATTGATAATCGGCGGATCTTGTTCCCTGTAGACAATGGCTGCTGACCTCCTAGTATACTAACAAAATTTTCCTCGGCCGATAACGAAGTGATGAGATCAAGTACCATATCATGTACACGACATGTTTTTGCACTACCATGAGTGTCAATATCAACAGGCTGAAGCATATTCCGATTAATCAACTCATTGAAGTAATTTTCTCCTTGTTTATATAAGTTCTCCCTTTGCTTATCATGAATAAAATCTTCTGCAACCCATCCCCATATCAGTTTATCTCTATTAATCATATGATCCTCCGGAAATATGCTTAGGTACAACAAGCAAGTTTTCAAGTGAGGAGGTAGGTCACGATAGCTAAGAGATAATATCCCTCTCATGTTCTCCACACTAGGACCATTTTCATGTCCAGAACCAATGGAGTTGAGCACATTGTACCATAGCTCATTTGTTTTTGTCGGTTTACTAGCCAATAAACTAGCTATAGTTATGATAGCCAATGGTAAGCCATCACATTTTTTCAGTATTTTCTCAGATACTTCTTTCAACGCATTGGGGTAATCATCTTCACAATTAAATATTCTCTTGTAGAATAATTTTTTTGAGTCCCCATGGGAGAGAGGTGCTAGGTGATACACTCTACCATTGAAATCAGAGCAACAAGATTCAGCAACACCAACTTTCCGAGTAGTGGTAATTATTCTACTACCACAATTGCTCTTGATCAAAGCAACTTTCAGTATCGTCCACACATTTTGGTCCCATATATCATCAATTATAATTAAGTACCTATATATGATTTTGCAAAATGTAAAATAAATAGTCATTAGCTTATATCCAAAATTGGAAGTACGGTCGAAAGTAAATAGATTTTGTCTCGGTAATTTTTGTGATGCTACTGAGACTTCTTTTGACAACTATCGTTGGCAAAGTGCATGCTTTTATATGGCGCCTGTGGCCAGTTTGCAAAAAATGCAATAACACCCTTGTAAGGAAATTCAACTAATTATATAATAATGGAACATATCAAATAGAAATGTAGTTATTATATTAAAAGAGGCGGGTAACTTTTGTTCTTATTTGGACGCCATCATCACACTTTCGGTTCCACTATCGCCTCCAACTCTCCTCTCCCTCCGAAGTTGCCTTTTTTCCTTCTATTTTTTCCTTTCAAAAAGAGGGATAACACCACTGACTTCTACATCGTGATGCCTTTCTTCTTTCTGTTAACCTTTCATTCTCACCACCTCCTCTCCATGCCATCTCACCTCTTCTCCATTCTGGAGTAACATTGACATCTGACATGAACCAAACATAGGGAGGTGAGAGCGATTGCTCCAGATGACATATAGAGAACCAGTCATGGTGATAGTGAACTTGCACTACGCCACATGAAAATAAATAGTACGTCACTCTTGTCTATCTAGAGTCCCGAAAGAGTGGCCTTTGCCACTAGATTGTGAAGATAAAGGATTTCTTGTTATATGATATACTTCATATTTACCAAGGGCACGTCTCGTTGACTGCATTAATATTTACTACAAACAAACATCGACAAGGTTGAGCTTGTAAGGGTTGAGAGAAATTGCTACGGAGCTTCAGTTTCTTGTGTCTACTTCCTAACAATGGAGTTAGGAGCCCCTATGGAAGCTTACCCAGTTGAAGAATAATATCTATTTTTATAACCACATATTTTAAAAGTAAAATTTACTAAATGGTATGTAAAATTTGTTCGGTTGTGCATCTGGAATGTGAACTGGCATATTTGGCTTGTCATTTTTCTTGTCATTTGAGATATACTTTTTGAATCTTGGTTCATTTTGTGAAGCTTATTTCATTTGCATGTAAAAGCATGTTTCAGTTTGTGAAGTTTACAGGAATGGAACAGTGTAATATGCTTTGTGATCTTTGATGAAATATTAGTGAATTTATTCTAGCAATCCGTTGTATTTGTGAATGATTTGTGACATGATGGTGATATTATGTGGATGTTTCTGAATATCACCGATATAGAAGGGAAATTACTCAAATTAAAGCAAACTGATATGATGTACAGATCTTTGGACTTGGTTTTGATTTGTGCAAGTGATTTTTGTGATATGTGAAATACGAAAGTTATTTTGGTTCTTTTTTGTCAAAGAAAGTGATTTTCCTTCAGATTTGTGATGTGTGAAATATGAAGTGCTTTTGATTCACATAAGAAATATGTGAAATTTTTAGGTTGACATTTATAAAATATTTAAATCATTTTTTTTGAAATTGTTGGCATAGTTTAGAAATTTGTGATTTGTGAAATAATTGTGAATGTCAATGAAATTATTTTTTTAATCTGAGTTTATGAAATAGTTGTGAAAATGTTAGTTGAAAATGATTGGATTTTGAAATATACTATTTTTTATGTTTTCTTTAAAACATTCACTGGCATAATTATGTTGAAATAACCACTGAAGTTATTATTTAATCACCAATAGTATTATTTTGATTTTTGGAAATCTTTGAATTATTCCAGATTTTTTTCTTCAAAAAGTTAGTTAACATAATGTTATTTGTATTTCTGGTACATTAATATATAATATGAGAATATAAACATTGAATCAATATGCTACGTAAATACAGCTAGGTTGTATGCATACTCCATGACGAACCGATGCGTACGGATATACTTTTACCAAGCCTACGTCTAGTTGACCTCACAAATCTTTATCGCAAACAAACAATATGGCTTTCGTATAGGAGTTGAGAGCAATTGCTTACGAGCTTTAGTCTCTAGTGCCCACTTGGTGGAAACTTTTTAGACTTGATATTGATGCTCGCATTTTTCTGGATTTATTTTAGATTTTCCATCGATGTTCGTTTAGTGGAAGAAGACGTTCCTGTCGACTACGAGGCACCTACGTACCATGACTTTGTCAGTCTCAAGATGTTATGTCAGCTTAGTTTCTCGGAGGTGGTCATAGGGGTATGGTGTGTGTGTGTGTGTTTATAGAGGTGAGTGTATGCTCATGTATGTAAGCAACTTCGATTGTACTGCGTTAAAAAAATGTCGTTAGCGGACTAATCTCTATTTTGGTAGCAACACGGAGCTTATAGGGTACATAACATTAATCAATAAGTACTTGTTTTGAAAAAGAAATGCACGCACGCACCTCTTGTCCTTGAGAAAATTTCGGATATGATCCACAAGTTCCTTAACATCCCAATCTTCACCGTTGGTGCAATCTTCTCCACTTACCTGGCGAATTATGCTGCGAAATATCTTCTTTACGTCCGGTGTAAGGGACACCGAGACAAAAGCCCGGCACTGGAACTGCCCTTCTAGCATGTGGAACACCGTGTTGGCTACGGTCGTCTTGCCCAGGCCGCCGACTCCGACGATGGACAGCACCTTGAGCTGCCGCTTTGATGCGCCCTCCCCCTCCTTCAACCACTTGACTAGATCTCCTGTTGGCCTTTCCATGCCAACAAGCCTGGACGCATCCTCGTACAGGGCCGGCAGACGAGGATCGATGGTCGTCGCGGCAGATGGCCTGACAAGATCATCGTCGAGCTTGTATCTCTTGCGCCGTTGGCTAACCTCCTCCACTTCGCCTTTGATGCGGTGGATCTCGCCGGCGATCTGGCGGCGAGTCAACGCGGTTGCCCACAGGCTCCTCACCCTGTCCATGAACCCCTTGATCAAGCCAAGCGGCTCGGGGGGCTCTTGGGCAGCCCCAAAACGGACCGTGAAGGTGTCGATGCTGTCCTCGATGTCGTAGGACATCTCCCTCACCTCCCTCGACCACACCTTGACCTGCCCGTCGAGCTGCCCGACCGGCACCTCCGATATCTTCACCAGCGCCGCCTGCATGCTCTCCAGCTCGCGGCTAAGGGATGCAATCTCCTCCTTGAGCCCCTTGTGTAGCTTGAACTCATCGGTAAGCAACTCGGCCAGCTTAGGGAGGAGGACATCCATCGTCCCACTGACTATTGCCATGCAGATGGATGGATCTGACCTTCTCGCTAACTTTTCTTGTGGAATGTGATTCTACTGCACACCGCTGCTGTGGTACGGCAGTGAGCACTGGCTGGGAGAAACCTTCACCTCTTCTTATGAATTACCTATACATATGGTGGTAGCCGATAGCACCATTTCTCCAGCCGGTCACATCTTCTTTTTAAATATGCACAAGTTAGGTTTTTTTTTTGGGCAGGTACAACTATATTTTTAGAACAGGGCAGATACACTTTGCATGTTATTGGCGAACCAACCCGTGATTGAATGGTTAGGAGGATAGTGATATTCTTTGCCTACCAGGGTTCAAGGCCCAGACTTGACATTGCTGCTCACATTTTCCTAGATTTATTTCAAGCCTTTCAGCGATGTGTGTTCAGTGGGAGAATACATCCCGTCGACTAGGAAGGCGTATGTGGCGACTTCATCAATCTCAAGATGATGTGCTGGCTCAATCTCTCGGAGGTGCTCATAGGGATAGGGTGTGCTTGCGTGCGTTTATAAGGTGAGTGTATATGCGTATGTATGAGCATCTGTCTCTGTACTGCGTTAAAGAAAGCTTGTATGTTATTGTTCCCTGATGCCAGTACAACTTGCGCTTTTTGTTTTCTGAGACATGTATAACTTTAATGTTAGATATTTTTTTCGAGGAGCAAGACCAATACTTCATGTGGGTCTCCCTGTTAATTATTAACTTATTTCTCCGCATCTACATATCGATCGTACTGAGTTTTCAAACATTGCATCATCGGGCTAGTTTTTTTGGTGGCTTTTTAGCGCTTCTACCCCCTACCTCCTATCCAGTTTATTTTAGAAGCTCCATCAAAAATAATTGTTAGAAAGCTACTAGTAAAGTTTTAATTAGTAGGCTTATAAATAAATAAATTTGGTTGAGCTTCTAGAATAAACTGGGTAGGGGAATCTTATTTCACCTTATCTAGAAGACTGTAAAAGAACTAACCCTTTATTTTTCATTGGTTTCTATTGCAGGTTTTCACGTTCTGTTTCTTTCGAGGAACAACCAAAAAGATAAAAACTTCACCAGGTTTCCCGTATCAGTAATTATTTGTTCCCCTATGTGCACATCAATCATTTTCAATTTTCAAACTTAGACTCCTCCAAGTTAATTTTTGTTTCTGTTTTTTGAAGGCAGGTTTAAACTTGTATGTTTCCATCAAGAACAACTAAACAAGACAAAGACTTCACATGGGTCCCACCATTAATTATTACTGCTATGTGTGCACATCAGTCATGCCGAATTTTCAAACTTGGCATCCTCCAAGTTAATTTCCATTTTTGTTGTTTGAAGGCATGCTTCAACTTGTCCGTTTCTTTCAAGGAACAACTGAGCAAGACAAACACTTCACAACTGCCCCCCCCCCCCCCCCCCCCTCCGACATCAATTATTACTTGTTCCTCTATGTCCACATCAATCGTGCCAAATTTTCAAACATTGTATCCTCCAAGTTAATTTCCAATCCGCCATCAGTTATTACTTATTGCTCTTCGTCCACATCAATGGTGTGGAATTTTCAAACTTTGCATCCTCCAAGTTAATTCCCAATTTTTTTAAAGGCAAGCATCAATTTGTTTCTTTCTTTCGAGGAACAAGTCAAACACTTCACAATGGTCTCCAGCCAGTCACATCTCTTTTTAAATATCCACAAATTATTTTTTTTGTTTTTTCAGCGCAGGTATAACTATATTTTCTAGAACAGGGCAGATATAGCTTGCACGTTATTGTTTGCCCAGGCTGCTACACCTTGCGTTTTTATTTTTTGAGCGAGGTACATCTTCTATTAGATATTTCTCTCGAGGAAGACAAATACTTCACATTGGTCTCCCCCCATCAATTATTACTTGTTCCTCCACGTGGTCAGGCCGAGTTATCAAACTTTGCATCCTTCAGTTAATTTCCATTTGTTGTGTTTTGAAGGAAGTTTCAACTTGTCTATTTCTTTTATTACCTTTTCCGTTGTGTGCACATCAGTCGTGACGAATTTCACATCCTCCAAGTTAATTTAATTTTGTTTTTTGAGGCAGGTTTCAACTTGTTTCTTTCTTTCTATTGCAGGTTTTCACGTTCTGTTTCTTTCGAGGAACAACCGAAAAAGACAAAAACTTCACCAGGTTTCCCGTATCAGTAATTATTTGTTCCCCTGTGTGCACATCAATCATTTTCAATTTTCAAACTTAGACTCCTCCAAGTTAATTTTTGTTTCTGTTTTTTGAAGGCAGGTTTAAACTTGTATGTTTCTTTCAAGAACAACTAAACAAGACAAAGACTTCACATTGGTCCCACCATTAATTATTACTGCTATGCGTGCACATAAGTCATGCCGAATTTTCAAACATGGCATCCTCCAAGTTAATTTCCATTTTTGTTGTTTGAAGGCATGCTTCAACTTGTCCGTTTCTTTCAAGGAACAACTGACCAAGACAAAGACTTCACAACTGCCCCCCCCCCCCCCCCTCCCCGCCCACAACATCAATTATTACTTGTTCCTCTATGTCCACATCAATCGTGCCAAATTTTCAAACATTGTATCCTCCAAGTTAATTTCCAATCCGCCATCAGTTATTACTTATTGCTCTTCGTCCACATCAATG
Source organism: Aegilops tauschii subsp. strangulata (assembly GCF_002575655.3). Lineage (NCBI taxonomy): Eukaryota > Viridiplantae > Streptophyta > Magnoliopsida > Poales > Poaceae > Aegilops > Aegilops tauschii. Next base: position 15,065,045 of record NC_053039.3, read on the forward strand.
GTGTGGAATTTTCAAACTTTGCATCCTCCAAGTTAATTCCCAATTTTTTTAAAGGCAAGCATCAATTTCTTTCTTTCTTTCGAGGAACAAGTCAAACACTTCACAATGGTCTCCAGCCAGTCACATCTCTTTTTAAATATCCACAATTTTTTTTTTCAGCGCAGGTATAACTATATTTTCTAGAACAGGGCAGATATAGCTTGCACGTTATTGTTTGCCGAGGCTGCTACACCTTGCATTTTTATTTTTTGAGCGAGGTACATCTTCTATTAGATATTTCTCTCGAGGAAGACAAATACTTCACATTGGTCTCCCCCCATCAATTATTACTTGTTCGTCCACGTGGTCAAGCCGAGTTATCAAACTTTGCAACCTTCAGTTAATTTCCATTTGTTGTGTTTTGAAGGAAGTTTCACCTTGTCTATTTCTTTTATTACCTTTTCCGTTGTGTGCACATCAGTCGTGCCGAATTTTCAAACTTCACATCCTCCAAGTTAATTTAATTTTGTTTTTTGAGGCAGGTTTCAACTTGTTTCTTTCTTTCTATTGCAGGTTTTCAAGTTCTGTTTCTTTCGAGGAACAACCGAAAAGGATAAAAACTTCACCAGGTTTCCCGTATCAGTAATTATTTGTTCCCCTGTGTGTACATCAATCATTTTCAATTTTCAAACTTAGACTCCTCCAAGTTAATTTTTGTTTCTGTTTTTTGAAGGCAGATTTAAACTTGTATGTTTCTTTGAAGAACAACTAAACAAGACAAAGCCTTCACATGGGTCCCACCATTAATTATTACTGCTATGTGTGCACATCAGTCATGCCAAATTTTCAAACTTGGCATCCTCCAAGTTAATTTCCATTTTTTTTGTTTGAAGGCATGCTTCAACTTGTCCGTTTCTTTCAAGGAACAACTGAGCAAGACAAAGACTTCACAACTGCCCCCCCCCCCCCCCCCCCCACGACATCAATTATTACTTGTTCCTCTATGTCCACATCAATCGTGCCAAATTTTCAAACATTGTATCCTCCAAGTTAATTTCCAATCCGCCATCAGTTATTACTTATTGCTCTTCGTCCACATCAATGGTGTGGAATTTTCAAACTTTGCATCCTCCAAGTTAATTCCCAATTTTTTTTTAAAGGCAAGCATCGATTTGTTTCTTTCTTTCGAGGAACAAGTCAAACACTTCACAATGGTCTCCAGCCAGTCACATCTCTTTTTAAATATCCACAAATTATTTTTTTTTGTTTTTTCAGCGCAGGTATAACTATATTTTCTAGAACAGGGCAGATATAGCTTGCACGTTATTGTTTGCCGAGGCTGCTACACCTTGCGTTTTTATTTTTTGAGCGAGGTACATCTTCTATTAGATATTTCTCTCGAGGAAGACAAATACTTCACATTGGTCTCCCCCCATCAATTATTACTTGTTCCTCCACGTGGTCAGGCCGAGTTATCAAACTTTGCATCCTTCAATTAATTTCCATTTGTTGTGTTTTGAAGGAAGTTTCAACTTGTCTATTTCTTTTATTACCTTTTCCGTTGTGTGCACATCAGTCGTGCCAAATTTTCAAACTTCACATCCTCCAAGTTAATTTAATTTTGTTTTTTGAGGCAGGTTTCAACTTGTTTCTTTCTTTCGAGGAACAACCAAATAAGACAAAGACTCCCCCTCCCCCCCCCCCCCCCCCCCCCCCTCACACACATACACACACACAAGGTATTTTCCAATTGGTACACATATGTACACATCAATCGTGCCAAATTGTCAAACTTTGCGTCCTCCAAGTGAACTTCCATTTTCCAAGGCAGATTTGAGGTTGTCTATTTTTTCGAGAACAACTGAAGAAGACAAGTAGTTCACAAGCCCTCGCATACCCCCCCCCCCCCCACCCCACCACACACACAAATATCAATTCCACGGTTGGTGGATCAAAAATAAATAAATTAAAAATTCTGTTAGAGTCAACATCTATTTTGCTTGGAATATGTTCACCTCTGCAGATGGACGAACACGAGAGGAAAAACATCATACGCCAAGTATATAGCCATACGCCTAGTGTAAAATATCACGGGCTTGGCATAAATAGTATATATGAGTGTCGAGAAAAAAATATCGGCAACCACAGTATGCACGGCAAAGTGTAGCCTGCGCCAAGTACATCTCATAATGCACCCGACATACACTGAGATCTCAGCAAAGAGAGCAAAAATACTCGGCCAACTATGATTGATCCGCAAAGGCCGAAGACACGTGTCCATTCCGACCATGCTTAATGGGCCATCACAGTGGAGTTGTTTGCCGAGTGTCTACTAATGGACACTCGGCTTACAATACGGCATTTCTTTCTTTTGTAATGCGGCCACATGTAAGCCGATTGCCTAATATATGAAAGTGAGCTTACACTATGCAATTCATTTTATTTCCTCCATTTCTTAATGCATTTTTTCATTTTCCATTCCATTTCCGTTTCTTTATTGTATTTTCTTTCTTTCCCCTAAGTTTCTCTCCCGATAGTATTTCCCGCCACTTTTTTCCGCTGTCCCCCCCCCCCCCCCCCCCCCTCTGTTTTCTACCTGCTCTCTTTGCCGCCACTTTCCCACTTCAAAGTTGTAGTTGACTTTACCTTATTACATAACCCTTGTATACTCATGTAAGGACCCGATGCAAAAGGAGAAGTAGTTCCCACTCATTCTCGCACGATTTGGCGTGTCCCCCCTATGCGGCATTCCCACAACGTCGACCCGATGCAAAAGGAGAAGTGGTTCCCACTCATTCTCGCACGATTTCACGTGTCCCCCCTATGCGGCATTCCCACAAAGTCGACCCCCTAGCTTTTCTCTAAAAGTGGTGACTCCATGTGACTTTCCAATTTATTTGTGTTAGAAAAGGTATTTGGTCCATGTATGGACCCTGTGGAACCAAAGGGGGTGGATGGATTGGCACCGGGAGCCAAGGCTAGGCCGCCGGCATGCAATTTGCTGTTAGAATAAGAAAATTTCTTTGCGTTGGCATAAAAAAATCACTGTTTGTTATAAGGATTAAGAAGGTTCACATAATCTCTATCATAACAGAAGACCAACCAGCTAACCAAGAGATTTTTTTCTGTTGACCAACCCAAGGACAAAATACTTCATGTCAATGCATACCACCCAAGGTGGCTTTTATAAGGAAGAATGCTGCCCAAGCAAACGATGAATAGCTCATTTCTCATTTTACTTTTCTATCTTAGAATTGTATCATCATATTTTTATGCATCCCTTGTTATGCATGTCTATTTATATTTGAGATATAGATTCAATATATATGAGCATAAAAGGCATCAGGAATTAATGACGAGTTACCAAAATTACAATTGATAAGTATATTTTTCGTGCTCGAACTCTCGCGAATGTTTAGAAATCATCCATCAACTTCAAAACCACGAAAACTCAGTCCTTCAACTATCCAAACCGGATATTTTTCGTCCCCGGAAACGTATAAGGTGGTTTTGGTATGACATTGACCCAATGTTGACAAAAAAGGGCCTCGTGGCCATGTTTCAAGTGCCACGTCAATTAAGTCGCTAAGGGCACCCTGCATCTCTCTCTCTCTCTCTCTCTCTCTCTCTCTCTCTCTCTCTCTCTCTCCAAACAAGGGACTGAAATGTGCTGAAATTTGAGATGGGCTCTAGGCCCATATAGCAATTTCTAAAAAATCTCTAAAGGGCCCATGTGGGTTATATGGCACTAGGTGTAGTGGGAAGTTTAGTCCCACCCCGGAAGTGGAAGAGGAGTTTCCCTTCTACATGCTATTGGAGCTTGAGAAGAGAAGAGGCCTCACATGGTCTTCTCGTCCATCAGATGAATGTTAAGACGGCTTTTCTGAATGGAGAGCTAATCGAGGAAATCTACATGCAACAGCCAGATGGCTTTGTGATATATGGTCAGGAAAGAAAGGTGTGTAGGTTGCTGCAATCTTTATATGGCCTGAAGCAAGCACCTAAGCAATGGCATGATAAGTTTAATAAAACTCTGACATCTGTTGGTTTCGTTGTTAATGAGGCTGACAAATGTGTATACTATCGCCATGGTGCGGGCGAAGGAGTTACACTGTGCTTGTATGTTGATGACATACTGATATTCGGAACAAACATCAAAGTCATTGAGGAGGTCAAATCATTTCTATCTCAGAACTTTGAGATTAAAGAGCTTGGTGTGGCTGATGTTATCTTCAACATCAAGCTACTGAGAGATAATGAGGGTGGGATTACACTTCTGCAATCCCACTATGTTGGGAAGGTGTTGAGTCGTTTTGGATATTTAGACTGCACACCATCTCAAACACCATATGATCCTAGCGTGTTGATACGAAAGTCCAAAGGCACGGCTAACGATCAACTGAGATACTCTCAAATCATTGGTTCACTGATGTACCTAGCGAGCGCAACGAGGCCTGACATCGCGTTTGCTGTGAGCAAACTGAGCCGGTTTGTTTCCAAACCAGGTGATGTACATTGGCATGCTGTTGAGAGAGTTATGCGCTATCTGAAAGGCACTATGAACTATGGACTTCACTATACCGGATACCCGTCGGTACTTGAAGGGTATAGTGATGCGAATTGGATCTCTGATGCTGATGAGATGAAGACCACAACTGGGTATATGTTTACTCTTGGAGGTGGCGCTGTTTCCTGTTTGCAAGCAAACGATCTTAACGAGATCGACAATGGAAGCAGAATTAACAGCATTAGACACATCTAGTGTTGAAGCAGGATGGCTTCGAGATCTTTTGATGGACTTGCCATTGGTTGATAAACCGGTTCCGGCTATCCTTATGAACTGTGACAATCAGACTGTCATCACCAAGGTGAAGAGTTCAAAGGACAACATGAAGTCCAACAAACACATAAGAATGCTATTAAAAGCTGTCAAAAAATTAAGAAACTCCGGAGTGATAGCGTTGGAGTATGTCCATACGGCTAAGAATCTGGTAGATCCTTTTACAAAAGGGCTATCACGTGTTGTGATAGATAGTGCATCGAGGGAGATGGGTATGAGACCCACATGAGTTGCCATGGTAGTAACCCAACCTATGTGATCGAAGATCCTGTGAATTAGGACCTGGGAAAACAAGCCAGTGGTGAACTGAGGAGAGTAACTATATTAACCCACTCCGTTGGAGATGTAATACTCTCAATACAGTACGGTAGGGTGACTACTGTCTTAATGTGTTCCAAAGCTTAAGTGTGCAAGATGCTGTCCCACAGAGCGATCTTTGGAGGAACACACCTATGTGAGCCTGACTGCTGGTCACAGTCTATGAGATTGGGGTGATCTCTAGTAAGCTCATGAATAGGCCAGGAGTGTGACTTATATGCTCCACCTGAGGGGCAGCCTTCGGCAGCCTAGTACTAGTAAGACATGTGGTGAAACTTCTTTACGCCAAACTGACAATTCAAGGCATAGTCCATTGTTTAGTTGTGAAGGAGTGTAGCTACTTGCTCTAGGTGAAGTTCAACCTTAATAGGTCTTCACTGAAACACTGGTATATCGAAACAGTAATTGGAACAGAGGACACAAATGGGCCCTCGAGATCTGGTGGGGGATTGCTGAAATTTGAGATGGGCTCTAGGCCCATATAGCAATTTCTGAAAAATCTCTAAAGGGCCCATGTGGGTTATATGGCACTAGGTGTAGTGGGAAGTTTAGTCCCACCCCGGAAGTGGAAGAGGAGTTGGACCTCCTTATAAGGGTTTCTCTTCTACATGCTATTGGAGCTTGAGAAGAGAAGAGGCCCTCGCGCACTCCTCCTTCGCTGCCTGCCTCGCCACGCCACGCATCGTCACGACGCGCCGCGGGTTGCGGGATTGAGCCGAGCCGAGCTCACACCTACGCACTTATTTTTGCCTGTCACTAACGGAGAGTTCTCTGACAGCTGGGCCACGATCTGAGACGTCGGATCGTGGGCTGTCACGGACTCGGACGTGGGTCGAGCCCACGTCTCTCCACGCGGCTGTGCCTATATAAGTGTGAGGTGTCTCCTAACCCTAGCTGCCACCGAACAGATCACATCTGCTCCACGCGCACGCCCACCGTCGTTCCCTTGCTGTTGCTGCCGCCGGTGACTCCATCCCGCCCGCCGCGTACACGATCGACGGGAGAGCAGGTCTCCGAAACCACGCCCTTGTGGTTCCTGTATGGGGTGAGGGGCGAATAGGTTGTTGGGCAGCGATTACGCGACTGCTCGCTTCCGATCGTCTACTTCCTCTATGTCCGCGTCGCCTTCATCATCACCATGTCCACCGCTGCCGAACGTGCCGCCGCCGAGAAAGCTGAAGCCGACAAGAAGGCCGCCGAGGACGCCGCTGCTGCCACCAAAGCCGCCGCCTCTGCATGGCCTACTGGAGGGTATAACTCGTTTATCCCGCTCCTACTGTTTTCTGTTTTAGCCATACTAGCATTATACGTAGATCTTTCTGCAATTAGCGTAGTATGTGCTTGCTTGACTGAATATCAGTATGCGTTTATTTGTGCCAATGCCATGCTAGTGATTTACTCGTGGATTAATTTAATCAAGAAATTGCCTATTTTCTCAACAATCCAAAAACCTGTTCTGTGTAGGAATTTTTCGGCAAGTGGCTTTGCCGCTGCACTGAAACCGGATAAGTTTACTGGTACGTATTTTAAGCGTTGGCAAACTAAGACCACTTTATGTCTCACGGCTATGAAAGTGTTCTGGGTCACCGGTGTCTCCACGGGAACGATTGCTCCTGAACAGGAGAAGGCATTCAAGGAGGCCACCGTTGTGTTTCTCGGAGCAGTTCTTAGCGTGATCGGAGATAAACTGGTCGACGCATATTTACATGTGCATGTCGCCAAGGACTGGTGGGAGGCGCTCGAATCTAAGTTAGGGGCCGCAGATGCTGGGAGCGAAATGTATATTATAGAGCAGTTCCACGATTACAAGATGGTTGAAAACCGTCCTGTATTGGAGCAGGCTCATGAGATAATATGCATTGTTAAGGAGCTTGAGCTTCTTAAGTGCGAGTTACCGGGCAAGTTTGTCGCGGGCTGCATAATCGCTAAACTCCCTAATTCCTGGAGGAACTTTGCCACCACTCTGAAACATCAGAGGCGTGAATTCTCTGTGGAGGATGTCATTGGCCACCTGAGTGTTGAGCAGAATTCAAGGGCAAAGGACTCGCACGGAAAAGGGGCCGAAGGGACTTCTATCGCCAACATGGTGAACCAGAAGAACTTCAACTCCCACAAGCCCAAGGGAAAGAACGGTGTCCAACACAATACTGACTTTAAGAAGAAGGGTAAGAAGACCTTCAAGAAGAACAAGAAGTATGAGGGTTGCTTTACTTGTGGTTTGGTTGAACATTGGGCCAACAAGTGCCCAAACAAGTACAAGAAGTCAGGACAGGATTCCAAGTCCATCAACATGATTGTGGGCAACAATGAGAATGGTGCATCTGGGTACGGTAATTTATTTACTGTTTTTTCAGTGTTTCAGCCTACCGATTGGTGGGTGGACACAGGTGCAGGTGTTCATGTGTGTGTTGACATTTCATTGTTCACTTCTTACCAGGTCACAGGCCACGGGTCCGTATTGATGGGGAATGGCGCGAGTGCTTCTGTTCATGGTGTTGGCATGGTCGATCTGAAGTTTACTTCGGGAAGGATCGTGCAACTGAAGAACATGCAGCATGTCCCCGCCATTAAGAAGAACCTCGTTAGTGGCTCCCTTCTATGTAGAGAAGGGTTTAAGTTGGTTTTCGAGTCTAATAAATTAGTTGTTATGAAATATGGAATCTTTGTTGGAAAAGGTTATGAGAGGGGAGGGATGTTCCGCCTTTCCCTCGCAGATTTTTGTAATAAAGTCGTGAACCATATTCATTCGAATGTTAATGAATCTGAAGTTTGGCATTCATGTCTTTGTCACATTAGTTTCGGTGTTATGACACGGCTAGCCAAGTTGGATTTAGTCCCGAGTTTCACTTTAGCCAACGGTTCTAAGTGCCTTTCATGCGTGCAAGCTAAGCAACCTCGCAAGCCTCACAAGGCCGCGGAGGAGAGACACTTGGCACCATTAGAACTCATACATTCTGATCTTTGTGAGATGAATGGTGTGTTGACTAAAGGTGGAAAGAAATACTTCATGACATTGATAGATGATTCCACTAGATATTGCTATGTCTATCTGTTAAATACTAAAGATGAGGCTCTACACTACTTTAAAATCTATAAGGCAGAAGTTGAGAATCAACTTGAAAAGAAAATTAAACGAGTCCGATCAGATCGTGGTGGAGAGCACTTCTCGAGTGAGTTTGATTCCTTTTGTGCGGAACACGACCTTATTCATGAGAGGACGCCTCCCTATTCACCCCAGTCAAACGGGGTTGCTGCTACAGGTTTAAAGGTCAACTTTGCTAAATCTTCAATGATTCCATTGAATATGTCTGATGAGGAGGCTGCTAGGCTTGCTGCTATTCTTGGTTGTAGAATTGGGCAGCTCCCATTTACTTATCTTGGATTACCTTTGGGAACTACAAGGCCAAGGATCATTGACCTAATGCCCCTAGTTGACAGTCTTGAGAGGAGGTTAACTGCAAGCTCTTCCATGCTGAATCAAGGCTCTCGTTTACAGCTTCTTACCTCTGTCCTGACCTCTCTGCCAATATACTTTCTGTGCAATCTCAATATTCCACCAGGGATCATTAAGCAGCTAGACAGAATCTTCAGGCAATGTCTTTGGAGGGGTAATAGTGATGCTCCAAAATAGTCTCTGGCTGCATGGGAGCTGGTTTGCAGGCCAAAAGATAAAGGGGTTTAGGAGTTATTAATCTGAACATCCAGAATAAAGGACTCCTTATCAAGCATCTTCACAAATTCTATAACAAGGTTGATGTTCCTTGGGTGACCCTGATATGGAATAGCTACTATGATCATGGGGTTCCACAGGCAACAGCTACAGCTGGATCTTTCTGGTGGAGGCATGTTCTGAAGCTGCATGAGGCTTATTCTGCTATTGCCTTAGTTCATATCAACATGGGTGACTCTGCTCTGTCCTGGACAGATTCTTGGCACATTGGGGGCTCTGCTAGACCCCTATGTTGGAGATTGCCTAGGTTGTTTTCATTTGTCAATAATGATAAGATCTCAGTGCAGGAATTTCTTCAATCCCAGGATATCTTCTCTATGTTTCATTTGCCTCTTTCTCATGAGGCTGCTGCTGAATTACACATGCTAGAAGGTTGGACCATGCAGTTAGACAGAGACCCCACTATACCTGATGTTTGGATATGCCTGGTAAATCAGGAGGGTACACTGCCAAAAGTTTCTACATGATCATGCACTCACACCTACCTACAATACAACCTTGCAAATGGTTGTGGCAGAGTAGGTGCACTATGAAGATCAAGGTGTTCGGGTGGCTGTTATTCTTTGACAGACTAAACACCAAGGATATGCTGGTTAGGAGACATTGGTGCTCAAGCCAGGATGACAATCTCTGTCTCATTTGCAGTGAGTTGGTGTATGAGGATAGAATCCATCTATTTTTAACTGCACCTTCAGCTGTAGAGTCTGGAGTTACTTGGGCATTGATTGGTCTGGAGGCTCAGATATTCTGCAATGTATCATGCATGCTAGGCCCAGCTTCAGGCACCCTTTCTTCTTTGAAGTTATGCTACCTGCAGCCTGGAATATTTGGATTTTAAGAAATGGCAGAACCTTCAGAGCTGAGAGAGCTACTTTCAGTGCTTGGAAGTGTAAATTCATCCATGATATTTCTTTGCTTTCTCATAGGGTGAAGGATTGTATTAAACCAAAACTCTTCGCTTGGGTTGATTCTTTGTTGTAAAGCAGGTAGGGATGTTTAGCCATAGGTAGACTCTTTTCTTTTTTTTCCTTGTATAGTCTGTAATTTGTTTGTACAGTTGTGCTTTCTTTAATAAAGGGCTTTGGGGATTTGCCTCACAGTATATATTCAAAAAAAAACGGGGTTGCTGAGCGGAAAAACCGTACTCTAACTGATTTGGTTAACGCCATGTTAGATACATCGGGTTTATCCAAGGCATGGTGGGGGAGGCTATATTGACGACATGTCATGTCCTGAATAAAGTTCCGACAAAGGATAATGAGATCACTCCCTATGAGAAATGGGCAAAGAGAAGGACAACACTCTCGTACTTGCGCACTTGGGGCTGTTTGGCGAAAGTCAATGTGCCAATCCCCAAAAAGCGTAAGCTTGGACCCAAGCCGGTGGACTGCGTTAATTTGGGCTACGCTAAGAACAACGTTGGCTATAGATTTCTAGTAGTGAAATCTGAGGTACCTGACCAGAAGGTCGGTACAATTATGGAGTCTAATGATGCTACATTCTTCGAGGATATTTTTCCTATGAGAGATATGCAAAGCACTTCTAGATAGGAATCTGAGGAGACTCCTGAACCTGCCATTCCTATGGAATATTATGAACAAACACATGATGAAAATCCTGAGGAGGATGACGAGGAAACCCTTGGTAGGGGCAAGAGATAAAGGACTGCAAAGACCTTTGGTGATGATTTCTTCGTGTACCTCGTGGATGATACTCCCACTTCTATTTCAGAAGCGTATCCCTCTCCAAAAGCTGATTACTGGAAGGATGCGGTCCGTAGCGAGATGGACTCCATCATGGCTAACGGGACATGGGAGATCACTGACCGTCCCTATGGTTGCAAACCATTAGGATGTAAGTGGGTGTTCAAGAAGAAGCTTAGGCCCGATGGTACGATTGAAAAGTACAAGACTAGGCTTGTAGCCAAGGGCTATGACCAGAAAGAAGAGGAAGATTTCTTCGATACTTATTCACCTCTGGCTAGACTAACCACCATTCGAGTATTACTCTCGTTGGCGGCCTGATACGTCTGCAACGTATCTATAATTTTTGATTGTTCCATGCTATATTATATTCTGTTTTGGACATTAATGGGCTTTATTATACACTTTTATATTATTTTTGGGACTAACCTATTAACTGGAGGCCCAGCCCAGAATTGCTGTTTTTTGCCTATTTCAGTGTTTCGCAGAAAAAGAATATCAAACGGAGTCCAAACGGAATAAAACCTTCGGGAACGTGATTTTCGAAACGAACGTGATCCAGAGGACTTGGACCCTACGTCAAGACATCAACCAGGAAGGCACGAGGTAGGGGGGCGCGCCTACCCCCCCAGGGCGCGCCCTCCACCCTTGTGGGCCCCACATTGATCCACCGACGTACTTCTTCCTCCTATATATACCTACGTACCCCCAAACTACCAGATACAGAGCCAAAAACCTAATTCCACCGCGGCAACCTTCTCTACCCGTGAGATCCCATCTTGGGGCCTTTTCTGGAGCTCCGCCGGAGGGGGCATCAATCACGGAGGGCTTCTACATCAACACCATAGCCTCTCCGATGATGTGTGAGTAGTTTATCTCAGACCTTCGGGTCCATAGTTATTAGCTAGATGGCTTCTTCTCTCTTTTTGGATCTCAATACAATGTTCTCCCCCTCTCTCGTGGAGATCTATTCGATGTAATCTTCTTTTGCGGTGTGTTTGTTGAGACCAATGAATTGTGGATTTATGATCAAGTTTATCTATGAACAATATTTGAATCTTCTCTGAATTCTTTTATGTATGATTGGTTATCTTTGCAAGTCTCTTCGAATTATCAGTTTGGTTTGGCCTACTAGATTGATCTTTCTTGCAATGGGAGAAGTGCTTAGCTTTGGGTTCAATCTTCCGCTGTCCTTTCCCAGTGACAGTAGGGGCAGCAAGGCACGTATTGTATTGTTGCCATCGAGGATAACAAGATGGGGTTTATATCATATTGCATGAGTTTATCCCTCTACATCATGTCATCTAACTTAAAGCGTTACTCTGTTCTTATGAACTTAATACTCTAGATGCATGCTGGATAGCGGTCGATGTGTGGAGTAATAGTAGTAGATGCAGGCTGGAGTCGGTCTACTTGTCTCGGACGTGATGCCTATATACATGATCATACCTAGATATTCTCATAACTATGCTCAATTCTGTCAATTGTTCAACAGTAATTTGTTCACCCACCGTAATACTTATGCTCATGAGAGAAGCCACTAGTGAAACCTATGGCCCCCGGGTCTATTTTCCATCATATTAATCTTCCAACAACAAGCTATTTCCATTGCCTTTTATTTTGCTTTTATTTTACTTTGCATCTTTATCATAAAAATACCAAACATATTATCTTATCATATCTATCAGATCTCACTCTCGTAAGTGACCGTGAAGGGATTGACAACCCCTTTATTGCGTTGGTTGCGAGGATTTATTTGTTTGTGTAGGTGCGAGGGACTTGTGCGTGGCCTCCTACTGGATTGATACCTTGGTTCTCAAAAACTGAGGGAAATACTTACGCTACTTTGCTGCATCACCCTTTCCTCTTCAAGGGAAAACCAATGTAGTGCTCAAGAGGTAGCACGACCTCGCATGGTCTTCTCGTCCATCAAATGGATGTTAAGACGGCTTTTCTGAATGGAGAGCTAAACGAGGAAATCTACATGCAACAGCCAGATGGCTTTGTGATATATGGTCAGGAAAGAAAGGTGTGTAGGTTGCTGCAATCTTTATATGGCCTGAAGCAAGCACCTAAGCAATGGCATGATAAGTTTAATACAACTCTGACATCTGTTGGTTTCATTGTTAATGAGGCTGACAAATGTGTATACTATCACCATGGTGGGGGCGAAGGAGTTATACTGTGCTTGTATGTTGATGACATACTGATATTCGGAACAAACCTCAAAGTCATTGAGGAGGTCAAATCATTTCTATCTTAGAACTTTGAGATGAAAGACCTTGGTGTGGCTGATGTTATCTGGAACATCAAGCTACTGAGAGATAATGAGGGTGGGATTACACTTCTGCAATCCCACTATGTTGAGAAGGTGTTGAGTCATTTTCGATATTCGGACTGCACACCATCTCAAACACCATATGATCCTAGCGTGTTGATTCGAAAGTCCAAAGGCACGGCTAAAGGTGGTTTTGGAATGACATTGACCCAATGTTGACAAAAAAGGGCCTCGTGGCCATGTTTCAAGTGCCACGTAATTTAAGTCGCTAAGGGCACCCTGCATCTCTCTCTCTCTCTCTCTCCAAACAAGGGACTGAAATGTGCTGAAATTTGAGATGGGCTCTAGGCCCATATAGCAATTTCTAAAATATCTCTAAAGGGCCCATGTGGGTTATATGGCACTAGGTGTAGTGGGAAGTTTAGTCCCACCCCGGAAGTGGAAGAGGAGTTTCCCTTCTACATGCTATTGGAGCTTGAGAAGAGAAGAGGCCTCGCATGGTCTTCTCGTCCATCAGATGAATGTTAAGACGGCTTTTCTGAATGGAGAGCTAATCGAGGAAATCTACATGCAACAGCCAGATGGCTTTGTGATAGATGGTCAGGAAAGAAAGGTGTGTAGGTTGCTGAAATCTTTATATGGCATGAAGCAAGCACCTAAGCAATGGCATGATAAGTTTAATAAAACTCTGACATCTGTTGGTTTCGTTGTTAATGAGGCTGACAAATGTGTATACTATCGCCATGGTGCGGGCGAAGGAGTTATACTGTGCTTGTATGTTGATGACATACTGATATTCGGAACAAACCTCAAAGTCATTGAGGAGGTCAAATCATTTCTATCTCAGAACTTTGAGATTAAAGAGCTTGGTGTGGCTGATGTTATCTTCAACATCAAGCTACTGAGAGATAATGAGGGTGGGATTACACTTCTGCAATCCCACTATGTTGGGAAGGTGTTGAGTTGTTTTGGATATTTAGACTGCACACCATCTCAAACACCATATGATCCTAGCGTGTTGATTCGAAAGTCCAAAGGCGCGGCTAAAGATCAACTGAGATACTCTCAAATCATTGGTTCACTGATGTACCTAGCGAGCGCAACGAGGCCTGACATCGCGTTTGCTGTGAGCAAACTGAGCCGGTTTGTTTCCAAACCAGGTGATGTACATTGGCATGCTGTTGAGAGAGTTATGCGCTATCTGAAAGGCACTATGAACTATGGACTTCACTATACCGGATACCCGTCGGTACTTGAAGGGTATAGTGATGCGAATTGGATCTCTGATGCTGATGAGATGAAGACCACAACTGGGTATATGTTTAATCTTGGAGGTGGCGCTGTTTCCTGGAAGTCTTGCAAGCAAACGATCTTAACGAGATCGACAATGGAAGCAGAATTAACAGCATTAGACACATCTAGTGTTGAAGCAGGATGGCTTCGAGATCTTTTGATGGACTTGCCATTGGTTGATAAACCGGTTCCGGCTTTTCTTATGAACTGTGACAATCAGACTGTCATCACCAAGGTGAAGAGTTCAAAGGACAACATGAAGTCCAACAAACACATAAGAATGAGAATAAAAGCTGTCAGAAAATTAAGAAACTCCGGAGTGATAGCATTGGAGTATGTCCATACTGAAGGAAATATGCCCTAGAGGCAATAATAAAGTTATTATTTATTTCCTTATTTCATGAAAAATGTTTATTCTTCATGCTAAAATTGTATTAACCGAAAACATAATACATGTGTGAGTACATAGACAAACAGAGTGTCACTAGTATGCCTCTACTTGGCTAGCTCATTGATCAAAGATGGTCATGTTTCCTAGCCATAGACATGAGTTGTCATTTGATTAACGGGGTCACATCATTAGGAGAATGATGTGATTGACTTGACCCATTCCGTTAGCTTAGCACCCGATCGTTTAGTATGTTGCTATTGCTTTCTTCATGACTTATACATGTTCCAATGACAATGAGATTATGCAACTCCCGTTTATCGGAGGAACATTTTGTGTGCTACCAAACGTCACAACGTAATTGGGTGATTATAAAGGTGCTCTACAGGTGTCTCCGAAGGTACTTGTTGGGTTGGCGTATTTCGAGATTAGGATTTGTCACTCCGATTGTCGGAGAGGTATCTCTGGGCCCACTCGGTAATGCACATCACTATAAGCCTTGCAAGCATTGCAACTAATGAGTTAGTTGCGGGGTGATGAATTACGGAACGACTAAAGAGACTTGCCGGTAACGAGATTGAACTAGGTATTGAGATAGCGACGATCGAATCTCGGGCAAGTAACATACCGATGACAAAAGGAACAACATATGTTGTTATGCGGTTTGACTGATAAAGATCTTCGTAGAATATGTAGGAGCCAATATGAGCATCCAGGTTCCGCTATTGGTTATTGACTGGAGACGTGTCTCGGTCATGTCTACATAGTTCTCGAACCCGTAGGGTCCGCACGCTTAAAGTTCGATGACGGTTATATGATGAGTTTATGTGTTTTGATGTAGCGGAGGTAGTTCGGAGTCTCGGATGTGATCACGGACATGACGAGGAGTCTCGAAATGGTCGAGACATAAAGATTGATATATTGGAAGCCTATATTTGGATATCGGAATTGTTCCAGGTGAAATCGGGATTTTACCGGAGTACCGGGGGTTACCGGAAACCCCCCGGGGGTTTAATGGGCCATGATGGGCCTTCGTGGAGAAGAGCAGGGGCGGCCAGGGCAGGCCGCGCGCCCCCTCCCCCTCTAGTTCAAATTGGACAAGGAGGGGGCGGCGCCCCCCTTTCCTTCCTCTCTCCCTCCTCCTTCCCCCTTCGCCTACTCCAACTAGGAATGGAGGGAGTCCTACTCCCGGTGCGAGTAGGACTCCTCCCTGGCGCGCCTCCTCCTGGACGGCCGCCTCTCCCCCCTTGCTCCTTTATATACTGGGGGCAGGGGGCACCTCTAGACACAACAATTTATCCCTTCGATCTCTTAGCCGTGTGCGGTGCCCCCCTCCACCATAATCCACCTCGATAATATCATAGCGGTGCTTAGGCGAAGCCTTGCGTCGGTAGAACATCATCATCATCACCACGCCGTCATGCTGACGGAACTCTCCCTCAAAGCTCGGCTAGATCGGAGTTCGAGGGACGTCATCGAGCTGAACGTGTGCTGAACTCGGAGGTGCCGTACGTTCGGTACTTGATCGGTCGGATCATGAAGACGTATGAATACATCAACCGCGTTGTGCTAACGCTTCCTCTTTCGGTCTATGAGGGTATGTGGTCACACTCTCCCCTCTCGTTGCTATGCATCACCATGATCTTGCGTGTGCGTAGGAATTTTTTGAAATTACTACGTTCCCCAACAGTGGCATCTGAGCCTGGTTTTATGCGTAGATGTTATATGCACGAGTAGAACACAAGTGAGTTGTGGGCGATACAAGTCATACTGCTTACCAGCATGTCATACTTTGGTTCAGCGGTATTGTTGGATGAAGCGGCCTGGACCGACATTACGCGTACGCTTACGTGAGGTTGGTTCTACCGATGTGCTTTGCACACAGGTGGCTGGCGGGTGTCTGTTTCTCCAACTTTAGTTGAACCGAGTGTGGCTACGCCCGGTCCTTGTGAAGGTTAAAACAACACTAACTTGACGAACTATCGTTGTGGTCTTGATGCGTAGGTAAGAACGGTTCTTGCTCAGCCCATAGCAGCCACGTAAAACTTGCAACAAGAAAGTAGAGGACGTCTAACTTGTTTTTGCAGGGCATGTTGTGATGTGATATGGTCAAGACATGATGCTAAATTTTATTGTATGAGATGATCATGTTTTGTAACCGAGTTATCGGCAACTAGCAGGAGCCATATGGTTGTCGCTTTATTGTATGCAATGCAATCGCCTTGTAATTGCTTTACTTTATCACTAAGCGGTAGCGATAGTCGTAGAAGCAATAGTTGGCGAGACGACAACGATGCTACGATGGAGATCAAGGTGTCGCGCTGGTGACGATGGTGATCATGACAGTGCTTCGGAGATGGAGATCACAAGCACAAGATGATGATGGCCATATCATATCACTTATATTGATTGCATGTGATGTTTATCTTTTATGCATCTTATTTTGCTTAGATCGATGGTAGCATTATAAATGATCTCTCACTAAATTTCAAGGTATAAGTGTTCTCCCTGAGTATGCACCGTTGCGAAAGTTCTTCGTGCTGAGACACCACGTGATGATCAGGTGTGATAGGCTCTACGTTCAAATACAACGGGTGTAAAACAGTTGCACACGCGGAATACTCAGGTTAAACTTGACGAGCCTAGCATATGCAGATATGGCCTCGGAACACTGAGACCGAAAGGTCGAGCGTGAATCATATAGTAGATATGATCAATAGTGATGTTCACCATTGAAACTACTCCATCTCACGTGATGATCGGACATGGTTTAGTTGATTTGGATCACGTGATCACTTAGATTATTAGAGAGATGTCTATCTAAGTGGGAGTTCTTAAGTAATATGATTAATTGAACTTAAATTTATCATGAACTTAGTCCTGGTAGTATTGGCATATCTATGTTGTAGATCAATAGCTCGCGTTTAGCTCCCCTGTTTTATTTTGATATGTTCCTAGAGAAAACTAAGTTGAAAGATGTTAGTAGCAATGATGCGGACTTGGTCTGTGATCTAAGGATTAACCTCATTGCTGCACAGAAGTATTATGTCCTTGATGCACCGCTAGGTGAGAGAACTATTGCAGGAGCAGATGCAGATGTTATGAACGTTTTGACAAAAGCTCGGTATGATGACTACTTGATAGTTTAGTGCACCATGCTTTACGGCTTAGAACCAGGACTTCAAAAATGTTTTGAACACCACGGAGCATATAAGATGTTCCAAGAGTTGAAATTGGCATTTCATACTCGTGCCCATGTCGAGAGGTATGAGACCTCTGACAGTACTTTGCCAATAAGATGGAGGAGAATAGCTCAACCAGTGAACATGTGCTCAGATTGTCTGAGTACTACAATTACTTGAATCAAGTGGGAGTTAATCTTCCAGATAAGAGAGTAATTGACAAAGTTCTCTAGTCACTATCACCAAGTTAATAGAACTTCGCGATGAACTATAATATGCAAGGGATGACGAAAGTAATTCCCGAGCTCTTCGCGATGCTGAGATCGGCGAAGGTAGAAATCAAGAAAAGAGCATCAAGTGTTGATGGTTAACAAGATCACTAGTTTCAAGAAAAGGGCAAAGGGAAAGAAGGGGAACTTCAAGAAGAACGGCAAGCAAGTTGCTGCTCAAGTGAAGAAGCCCAAGTTTGGACCTAAGCCTGATACTGAGTGCTTCTACTGCAAAAAGGACTAGTCACTGGAAGCGGAACTACCCCAAATAATTGGCGGATAAGAAGGATGGCAAAGTGAACAATAGTATATTTGATATACATGTTATTGATGTGTACTTTACTAGTGTTTATAGCAACCCCTCGGTACTTGATACTGGTTCAGTTGCTAAAGAGTAGTAACTCGAAATGGGAGTTGCATCATGAGCAGAAACTAGTTAAGGATGAAGTGACGATGTGTATTGGAAGTGGTTCCAAGATTGATATGATCATCATCGCACACTCCCTATATATACTTTCGGGATTAGTGTTGAACCTAAATAAGTGTTATTTGGTGTTTGCGTTGAGCATGAATATGATTTGATCATGTTTATTGCAATATGGTTATTCATTTAAGTTAGAGAATAATTGTTGTTCTGTTTACATGAATAAAACCTTATATGGTTACACACCCAATGAAAATGGTTCGTTGGATCTCGATCGTAGTGATACACATATTCATAATATTGAAGCCAAAAGATGCAATGTTAATAATGATAGTGCAACTTATTTGTGGCACTGCCGTTTAGGTCATATTGGTATAAAGCGCATGAAGAAACTCCATGTTGATGGGCTTTTGGAATCACTTGATGCTTGCGAACCATGCCTCTTGGGCAAGATGACTAAAACGCCGTTCTCCAGAACAATGGAGCGAGCAACAGATTTGTTGGAAATCATACATACTGGTGTATGTGGTCCGATGAATATTGAGGCTCGCGGCAGGTATCGTTATTTTCTGACCTTCACAGATGATTTGAGCAGATATGGGTATATCTACTTGATGAAACATAAAGTCCGAAACATTTGAAAAGTTCATATACTTTCAGAGTGAAGTGGAAAATCATCGTAACAAGAAAATAAAGTTTCTACGATCTGATCGTGGAGGAGAATATTTAAGTTACGAGTTTGGTCTTCATTTGAAACAATGCGAAATAGTTTCGCAACTCACGCCACCTGGAACACCACAGCGTAATGGTGTGTCTAGACGTCATAACCGTACTTCATTAGATATGGTTCGATCTATAATGTTTCTTACCAATATACCACTATCGTTTTGGGGTTATGCATTAGAGACAGCTGCATTCACGTTAAAAAGGGCACCATCTAAATCCGTTGAGATGACACCTTATGAACTGTGGTTTTGCAAGAAACCAAAGTTGTCGTTTCATAAAGTTTGGGGTTGCGATGCTTATGTGAAAAAGTTTCACAATGATAAGCTTGAACCCAAATCGGAGAAATGCGTCTTCATAGGATACCCAAAGGAGATTATTGGGTATATCTTCTATCACAGATCCGAAGGCAAATTTGTTGCTAAGAATGGATCCTTTCTAGAGAAGGAGTTTCTCTCGAAAGAAGTGAGTGGGAGGAAAGTAGAACTTCATGAGGTAACTGTTCCTGCTCCCTTATTGGAAAGTAGTTCATCACAGAAACCGGTTCCTGTGACACCTACACCAATTAGTGAGGAAGCTAATGATAATGATCATGAAACTTCAGATCAAGTTAATACCGAACCTCGTAGGTCAACCAGAGTAAGATCCGCACCAGAATGGTACGGTAATCCTATTCTAGAGGTCATGTTACTTGACCATGACGAACCTACGAACTACGAGGAAGCGATGATGAGCCCAGATTCCGCAAAATGGATTGAGGCCATGAAATATGAGATGGGATCCATGTATGAGAACAAAGTATGGACTTTGATTGACTTGCCCGATGATTCGTGAGCCATTGAGATTAAATGGATCCTCAAGAGGAAGACGGACGCTGATAGTAGTGCTACTATCTACAAAGCTAGAATTGTCGCAAAAAGGTTTTCGACAAGTTCAAGGTGTTGACTACGATGAGAGTTTCTCATTCATATCTATGCTTAAGTTTGTCCGAATCATGTTAGCAATTTCCGCATTTTATGAAATCTGGCAAATGGATAAACAAAACTGCATTCCTTAATGGATTTATTAAAGAAGAGTTGTATATGATGCAACAAGAAGGTTTTGTCAATGCTAAAGGTGCTAACAAAATATGCAAGCTCCAGCGATCCATCTATGGACTAGGGCAAGCATCTCGGAGTTGGAATATACGCTTTGATAAATTGATCAAAGCATATAGTTTTATACAGACTTGAGGTGATGCCTTTATTTACAAGAAAGTGAGTGGGAGCACTACAACATTTCTGATAAGTATATGTGAATGACATATTGTTGATCGGAAATAATGTAGAATTATTCTGCAAAGCATAAAGGAGTGTTTGAAAGGAGTTTTTTCAAAGAAAGACCTCGGTGAAGCTGCTTACATATTGAGCATCAAGATCTATAGAGATAGATCAGACGCTTGATAAGGTTTTTCAATGAGTACATACCTTGACAAGATTTTAAAGTAGTTCAAAATAGAACAGTCAAAGAAAGAGTTCTTGCCTGTGTTACAAGGTGTGAAATTGAGTAAGACTCAAAGCCCGACCACAGCAGAAGATAGAAAGAGAATGAAAGTCATTCCATATGCCTCGACCATAGGTTCTATAAAGTATGCCATGCTGTGTACCAGATCTATTGTATACCCTACACTGATTTTAGCAAGGGAGTACAATAGTGATCAAAGAGTAGATCACTGAAGAATGGTCAAAATTATCCTTAGTGGAATAATAATATGTTTCTTGATTATGGAGGTGACAAAAGGTTCATCGTAAAGGGTTACGTCGATACAAGTTTTGGCACTGGCCCAGATGACTCTAAGTCCTAATCTAGATACATATTGAAAGTGGGAGCAATTAGCTAAAGTAGCTCCGTGCAGAGCATTGTAGACATAGAAATTTGCAAAATACATACGGATCTGAATATGGCAGACCCGTTGACTAAACTTCTCTCACAAGCAAAACATGATCACACCTTAGTAATCTTTTGGTGTTAATCACATAGCAATGTGAACTAGATTATTGACTCTAGTAAACCCTTTGGGTGTTGGTCACATGACGATGTGAACTATGGGTGTTAATCACATGGTGATGTGAACTATTGATGTTAAATCACATGGCGATGTGATCTAGATTATTAACTCTAGTGCAAGTGGGAGACTGAAGGAAATATGCCCTAGAGGCAATAATAAAGTTATTATTTATTTCCTTATTTCATGATAAATGTTTATTATTCATGCTAGAATTGTATTAACCGGAAACATAATACATATGTGAGTACATAGACAAACAGAGTGTCACTAGTATGCCTCTACTTGACTAGCTCGTTGATCAAAGATGGTTATGTTTCCTAGCCATAGACATGAGTTGTCATTTGATTAACGGGGTCACATCATTAGGAGAATGATGTGATTGACTTGACCCATTCCGTTAGCTTAACACTTGATCATTTAGTATGTTGCTATTGCTTTCTTCATGACTTATACATGTTCCTATGACTATGAGATTATGCAACTCCCATTTACCGGGGGAACACTTTGTGTGCTACCAAACGTCACAACGTAACTGGGTGATTATAAAGGTGCTCTACAGGTGTCTCCGAAGGTACTTGTTGGGTTGGCGTATTTCGAGATTAGGATTTGTCACTCCGATTGTCGGAGAGGTATCTCTTGGCCCACTCGGTAATGCACATCACTATAAGCCTTGCAAGCATTGCAACTAATGAGTTAGTTGCGGGATGATGTATTATGGAACAAGTAAAGAGACTTGCCGGTAACGAGATTGAACTAGGTATTGAGATACCCACGATCGAATCTTGGGCAAGTAACATACCGATGACAAAAGGAACAACGTATGTTGTTATGCGGATTGACCGATAAAGATCTTCGTAGAATACGTAGGAGCCAATATGAGCATCCAGGTTCCGCTATTGGTTATTGACCAGAGACGCGTGTCGGTCATGTCTACATAGTTCGCGAACCCATAGGGTCCGCATGCTTAAAGTTTGATGACGGTTATATTATGAGTTTATGTGTTTTGATGTACCGAAGGTAGTTCGGAGTCCCGGATGTGATCACGGACATGATGAGGTGTCTCGAAATGGTCGAGACATAAAGATTGATATATTGGAAGCCTATATTTGGATATCGGAATTGTTCCTGGTGAAATCGGGATTTTACCGGAGTACCGGGGGTTACCGGAAACCCCCGGGGGGTTTAATGGGCCATGATGGGCCTTAGTGGAGAAGAGGATGGGCGGCCAGGGCAGGCCGCGCGGCCCCTCCCCCTCTAGTCCAAATTGGACAAGGAGGGGTGCACCCCCCTTTCCTTCCTCTCTCCCTCCTCCTTCCCCCTTCTCCTACTCCAACTAGGAAAGGAGGGAGTCCTAGGAGTAGGACTCCTCCCTGGCGCGCCTCCTCCTGGTCGGCCGCCTCTCCCCCTTGCTCCTTTATATACGGGGGCAGGGGGCACCTTTAGACACAACAATTGATCCCTTGGATCTCTTAGCCGTGTGCAGTGCCCCCCTCCACCATAATCCACCTCGATAATATCGTAGCGGTGCTTAGGCGAAGCCCTACGTCGGTAGAACATCATCATCATCACCACGCCGTCGTGCTGACGGAACTCTCCCTCAAAGCTCGGCTGGATCGGAGTTCGAGGGACGTCATCGAGCTGAACGTGTGTTGAACTCGGAGGTGCCGTACGCTCGGTACTTGATTGGTCAGATCTTGAAGACGTACGATTACATCAACCGCGTTGTGCTAACGCTTCCGCTTTCGGTCTATGAGGGTACGTGGACACACTCTCCCCTCTCGTTGCTATGCATCACCATGATCTTGCATGTGCATAGGAATTTTTTTGAAATTACTACGTTCCCCAACACATACGGCTAAGAATCTGGCAGATCCCTTTACAAAAGGGTTATCACATGTTGTGATAGATAGTGCATCGAGGGAGATGGGTATGAGACCCACATGAGTTGCCATGGTAGTAACCCAACCTATGTGATCGGAGATCCCGTGAATTAGGACCTGGGAAAACAAGCCAGTGGTGAACTGAGGAGAGTAACTATACTAACTCACTCCGTTGGAGATGCAATACTCTCAATACTGTATGGTGTTGTGGATCTAAGACTGACAGTAGAATGGGGGGTAGGTAAGTAGAGGCAAGATCCTAGCTATGGCGAAGTTGTACACATGAGTTTTACGAGTTCAGGCCCTTCGCGGAGGAAGTAATAGCCCTACGTCTCGGTGCCCGGAGGCAGTCGACTGGACTATACGTGTGAGTGTTATAGGGGGTGCGAACCCTTGTCTCAGAGGAGGGGGTGGCTTATATAGAGTGCGCCAGGACCCCGGCTCCCCTCCGTTACACAGGGTTCAATGTTCATAAAGTGGAAGCGTTACAAGTATCGTCCGTAATAAAGTGTTATAAATGATAATTAAGTCTATGAGTAAACGCCCGACCGTTGCTGCGTAGAATGACTTTAGACCTCCTGTGTGTCGAGTGGTTTCTGTGACGGTCGAGTGACATTGATTCTCCCGAGTGGAAGGTCTCTAGTCGAGTGGATGATGGTACTCTTCGAATGCTTCTGGATTTAGGGTGATGTCCTTGGGGAGGGTGTCTAGGTCAGGCCTGTGACCCTACCCTAGGTACATGGCTTCATCATTAGCCCCCGAATGGTTCAGTGTTTGAGTGGAGAAGGAGTTGAAGATATTCCTGATTCAACTTCTGCGCTTAGGAAGTGTCTTGTTGGGATCAATGAGTCAACACGGTGACACCAACTTCTTTTTCAGTCGCCTTGATCCATTCTTGATTTTGTCGAGTGAATTTTTACTGAAAAGCTTCAAGCGTTGTTATGGAGAAAATCTTCCGTCTGACAGGTTGCTCTGTTGGCCACGGATCTCGCGGGATTCAAATTTTTGGGAAGCGCGCGGGGCGGAGGAGGCCGCTGCAATCGGGCTGGATAAGGCAGGACCGCCTCGATTTCCGTGCCGCCTTTTTCGCCACATATCGTTCGCGCGACTGTGCGGGATTTGATAAGATCGCCCGGGTCCACAAGTCAGTCACTCGGAAGCAACCTCATATAAGGCGTCTGTCCGGGGTTTTTGAACAGTGCGCTCCCATTCTTCCTCTTCCTTCTCCGTTTTCTCCACCGCATCCGCTCCTGCCCCGGTGCCGCTGCTCCGCCCGAGCTCTGTCCACTGCGATGGGGAAGGAGAAGACAGTGGCATTGGAGCGCGCGAAGAAGGCGACGGCGAAAGCGAAGGGTAAGAAGTCCAGCCGGGGCTGATCTTCCTCGAGGTCTGGTCTGCCGCGTGGCTGGATCCAGGGAGATTGGATCCGGTCGACGATTCGCCAGGACGACATCGACGATCTGGTCGTGGAGGGATTGATCCCCCACGGATCCGCGCGGCTCCCGGCAGACGAGACTGAGCCCCGACCGTAGGAGGGCGAGTGCGTCCTCCTCGCCACCCACGTCGACCGCGGGTTTTCTTTGCCCCCTCATCCTTTTTTCCGAGCTTTCTTGAACTTCTTTGGAGCACAACTTCATCATTTTTCCCCCAACACCATCGTGTATCTTGCCGCTTTCGTGTCCATGTGCGAAAACTTCTTGGGTTGTCGACCACACTGGGGCCTCTTCAAGCACATTTCCATGTGTCGCTCCCAGTCGGTCAAAAAAGCTAATCCGAGTGATGAGAGGACTAAAGTGATCCAGATGTGTGGGGGCTTGGAATCCAAATGAGGGGTAAGAGCTCTTTCCCAGCCATAATCTTACCCGAGTCAGTCCGAGGGTGGCAGTCGACCTGGTTTTACTGCAAAGACAAGCCGACTCCAGGCCAGTCAACTAGATTTCCGCCCTTTTCCATGGCTCGAGTAGAGAAGCCTTCCGCCTTGAAAGTGACCCCGAGGGAGAAAGCAGAGGTGAAGGTGCTGGTCGAGCGAGTGGTCCAGCTCATCCGTGATGGCGTGACCGACATGGATCTGTTGGAAGTCTTCCTCAGGCGACACATTCAGCCGCTTCAAGCCCGTGACCACCCGATGTGGATGTATTCGGGCATTGACGATTCCAATCGGATCCATCCAGACGAAGTCGACGAGGATACGGTGGAGAAGTGGTTGAGGGGTATCACTGGCAATAAAGATAACCCAGGGGGGCCAGGAGAGTCCCTCCACTCGACAACTCGCACCAAACAGACAAGGTCCAACTCCGAATTGCTGAGTGTTATCTTGATTTACCATGTATCTGCTTGCAATCAACCGACTGACTTTTGTCTTGCTTGTTGTCTTCTAGGCTCTTACTGAGATGTATTCGATGCCCAACGGAGAGCAGGAGCAGGATCCGGAGGGGGAGGCAAGCGGAGGCGAGAGCAGCGAGTGGCATTCCAATGGTGAAGGGGACGAGGAGAGCTCTTACCCGAGTGGTGAAGAACAGGTCTACTCACCTCCCCGTAGGAAAAGGCGATCTAAGCTCACTCACGATCCGGCGAGCGCCCGCGACAAGGCAACTGTTAATACCGGGCAGTCGTCAAAGCGCCCTCGGACGTCTTCTCCAGCGCCGACTGAAAAGGCCCTAAAGCAATCCAAGGTTGTACCACAGAAGACTCGAAAGGCTCTGCCCAAAATCAAAATTGATATCCCTGTTGCCTCTGCATTAGTGTCCTCTCTTCAGTTTTACCTGAAATTCTGTGTTGTCTATTTTTCCCTTGGGTTGACCGAATGAATCTTGAATCTAGCAGTGCCGCTACCTCTGGGACCTCTGCTTACAAAAACAAGGATGAGGACATGGAAGACGCGGCCACCTCCAACCCATGTATAACCTTCGTGATCTTGTCTTTGCTTTGTCGATTGAACTGCGATATAACTAGTCGAGGATGAACTTTTGGCGACTGCTCTTTTTACAGCTCCTCTCAACGTCATTGATCTCCCCGACGATGATGAGGACGAGCCACAGAGGCCCTTGGGGAGAAGAAACTGGAAAACGTCCGCTGGCAAGACCCCTCAGTCGACGCCGGTGGCGGAACCGGTAATTCAGGACACCGGCGACGCCAATCGGACTTCCGTCTCCTTCGCCATACCACTGTCGAGTGCTCAGCCTTCAGCGTCAGCCATGCAGACTCCCGCCGATCCACCTTCACTTTTTGCTGCACATCATGTCCCAGAGGACCAGGTGGGTGCTGCCAAAGAGGCTATACGCCAGGCGGGCATCATGATGGAGAAGATGAAGATGGTGCGGGAGGCCAGCCAAGCTGCTTATGACGCCAGCTCCGCCCTCCAGAGCAACGTCCAGGTTAGCAGATTGCCGACTGACTCTTTTAGCTTGTTCCGTTAGGATATGCTACCTGAAAAATCTTTTCAAGGAATCTTTTCATCTGTCTGCACTTCGCATCCGTACACCCACTGGGTGTTTTGATTTGCCATTGAGCAAACTTGTATCTTGAGTCGACTAGGTTGTGTCAATTGGATTTTTGAACTAGTGGGGGCACGCTGAGTGCACCCACTGGGTGTAGTCCCCGAGACCATAGTTGACTGCGGGTAGTCAACTGTGGTCTAAGAAGCTAAATTTTCCACTCGGTCTGGACGGACCATGTCGAGTGGAATCCGAACCAGTGGGGGCACGCTAAGTGCACCCACTGGGTGTAGTCCCCGAGACCGTGGTCGACTGCGGGCAGTCAACTACGGTCTTAGATCCTTTTTTTTACACTCGGCCTGGACAGACCACGTCGAGTGGAAACTAGACCGGTGGGGGCATGCTAAGTGCATCCACTGGGTGTAGTCCCTGAGACCGTGGTTGACTGCAGGCAGTCGACTACGGTCTGAAAACAAACTAATCTTTATCGGACCATTGTTCTGAAGTAACTGAACTTTCCATCTGTCGATTGACTGTCTCTTGATTACAGAAATCTTGTGAACTCGGAGTTTGTTTTGCTGAATTGGAGAAAAAACAGATTCAGCTCAACCTCGATCTGGAACTGGCCAAGACAAATCTGCAGAAGGCCAAGGACGAAGCTGCTGGTAAGAGAAAACTTGCCGACTGCTTGTCTCTGGACCGGATTTTATTTTGCTTTTTTTGAACCGAGCGTTGTTTCTTTTCAGAGAAAATGAATCAAGCTCTGGCGAAGAAGGACCAAGATCTTGCGGCCGCACAGAAAGTAGCTGACGAGAAAACTGCACTCGCCGAACAGAAGCTAGCTTCAGTTGGCAAACTGGAGGAAGAAAACTCCAAGCTGAAAACTGCCCTGGATGAAGCCAATAAGGAAGCGACTCGCCTGAAGAAGGACAAGAACAATCTGAACAAGAAGATGGAAGGCATTGCTCGCAGGAGGGATGACCTGGAGAATTATCTGGGGGGTCTTGCCAAGAAGCTGTTCATCCTGCTTCAAGGTGTTTTCTCTGAACCGACTGACTTGCTGTTGTCAACTCGATACACGACCACTAACTAATCTTTGAATTGTACGTGCAGAATTTTTCCGGAACTTCGAGGAAGAAACTGGGCGAGTTGAGACAAGCTTGGACCCCATCCATTCTCCAGTGAAAGACGAAGCTGCCATGAATGTACTCCGATTGGAATCTCGTGTTGCTGGTGTTGTTGATTATCTTGCTCGACTGAAGGTCGCAATGTCACGGATCAACACAACACTCTGGCCAAGGGAAACGCTCCATAATGACCTCGAGTTTCTGATGACTCGACTTAATGAAATCCCCGGTCGAGTGCAAGAATGGAAGAAGTCTTCTACCCGGTGCGGCGCTGATGTGGCTTTGTCTTTGGTTCGTGTCCACTGCAAGGAAGCGCGAGAAGAGAAGCTGGCAGGGATCAAGGTTGCGAACACCAAGAAGCACGACTTCCAATCTTTCATGGAGACCTTCATTGCTGCTGCCACTCGGATTGCCGACGGAATCGACCTGGACGAATTCGTCGAGCCTGCCAGTCCTCCTCCTGCGGAGTGAACAAACTTTTTATGCCTCACCTTAAATTTGCCTCGGAATGCCGAGTGATTTTGTAACCGTTAAACTCCTTAGGGCTTGATGCCCGAGTACTTTAATCCGCGGTCGGAACCTTAGGATTTATCTGAATTTGGTTTATCTCCGAATATGCTTGTTCTTGCCTTCGAGTGGAATTTGTTCTTCACTCGGAATATTTTTTATACTTGAGATGCAGTTCTGAGGAAGAGGTTCCAGTTAACCTGCACCTCGTCGTCCTTGCGGATGAGGATGGAGCGCACCTTATACTTGTGGCGCAGCACCGAAGAGAAGGTTGTAGCTGACCTGCACCTCGTCGTCCTTGCGGATGAGGATGGAGCGTACGTTATACTTGTGGCGCAGCTCCGAGGAGAAGGTAGCAGTCGACCTGCACCTCGTCGTCCTTGCGGATAAGGATGGAGCATACATTGTATTTTTGGCGCAGCTCCGAAGAGGAGGTAGCAGTCGACCTGTACCTCGTCGTCCTTGCGGCTAGGGATGTGTTTCAAACTTAGGCGAGTACTGGACTGCAGATAAGCCTCCGAGTGGGAGGCATGCTCACCACTCGGTAGGAATTTTCTAACTTAGGCGAGTACTGGACTGCAGCTAAGCCCCCGAGTGGGAGGCATGCTCACCACTCGGTACGATTTTTCAAACTTAGGCGAGTACTGGACTGCAGCTAAGCCCCCGAGTGGGAGGCATGCTCACCACTCGGTAGGATTTTTCAAACTTAGGCGAGTACTGGACTGCAGCTAAGCCCCCGAGTGGGAGGCATGCTCACCACTCGGTAGGATTTTTCAAACTTAGGTGAGTACTGGACTGCAGCTAAGCCCCCGAGTGGGAGGCATGCTCACCACTCGGTAGGATTTTTCAAACTTAGGCGAGTAATGTACTGCAGCTAAGCCCCCGAGTGGGAGGGTTGCTCACCACTCGGTAGGATTTTTCAAACTTAGGCGAGTACTGGACTGCAGCTAAGCCCCTGAGTGGGAGGGTTGAACACACCATTCGGTAGGATTTTTCAAACTTAGGCGAGTACTGGACTGCAGCTAAGCCCCCGAGTGGGAGGGTTGCTCACCACTCGGTAGGATTTTTCAAACATAGGCGAGTACTGGACTGCAGCTAAGCCCCCGAGTGGGAGGCATGCTCACCACTTGGTAGGATTTTTCAAACTTAGGCGAGTAATGGACTGCAGCTAAGCCCCCGAGTGGGAGGCATGCTCACCACTCGGTAGGATTTTTCGAACTTAGGCGAGTACTGGACTGCAGCTAAGCCCCCGAGTGGGAGGGTTGCTCACCACTCGGTAGGATTTTTCGAACTTAGGCGAGTACTGGACTGCAGCTAAGCCCCCAAGTGAGAGGGATGCTCACCACTCGTTAGGATTTTTCAAACTTAGGCGAAACGGATTCGCAGCTAAGCCCCCGAGTGAGAGGCTTGCTCACCACTAGGTAGGATTTTTCAAACTTAGGCGGGTACTGGACTGCAGCTAAGCCCCCGAGTGGGAGGGTTGCTCACCACTCGGTAGGATTTTTTGAAAATAGGCGAGTACTGGACTGCAACTAAGCCCCCGAGTGAGAGGGATGTTCACCACTAGGTAGGATTTTTCAAACTTAGGCAAAACGGATTCGCAGCTAAGCCCCCGAGTGAGAGGCTTGCTCACCACTCGGTAGGATTTTTCAAACTTAGGCGAAACGGATTCGTAGCTAAGCCACCTACTGGGGGATTTCAGACGCAAATATACGCAACGACAATCATTTTAGAAAACCGTAAAGCTCTTGTCTTTGATAAATAAACTACAAAGGTATTTCTTATTACATCTCAACAGACTGAGTGCTTAAGTGTAAAAGGGGCGGAGCAGCTCCGCATTCCAAGCGCGTGGCTCGTCTTTCTTGTGCTCGATGTTGTAAGGTGGTATGCTCCGTTGTGGAGCACTCTGGTGACGATGAAGGGGCCTTCCCAAGCGGGAGCGAGCTTGTGTGGTTTCTGCTGATCCACTCGAAGAACCAAGTCAACCTCTTGAAAGGCTCCACCTCTCACGTTTCTGGCGTATAATCGACGCGGGTCTTGCTGGTAGATGGTCGATCGGATCAAGGCCATCTCTCCGTCCTTGTTCTACTTCATCTTCTGAGAAAATCTTGACTTGGGGCACGTTCTGGAGCAAGTCACTCGGAACTACAGCCTCAGCTCCGTAAACCAAGAAGAATGGAGTTCGGCCAGTCGACCGATTGGGAGTTGTCCTCAATTCCCAAAGCACTGATGGAAGTTCGTCGACCCAAGCGCCTGCTGCGTGCTTGAGATCACGCATCAGTCGGGGTTTCAGTCCTTTGAGAATCAATCCATTCGCTCTCTCACCTTGTCCATTTGACTGGGGGTGGGCGACTGAAGCATAGTCGACTCGAGTACCTTGGGAAGCACAAAAGGCTCTGAACTCATCAGAATAGAAGTTCGACCTGTTGTCAGTGATGATGCTGTGCGTAACACCATATCTGAATGTTAACTCTTTGATGAAACTGACAGCAGTACTGGCTTCAAGGTTTTTGATAGGTTTGGCTTAAATCCATTTGGTGAATTTGTCCACTGCCACGAGTACGTGAGTGAAACCGCTCCTACTAGTCCTCAGAGGTCCAACCATATCCAAACCACAAACAACAAAGGGCCAGACGAGTGGAATGGTCTTCAGGGCTGAAGCTGGCTTGTGAGACATGTTGGAGTAAAACTGGCAACCTTCACATTTATCGACTATTTCTTTTGCCATCTCATTTTCTCATGCCCAATAAAATCCCGTTCGGTGTGCTTTGGCCACGATGGTACGAGAGGACGCATGGTGACCACAGGTCCCCGAGTGGATATCATTGAGGATCACTCGACCTTCTTCTGGTGTTATGCATTTCTGACAGACTCCAGTCACACTCTCTCTGAACAACTGTCCTCTTATCGCAGTAAAGGCTTTGGACCGATGGACGATCTGTCGAGCCTCTTCTTCATCCTCTGGGAGTTCCTTTCTGAGAATGTATGAAATGTACGGCACTATCCAGTCGGGAGTGATGACCAAAACCTCCATGATCAAGTCGACCACGGCTGGGACTTCAACTTTAGTCGGATCAGCGGCACTCTTTGGTTGAGGGTGTTCTTCAGTGAAAGGATCTTCTTGAACTGAAGGTGAGTGTATATGTTCCAAGAACACATTGCTGGGAATGGCTTCCCTCTTGGAACCTATCTTTGCCAGATCATCGGCAGCTTGATTTTTCAGTCGGGGTATGTGATGGAGCTACAACCCCTCAAACTTCTTCTCTAACTTTCTCACTGCATTACAATAACCAGTCATAGCTGGACTTCTGACGTCCCACTCCTTCATCACTTTATTGACCACTAAATCCGAGTCGCCATAGACCATGAGGCGACGGACGCCGAGTGAAATGGCCATATGCAACCCATATAGAAGTGCTTCATATTCAGCTTCATTGTTGGAGGAGTCAAAGTGAATCTGAAGAACATAGCTGAGTTTGTCACCTCGGGGGGATACCAATACCACCCCAGCACCGGAACTATTCAACATCTTGGAGCCATAAAAAACATGGCCCAGTGCTCCGAGTGAATCTGAGTCGGCAGTTGTTGTTCAATCCACTCGGCCAGGAAATCTGCTATTGCTTGGGACTTGATAGCTTTCTTTGCCTCAAACTTGATATCCAAGGGAAGGAGTTCAATCGCCCACTTTGCCACTCGACCAATTGCATCTCTGTTGTTCAGAATCTCTAATAATGGTGCATCGCTGATGACTGTAATGGAGTGATCAGAGAAATAGTGTGCAACCTTCTTCGTGGTCATGTAAATCCCATAAACAAGCTTCTGATAATGTGGATATCTTTGCTTTGATGGAGTCAGAACTTCAGAAACATAATATACTGGGCGCTGAACTTTATAGGCTTTTCCTTCTTCTTCCCGCTCGACCGTGAGTACTGTACTGACGACTTGTCCAGTGGCTGCAATGTAAAGCAGTAAAGGCTCTTTGCTGATTGGAGCAGCGAGCACCTGCTGGGTGGAAAGCAGGGCTTTGAGCTCTGCAAACGCTGCATCAGCTTTAGGAGTCCACTCGAACTTATCAGACTTCTTCATTAGTCGGTAAAGAGGCAATGCCTTTTCACCGAGGCGAGAAATGAATCGACTCAAGGCGGCCAAACAACCAGTAAGCTTCTGTACATCATGCACACGCACAGGGCATTTCATCCATTGTATAGCACCAACTTTCTATGGGTTAGCGTCGATCCCTCGTTCGGAAACGAGGAAACCGAGTAACTTTCCGCCAGGAAGTCCGAATGTGCACTTTGATGGATTAAGCTTGATATCATACCTTCTGAGGTTCGCAGAAGTTTCAGCAAGGTCAGCACAGCATGTCGGAACCCTTTCGTGACTTGACCATAATGTCGTCCATGTCTTCCACATTCCTACTGATTTGAGTGAGCAAACACTTTTGAATCATCCTCATGAATGTGGCTCCGGCGTTCTTCAGGCCGAATGGCATGGTGACATAACAGAAGCATCCGAATGGAGTGATGAAAGCCGTTTTTATCTCATCGGGTCCATACAGTCGGATCTCATGATACCCGGAATAAGCGTCCAAAAAGACAATTGCTCACAACCCGCAGTCGAGTCGACAATTTGGTCGATGCATGGGAGAGGGAAATGATCTTTCGGGCAGGACCGATTGATATGCTTGAAGTCAATGCACATGCGAAGTGAATCGTCCTTTTTGGGGACCATGACAACATTGGCGAGCCACTCGAAGTGGTAAATCTCTCGGATGAACTCAGCCCCCAGGAGCCGAGCCACTTCCTCATCAATTGCTTTTCTCTTCTCTACGGTGGACCGTCGAAGATGTTCCTTGACCGGTTTTACCTTCGGGTCGACTCGCAAACGATGCTCAGCCAGTCCCCTGGGTACACCTGGCATGTCAGAAGGTTTCCATGCGAAGATGTCCCAGTTCTCACGGAGGAACTGGATGAGCGCTTCTTCCTATTTGCTGTCAAGTGAAGTTGAAACATGAGTAGGAGCAGCACTAGGATCGGTCGGGTGAATATGAATCGGTTTGGTTTCACCGGACGATTGAAATGCAGAATTAGTGGCAGGCTTCTTAGAGCGCAACAAATCACTCGGATATGCGTTCTTCCGGTATTCTTGAATTTCGACTGCTGCAATTTGTGCATCGGCGATTTTTGAGCCCTTCTGGAAGCACTCTTCTGCCTTTTGCCGATTGCCAGTGATAGTGATCACTCCTCTAGGACTGATGACCCACAAGTATAGGGAATCTATTGTAGTCCTTTCGATAAGTAAGAGTGTCGAACCAAACAAGGAGCAGAAGGAAATGATAAGCGGTTTTCAGGAAGGTATTCTCTGCAAGCACTGAAATAATAGGTAACAGATAGTTTTGTGATAGGATAATTTGTAATGAGCAACAAGTAACAAAAGTAAATAAAGTGCAGCAAGGTGGCCCAATCCTTTTTGTAGCAAAGGACAAGCCTGGACAAACTCTTATATAAAGGAAAACGCTCCCGAGGACACATGGGAATTATCATCAAGCTAGTTTTCATCACGTTCATATGATTCGCGTTCGGTACTTTGATAATTTGATATGTGGGTGGACCGGTGCTTGGGTGCTGTCCTTACTTGAACAAGCATCCCACTTATGATTAACCTCTATTGCAAGCATCCGCAACTACAACAAAAGTATTAAGGTAAACATAACCATAGCATGAAACATATGGATCCAAATCAGACCCTTACGAAGCAACGCATAAACTAGGGTTTAAGCTTCTGTCACTCTAGCAACCCATCATCTACTTATTACTTCCCTATGCCTTCCTCTAGGCCCAAATAATGGTGAAGTGTCATGTAGTCGACGTTCACATAACACCACTAGAGGATAGACAACATACATCTCATCAAAATATCGAACGAATACCAAATTCACATGACTACTAATAGCAAGACTTCTCCCATGTCCTCAGGAACAAACGTAACTACTCACAAAGCATATTCATGTTCATAATCAGAGGAGTATTAATATGCATATAGGATCTGAACATATGATCTTCCACCAAATATACCAACTAGCATCAACTACAAGGAGTAATCAACACTACTAGCAACCTACAGGTACCAATCCCAGACTGAGAGACAAGAATTGGATACAAGAGATGAACTAGGGTTTGAGAGGAGATGGTGCTGGTGAAGATGTTCATGGAGATTGCCCTCTCACGATGAGAGTAGCGTTGGTGATGACGATGGCGATGATTTCCCCCTCCCGGAGGGAAGTGTCCCCGGCAGAATAGCTCTGCCGGAGCCCTAGATTGGTTCCGCCAAGATTCCGCCTCGTGGCGGTGGAGTCTCGTCCCGAAAGCTTGCTTGTGATTTTTCTGCGGACGAAACACTTCATATAGCAGAAGATGGGCACCGGAGGGCCAACAGGGGCCCACGAGGCAGGGGCGCGCCCAGGGGGGTAGGGCACGCCCCCACCCTCGTGGACGGATGGAGGCCCCCTTGACGTATTTCTTCCGCTCAGTATTTTTTATTATTTCCAAAAATAACTTTCGTGGAGTTTCAGGACTTTTGGAGTTGTGCATAATAGGTCTCTAATATTTGCTCCTTTTCCAGCCCAGAATTCCAGCTGCCGGCATTCTCCCTCCTTATGTAAACCTTGTAAAATAAGAGAGAATAGGCATAAGTATTGTGACATAATGTGTAATAACAGCCCATAATGCAATAAATATCAATATAAAAGCATGATGCAAAATGGACATATCAACTCCCCCAAGCTTAAACCTCGCTTGTCCTCAAGCGAAAGCCGATAACGATAAATATGTCCACATGTTTAGAGGTAGAGGTGTCGACAAAATAAAATACGGACATGAGGGCATCATGATTATTCTCATAACGGCAACATATATAGATATTGTCATATGATTTCTTATGCTCAAGTAATATTCTATTCACAATGCAAAGTATGAATCAGAAACTTTATTGAGAACCAACAAACTATAATCTCAGTCATTGAAGCAATTGCAATTTATCATAACATCAGAAAGAGTCTATGTCAGAGCTTTCTAGCAAGTCCACATACTCAACTATCATTTAGTCTTTCATAATTGCTAACACTCATGCAGTACTTGTGGTTACGGAGTTTTAACCGGACACAGAGAAAGATAGGGGCTTATAGTTTCGCCTCCCAACCTTTTAACTCAAGGGTAATGTCAACAATAATAGTTCATGCTAACTTACATCCAGTTAGATATATCTATCAGGATCTTTCCAACAAACTGTGCTTGCCAAAGGATAAAATATAAAAAAGGAAAGGTGAAGATCACCATGACTCTTGCATAAGGTAGAAGATAATAATAAAAGATAGGCCCTTCGCAGAGGGAAGCAGAGGTTGCCATGCGCTTTCAGGGTTGGATGCACAAAATCTTAATGCGAAAGAACATCACTTTATATTGCCACTTGTGATATGAAACTTTATTATGCAGTCCGTCGCTTTTATTTCTTCCACATCACAAGATCGTATAAAGCTTATCTCCTCCACACCAATCAATCACACATATTTAGAGAGCAATTTTTTTATTGCTTGCACCGATGACAACTTACTTGAAGGATCTTACTCAATCCATAGGTAGATATGGTGGACTCTCATGGCAAAACTGGTTGAAGGGTTTTTGGAAGCACAACATGTTGGATGATCCATGACAATATACTTTATCTCAGGTATAAGAAAACATAACGCATTACATTGTCTTCCTTGTCCAACATCAACTCTTTAGCATGTCATATTATAATGAGTGCTCCGAATCATAAAAGATGTCCAAGACAGTATATTTATATGTGAAACCTCTCTTCTTTATTACTTCCTATTAATTGCAACGATGACCAAAGCTATGTTTGTCAACTCTCAACAATTTTTAATCATCATACTCTTCCTATGTGAAGTCATTACTCTTCATAAGATCCATATGATCTCTTTGTTTCTTTTTATTATTTTCTTTTTCTTTTATTCCCTCAAGATCATAGCAAGATAATCAAGCCCTTGACTCAACACTAATCTTTATTATATATAGCTCACGGACTCGATTACATAGAGAGATCATAAAGCAAAACTCAAAACTAGATCATACCAAAACTTTTATTCTACTAGATCAATATACTACTAATAGGATCGAACTAAGAAAAAGGGTAAAGATAGGAGATGTGGTTGTGATACGATACCGGGGCACCTCCCCCAAGCTTGGAAGTTGCCAAGGGGACTGCCCATACACATGTGATTATGTCTCCTTCTTCGGGGATGGTGATGTGATATTCTTGGCGATAATGCCCCTCAGGATACGATTCTCTTCCTCGAGCTTATTGAGTTGCCGCTTGAGATCCATTATCTCCTTACGAAGCTTTCCTGTAACGGCTAAAGCTCCTTGCACCCAAGGGTGTTGCATAGCTGCGGGAGAACAAGTGACACTCTTCTTCATATTTTCATAAGAAAGAAATCTAACATTCGAAGGGATAACCGAGTTTGGAATGGCTGAGCTCTGTAGTTCCCCCATCGTGAACACAGCTCGGAAGCGAGAAGTGACTTCTTGATCCTCCATGGCATCTATCCTCATCAAATCAGCCTCCATCTCTTCCTCCGTTGCTGGCCCAAAGTGGTCAGCATCGCTGTTTGTCCTTGGTCTCGATGCCGGATGAGACACCCGGCTCTCTCCGACTGACTCTTGAGAAGACATCTTGCTCTAATCTGCAACAGCAACAGCACGAAACGAGAACAGAGAATATTTGCGTGATACAGAGGTCAAAACCTTCGGGAGATTATATAATGAATTCTTACTGACCAAAATACATATTGTGCAAGAAAACGGAGTCCGGGGAGCGCACGAGGTGCCCACGAGGCAGGGGGCGCGCCCAGGGGGGTAGGGCGCGCCCTCCACCCTCGTGGAGCCCTCGTGTCCTTCCCGGACTGCTTCTTATTTTTATATTTTTCTAAATATTCCAAAACAGAGAAATATTGATATAGAAACTGTTTTGGAGTCGGTTTACTTACCGTACCACCTACCTATTCCTTTTAAGAGTCTGAAACGTTCCGGAGTCCCTTATGTATTCCTCTGGGGTTACAGTTTCAATAACATTGGTTTCAACATTTATAGGATTACCTGAGATATAGTGTTTAATTCTTTGACCGTTCACCACCTTCGGATTTGTGCCTTCGAAGTTGTTGATTTTTATGGCACCGGAATGATAGACCTCCTCCGTAACGTCAGGACCTTCCCATTTAGAGAGAAGTTTTCCTGCAAAAAATCTTAAACGAGAGTTGTATAGCAATACATAATCACCTACATTAAACTCGCGCTTTTGTATTCTTTTGTCATGCCATCTTTTAACTTTTTCTTTAAACAATTTGGCATTTTCATAAGCTTGGGTTCTCCATTCATCAAGTGAGCTAATGTCAAATAACCTCTTCTCACCGGCAAGTTTGAAATCATAATTGAGCTCTTTAATAGCCCAATAAGCCTTATGTTCTAGTTTGAGAGGTAAGTGACATGCTTTTCCATAAACCATTTTATACAGAGACATACCCATAGGATTTTTATATGCAGTTCTATAGGCCCACAATGCATCATCAAGTTTCTTGGACCAATTCTCTCTAGATCTATTAACAGTCTTTTGCAAAATTAATTTGAGCTCTCTATTGCTCAATTCTACTTGACCACTAGACTGTGGGTGATAAGGAGATGCAATTCTATGATTAACATCATATTTAGCAAGCATTTTTCGGAAAGCACCATGAATAAAATGTGAACCACCATCAGTCATTAAATATCTAGGGACTCCAAACCTTGGGAAAATAACTTCTTTAAGCATTTTAATAGAAGTGTTATGATCAGCACTACTAGTTGGAATAGCTTCTACCCACTTAGTAACATAAGCAACAACAACTAAAATATGTGTGTAACCATTAGAGGCAGGAAAAGGTCCCATATAATCAAAGCCCCAAACATCAAATGGTTCAATAACGAGTGAATAGTTCATAGGCATTTCTTGACGTCTACTAATATTACCTATTCTTTGACATTCGTTACAAGATAAGACAAACTTACGGGCATCCTTGAAGAGAGTAGGCCAATAACAACCGGATTGCAATACCTTATGTGCAGTTCTATCTCCAGCGTGGTGTCCTCCATAAGCCTCGGAGTGACACTTGCGTAGGATCTGTTCCTGTTCATGCTCAGGTACACAACGTCTAATAACATCATCTACTCCTTCTTTATAAAGATGTAGGTCATCCCAAAAGTAATGTCTCAAATCATAGAAAAACTTTTTCTTTTGCTGGTATGTGAAACTAGGTGGTATAAATTTAGCAACAATATAATTAGCATAATCAGCATAGCATGGAGCAGTACGAGAAGCATTTATGACATTTAGTTGTTCATCCGGAAAGCTATCATCAATAGGTAGTGGGTCATCAAGAACATTTTCTAACCTAGACAAGTTGTCTGCAACGGGGTTCTCAGCTCCCTTTCTATCAATAATATGCTAATCAAATTCTTGTAGCAAGAGAACCCATCTAATTAGTCTAGGTTTAGCATCTTTCTTTTCCATAAGATATTTAATAGCAGCATGATCCGTGTGAATAGTTACTTTAGAATCAACAATACATGGTCTGAACTTATCACAGGCAAATACAACTGCCAAGAATTCTTTTTCAGTAGTAGCATAATTTCTTTGATCATTGTCTAGAGTTTTACTACCATATTGGATAACATTTAATTTCTTATCAACTCTTTGCCCTAGAACAGCACCTACAGCATAATCACTAGCATCACACATAATTTCAAAGGGTAAATTCCAATCAGCTGGCCGAACAATAGGTGTAGAGATCAATGCTTTCTTAAGTATTTCAAATGCTTCTACACAATCATCATCAAAGACAAATGGTATATCTTTTTGTAATAGATTAGTCAGAAGCTGAGAAATTGTTGAGAAGTCCTTAATGAACCTCCTATAAAAACCGGCATGACCAAGGAAACTTCTTATACCTTTGATGTCCTTGGGACATGGCATCTTTTCAATAGCATCAACCTTGGCTTTATCAACTTCAATACCTCTTTCAGAAACTTTATGCCCCAAGACAATACCTTCATTAACCATATAGTGGCACTTTTCCCAATTCAAGACAAGGTTAGTTTCTTCACATCTCTGCAAAACTCGATCAAGGTTGCTCAATCAATCATCAAAAGAGGATCCATAGATGGAAAAATCGTCCATGAAAACCTCACAAATCTTTTCACAAAAGTTAGAGAATATAGCCATCATGCATCTTGGAAAGGTAGGAGGTGCATTACATAAACCAAAAGGCATACATCTATAAGCAAAAGTACCGAAAGGGCAAGTAAAAGTGGTCTTTGATTGATCATCGGCTGACACAGGTATTTGAGAGAAACCAGAATAACCATCTAGAAAGCAAAAATGTGTATGTTTGGATAATCTTTCTAGCATTTGATCAATAAAAGGTAAGGGGTAATGATCCTTTTCAGTAGCCTTATTTAATTTGCGGAAATCAATTACCATCCTATAACCTGTAATAATTCTTTGCGGAATCAATTCAAATTTATCATTGGGAATGACAGTAATACCTCCCTTCTTAGGAACACAATGGACAGGACTTACCCACTGACTATCAGCAATGGGATAAATAATACCTGCCTCAACAAGCTTTACTATTTCCTTTGTAACATCCCAGATTTTCAATTTGGAATGTTATACATTAGATCATCATGCATATCATATTTTATTGCATTTCGGTTTGCGATCCTCAAAATTCTAAGCAACTCAAGGACCCACGGAGAGAGTTGGTGATTTCATGATTTTCATATTTGAATTTTATCAAATATCGAAACGAGGATCATTTGTTTTAATTATTTTTCTCTCCGAAAAATGTTTCATATTTAAAATATATGAGACGGGATAATATGACTTCTCCAAAAAATAACGAAATATTGGAGGAAAAATATTAAAAACAAATATTTGATTCTATTTGGATTTTATTTCTATTTTATTTACCTAGGAAAAATATGTGTTTTTCAAAATTGCATTTTAGGCCCAAATAAATGTTCATCTTGTCCGGCTTATTTTTAGAGGACAGGGAAAATTTATTTCGGGTTTATTTGGAGTCTGTTTATTATTTCTTTTCTTTCTTTTTCTGCACGTCCGAATTGTTTAAAAAAAAGTCAACCGACTCCGGGCCGTACCCGAGCAGGACTCCTCGGGCCGGCCCTTATAAGCCGCGACCCCAGCGCCCGCAGCCCACCCGAGCCGCCGCCGCCAACCCGAATCCTAGCCGCCGCCCCGCCGCCCCGCCGCCGCACGCGTTGGCCGGAGCCGCCGCTGCCCGCGCCGCCGTCCGCCCCGCCGACCCTGCCGGACCCTGCCGCCACATCGCCGCCTCACCGGAGATCTCGCCGGACTCGAGGTAGCCGCCGCCGGTATTTTTTTATAAAACCGTTCGGTTTTTTTTAAAACCTAGATCCCTTTTTTTAGATCGGTTCGATTTATATTTTTATCGGTTTAGTTATTTAGCGGACGTTCGTCCGTACGTTCATTTTAACGAACGGTTTTCGCCGTTTAGCCGCAGACAGCGAACGTTCGTTCGTTAGCCTGTTCGTCAGTTTTTCTTTTTCTCAGAATTTTCGCGAATATTTTCGATCGCGATTTCCGATCTGTTTTTCGTTTTAGTATAACATTTCGCTCGTTTATCGGAATCAGGCGATTCAAGCGCCTAGAGTTTCGTCTCGAAACCCTCTTTCTGTTTAACCAACTTGAACAAGTTTTTGGTACAGTAAAAAATTGACTTAGGTCCAGATTAGTAAACGGAGCTTGTTTCTTTCACCGTTTGAGTTTCGTTGCTTCGTTCGATTTGATTCTTTTTGCAAACCGGAGTTCTTAAGTTGAACTTTCTGGTTAGATCTCTTATTTGAGTTTTACCTGTGCACCCTTGCTTGATTGCTTATGTACGTATTGTTTGTTTGCGATAGACTACCCGTAGTGCGACGCGTGCTACTACGAGTCTCTAGGTTTCACAGATCATCAGCAAGGCAAGTAACACTTTGATCATACCTCTTTACCACCCAGTTTTATTGCATTAGATCAACCCTCAAACTATTGCATGGTTAAGATCTGTTTAATTTGTGGGTTTTGGGAAGTAGATGAGGTAGTACCTATTACCTGTTTTATTATCAAACCCTTGGGAGTTACTTCTACGTTTGCTTATATTGCTATGCTATGCTCGTGGACGTGGATTGGGTTTGAGTGATTACATGACAGATGTGAGATTGTTGATTAATGGTTAACTTAAGGTTGCTACTTAAATACACATTTGGGTGGATTGAGGCACCTAGGGAACCCAGTGTTGCCTGTTTTTTTGGAAATCCCGGGGTACCGTGTGATTCTCCTATGAACCGCCACCCAGGCTCAAAGGGATCATGAGATTATTCATGCTAGAAACTTCCGTGTGCAACCACAAGCTATTATGGGCTCTAGCATAGTTGATTAAGTCGTGTGAACTCTTACAGTGGTAGACTAGCAGATGTAGGGGAAAGTAGGTGTAACTGTCTACCCATCGTAAGGTGCTAACGCTTCTGGAAGACTGTGTCTCGGTCATCCGTTTCTCAAACATCATGAAGTGCGAGAAATCCAACGGAGGAGATCGAGTCTTGTGGGGAAAAGTGCGCAATCCTCTGCAGAGTGTACAATTTATCATGGTTAGCCGTGTCCCCGGTTATGGACATCTTGAGTATCTAGTTTTTGGATTATCATGTGAATCTCAACATGTTACTTAATTAAATTTGTTGGGTTTAATGAAGATTGCTTAATTGGGATTGAGTTGGGTGAACCTTCTCAATGTTTAACAACCACCATAATAGTTAAATAAAATTTTATTCCTTTGTTGTAGGGAAAAATTGGCTTTTCGCAAAATTGTAACCATAGAGCTTACCACCAGCCAAATATGCATGTAGTGTTAGCATTATTCTGCTCATTACTCTCTATGTGTTACTTTGCCAGCATATTCCATGTGCTGACCTGTTTACGGGCTGCAACGTTCATGTTGCAGACTTTTCAGACGACGATTAAGGTGCCGTAGGTCGTGGTCTTATACTCAGTGATGCCGTTGGAGTTGATGGACTCACTTTATCTTCCAAGCCTTCCGCTGTTATCGTATTAGATGGCCTTAAGCCATATTTATTGTAATAAAGTTCTCTCTTGAGACTATTCGATGTAATAAGTGTGTGATTGCTACTCTGTTATAAATCCTTCAAGTACTGTGCGTGTCAGCATTACCGATCCAGGGATGACACTGATGCATAGAGACTAGACTGTTTGAGGTCTGGTCGCTACAAAGATGGTATCAGAGCACACGCTGACTGTAGGACACGGCCACTAAGCTAAAGCCCTAGATCACTACTCTCTTCTCATTTCTGACTCCTCTCCTTTCTTCCACTCTTTTAGGATGGCGGATGCAAGGAACAAGTTCGCGCAACCGGACAAGGACACACCTTTTGGACGACACTTGAAGGAAGTTACTAGGTACCTGAACATCGGAATACCAAGCTTCACCGGGACCTACAACGCCACTTTACCAGAAGAGGAGCGCTGCATGATTCAAGTTCAAGTTCCAGGAAGGACGTACGCGCCAGTCACTGAGCCCATAAATTTTTCCTTCGATGCACCAACCTGGAGTCTAGGAAAGAGCATGGCAGCCCACATCACCATGGGACGCATTGGAGAAGTGTACCACAATGATCTCAAGGATACTATCTATCAGATTTGTGGGCGCCGAGACGAGCAATGGGAGATGATCAGCACCAGGAAGGATAGATCTATTGTAGCTTTCATTCAGGAGTTAAACCAGCACATTTGATGCCAGGAGAACCAGATGTGCGCAGGCATGGCGGATTTGAAGAAGGCAATGACAAGGATCACGGAGCTGGAGGAAGAACTCAAGGCTACACGTAAAGATTATATGGAGGAAATCGTCGCACTAGTAGAGAAGAATGGTGACCTGACAAAGAAGCTAGGAGTTTTCATGGGAGACCCTGCGCCAGGAGGAGAAGATGACAGTTCCACTTGCCCGGAGAACTATATCATCATCGACGACACCGACTCGGACCCTAACGATAGTGATGATGACTATGTTGATGAAGCTGGAGCAGATATCATGGAGTCTTCGACCGATCAATTTTTCTAATCGACCACCATATCAGTAGTAGTATTCCACCATGTATATAGTATAGTCCAAGCACTTTGTAACGATAGTTAGATCGATTGTATGCCTTGTTTGAATTGATTGGAGTGATATGATTGTGTTTGTCTCATGTGCATATGGGTAGTGTTTTCCCTCTAGATCTCATTCTATCCTATTTTCTCATCTTTTCTAAACCCATCAGATGCCTCCGAGACGCGACACCGGATTTGTTTTCCCACCGGAGATCACTCAGTTGATTCAGCAGCAGAATGCCCTGATGCAAGTGCTAGTTCAGAACCAGGGGAACAACAACAACAACAACCCACCACCACCACCACCAGTTGACCACTTAGCCCGTTTTCTTAGGCTGAATCTGCCGGTGTTTTCCAGCAGCACCGAGCCCATTGTTCCAGATGATTGGCTTCGCAAGATTGGAAGGGAATTGACCACTGTAGGATGCACAGATGCGGAGAGAGTGCGTTTTGACGCACATCAGCTTGATGGACCCGCATCATCATGGCGGGAGAATTACACAGCCACTCACCCCATTGACACTGTCACATGGGACCAGTTTCAGCAAGCTTTCCGTACTGCCCATGTTTCAGCAGGAACTATGGCCATGAAGAAGCGTGAGTTTCGCAACTTACGCCAAGGAGGACGTACCGTTGGCCAATACGTGGAGGATTTCAGTAAGTTAGCACATTATGCCCCAGATGACGTTGCTACGGATGCAGCTAAGCAGGAGAAGTTTCTGGAAGGACTGAATGATGAGCTGAGCATGCAGTTGATGGTGGCAACTTTTAACAACTAGCAGGAGTTGGTAGGCAGAGCTCTCATGATTGAAGGGAAGCAACAGCAGATTGAGAGCCGTAAGAGGAAGTATGGACAAGGAAAGTACAGTACAGGAGCTCATCAGAAGCCTCGTTTTACACCAAACTCGGGAGGACACCTCAGCATAACCACGAAGGTCACAATCACAATGGAGGGAGCTCGCACAATCATAGCGGCCCCAAGAATGGCAATGGGAACGAAGGAAGCAACGGACAGAACCGTTCCAACCCATCAACCCCAGCCAAGAAGGATCTGAGCCACGTCACTTGCTACAAATGCCAGAAGACTGGACATTATGCAAATGAATGTCCTGAAGCTAAGAATGGAATGGCAATGGAAGCTCGGGGAAGAAGCCGAACCCTTTCAACAAAGGACAAGTGAACCACGTTAACGTGGAGGAGGTAGAAGCCCAGCCTGATGCAGTAATAGGTAAGTTTTTGGTTAAGTCGTTTACTGC
Source organism: Aegilops tauschii subsp. strangulata (assembly GCF_002575655.3). NCBI lineage: Eukaryota > Viridiplantae > Streptophyta > Magnoliopsida > Poales > Poaceae > Aegilops > Aegilops tauschii. Next base: position 15,109,696 of record NC_053039.3, read on the forward strand.
AATCGTTCTTTTTGATACTGGTGCATCACATTCATACATATCAAGGGGATTTGTGGATAAGAATAAGTTGCCCACCAAAGTTCTTAGAACACCTATGTTAGTAAGCTCGCCAGGAGCAGAGTATATGGCAAACCAAGGATGTTTTCAGATGCCATTGGCCATAGGTAGGCATGTTTTCCCCTCAGACCTAATAGTTTTGGAGACGCAAGGTCTAGATGTGATTTTGGGAATGGATTGGCTATCGATGTATGGAGGAAACATCGATTGCGCCAGTAAGACGATCTTGCTTACTTCCCCAGAAGGAAGAAGGATTAAGTATGTATCCCGGCATGTGCCGAAGAGGACTCAAGTGAATTCCTTATCAGGAGTTGTACAGGAGGAAGTACCAGTGGTGAAGGATTTCCCTGACGTATTTCCAGAGGAGTTGCCAGGCATGCCACCGGATAGAGACATTGATTTTTTGATTGAGCTTTTGCCAGGCACAGGGCCAATATCTAAGAGACCGTATAGAATGCCCGCAAAGGATTTGGAGGAAATTAAGAAGCAGATTAAGGAGTTATTGGATAAAGGATATATTCATCCAAGTTCGTCACCTTGGGGATCACCAGTACTTCTAGTGGAGAAGAAAGATGGATCGTCGAGGATGGTTGTTGATTATCGTGGATTGAATGAAGTGACCATCAAGAACAAGTACCCACTGCCGATGATCAATGATTTGTTTGACCGACTACAAGGAGCTAAAGTATTTTCCAAGATCGATTTGCGATCAGGATACCACCAGTTGAAGATTCGAGAGCAGGATATACCTAAGACAGCTTTTACCACAAGGTATGGGCTATATGAGTACACCGTTATGTCATTCGGTCTGACTAATGCACCTGCCTACTTTATGAACATGATGAACAAGGTATTTATGGAGTTTTTGGATAAGTTCGTCGTGGTGTTCATTGATGATATTCTGGTCTATTCGAAGAATGAAGAAGAGCATAAGGAGCATTTGCGTTTGGTACTTGGAAAGCTCAGAGAACATCAGTTATATGCTAAGTTCAGCAAGTGCGAGTTTTGGTTAAAGGAAGTTGGATTCCTTGGACATGTTATATCCGGAGAAGGAATAGCAGTAGATCCCACCAAGGTTAACACTGTGACAAGTTGGGAATCACCCACGTCAGTTGGAGAGATCCGGAGTTTCCTTGGACTCGCAGGATACTACCGGAGGTTTATTGAGAATTTCTCAAAGATTGCAAAGCCTATGACGGAATTGTTGAAGAAGGACACCAAATTCAATTGGACTGAGGAATGTGAGGCCAGTTTTCAGGAGTTGAAAAGACGCTTGGTTACATCACCAGTGTTGATTCTACGAGATCAACACAAAGATTATGCAGTGTATTGCGACGCTTCAACGCAAAGATTATGCAGTGTATTGCGACGCTTCTCGTCGAGGACTTGGAGCAGTGCTTATGCAGGAGGGAAGAGTTGTTTCATATGCCTCACGATAGCTTAAACCCCATGAGTTGAATTATGCTACACATGATTTGGAGTTAGCAGCCGTAGTGCATGCGTTGAAGACATGGAGACATTTTCTCATCGGAAACCATTGTGAGGTGTACACGGATCACAAGAGTTTGAAGTACATTTTCACGCAGAAAGAGCTAAATCTCAGACAGAGGAGATGGCTAGAGCTCATTAAGGATTATGATATGAGATTGCATTATCACCCAGGAAAGGCTAACGTAGTAGCTGATGCGTTGAGCCGCAAGAGTCATGTAAATACCCTCATGACCGGAGAGTTACCCAAGGAGTTAGCAGAAGACCTTTGCGAGCTGCGTTTGGAGATAGTTCCAAGAGGTTATGTAGCAGCCTTGGAAATTCAGTCTACCTTGATGGATAAGATCAGAGAAGCTCAGAAGACGGACAAGCAGATTGCCGAGATAAAGGAAAGGATGAGTAAAGGAAAAGCCAAGGGATTTCTTGAGGATGAGCACGATACCTTATGGATTGAGGACCGCGTATATGTGCCCAATGATCAGGAGATCAGGAAGTTGATTCTGCAAGAGGCCCATGATTCGCCATATTCGATTCACCCAGGAAATACCAAGATGTATCTGGATTTAAAGGACAGTTTCTGGTGGACTGGAATGAAGAAGGATATTGCGGAGTATGTAGCAGTTTGTGATGTATGTTAGAGAGTGAAGGTAGAACACCAGAAGCCAGCAGGATTGCTACAACCATTGCCGATACCCGAATGGAAGTGGGATAAGCTAGGAATGGATTTTATCATGGGATTGCCCAGGACTCGTTCAGGCTATGACTCGATATGGGTTGTAGTCGATCGTTTGACGAAGGTAGCTCATTTCATCCCCGTGAAGACCACTTATACCAGTGCTAAGTTGGCAAAGATATACATGACCAGGATCGTATGTCTGCATGGAGTTCCGAGGACCATTGTATCAGATAAAGGAACCCAGTTTACTTCAAAGTTTTGGAATCAGTTGCATGAAACTTTGGGAACCAGACTAGAGTTCAGTACAGCTTTTCACCCGCAGACAGATGGACAGACTGAAAGAGTAAATCAGATTCTGGAGGACATGCTGAGAGCTTGTGATATATTATGGATCCAGTTGGGATGATAATTTACCGTATGCAGAGTTTTCTTACAACAACAGCTACCAATCCAGTTTGAAGATGGCCCCTTTCGAAGCTCTGTACGGAAGGAGGTGCAGGACACCGTTGTTGTGGGATGAAGTTGGAGACCGCCAGTAGTTTGGACCAGATTTGATTAAAGAGTCTGAACAGAAGGTGAAGTTGATTCGCGATAGGCTCAAGGTAGCCCAGTCCAGGCAGAAGAGCTATGCAGATTCAAAACGCAAGGAGACAGTTTACGAAGTCGGAGACCGAGTTTATCATCGGGTGTCCCCGCTTCGAGGAGTTAAGCGTTTTGGAGTTAAGGGAAAGTTAGCACCTCATTTTGTAGGACCATACAAACTTTTGGAGCGTATGGGAGAAGTTGCTTACAAGTTGGAATTTCCCGGAGGATTGTCAGGACTTCACGATGTATTCCATGTTTCTCAGTTGAAGAAGTGCCACGCGGAAATGGCTGATATACCTTTGAGAGATACAGTGCCACTGGAAGCGATTCAGCTGGATAGTGATTTGACCTATGAGGAGAAACCAGTTAATATTCTCGAGTTTGCCAGCCGAGTCACCCGCAGCAAGGTTATCAAGTTTTGCAAAGTTCAGTGCAGCCCCGACCGAGGATGAAGCCACCTGGGAGCGAGAGGAAGACCTACGGAAGGATCACCCTCACCTATTTTCTAGCCAACCCAAATCTCGAGGGCGAGATTGATCTTAAGGGGGGTAGGTTTGTAAGATCCCAAATTTTCAATTTGGAATGTTATACATTAGATCATCATGCATATCATATTTTATTGCATTTCGGTTTGCGATCCTCGAAATTCTAAGCAACTCAAGGACCCAGGGAGAGAGTTGGGGATTTCACGATTTTCATATTTGAATTTTATCAAATATCGAAACGAGGATCATTTGTTTTAATTATTTTTCTCTCCGAAAAATGTTTCATATTTAAAATATATGAGAGGGGATAATATGACTTCTCCAAAAAATAATGAAATATTGGAGGAAAAATATTAAAAAAATATATTTGATTTTATTCGGATTTTATTTCTATTTTAGTTGCCTAGGAAAAATATGCGTTTTTCAAAATTCCATTTTAGGTCCAAATAAATGTTCATCTTGTTCAGCTTATTTTTAGAGGACGGGGAAAATTTATTTCGGGTTTTTTTGGAGTCCGCTTAGTATTTCTTTTCTTTCTTTTTCTGCATGTCCGTATTGTTTTAAAAAATAAAAGTCAACCGACTACGGGCCGTACCCGAGCGGGACTCCTCAGGCCGGCCCTTATAAGCCGCGAGCCCGGCGCCCCCAGCCCACCCGAGCCGCCGCCGCCAACACTAACCCTAGCCGCGGCCCCGCCGCCACCCGCGCCGCCCGCCGGAGCTGCCGTCCGCCCCGCCGCCCCTAGCCGCCGACCCTGCCGGACCCTGCCGCCACCTCGCCGTCTCGCCGGAGCTTTCGCCGGACTCGAGGTAGCCGCCGCCGGTTTTTTTATAAAACCGTTCGGTTTTTTTAAACCTAGATCCTTTTTTTAGATCGGTTCGGTTTATATTTTTATCGATTTAGTTATTTAGCGGACGTTCGTCCATACGTTCGTTTTAACGAACGGTTTTCGTCGTTTAGCCGCAGACAGCGAACGTTCGTTTGTTAGCCTGTTCGTCAGTTTTTCTTTTTCTCGGAATTTTCGCGAATATTTTCGGTCGCGATTTCCGATATGTTTTTCGTTTTAGTATAACTTTTCGCTTGTTTATCGGAATCAGGCGATTCAAGCGCCTAGAGTTTCGTCTCGATACCCTCTTTCTGTTTAACCAACTTGAACAAGTTTTTGGTACAGTAAAAAATTGACTTAGGTGCAGATTAGTAAACGGAGCTTGTTTCTTTCGCCGTTTGAGTTTCGTTGCTTCGTTCGATTTGATTCTTTTTGCAAACCGGAGTTCTTAAGTTGAACTTTCTGGTTAGATCTCTTATTTGAGTTTTACCCATGCACCTTGCTTGATTGCTTATGTATGTATTGTTTGTTTGCGATAGAGTACCCGGAGTGCGAAGCGTGCTACTACGAGTCTCTAGGTTTCACGGATCATCAGCAAGGCAAGTAACAATTTGATCATACCCCTTTACTACCCAGTTTTATTGCATTAGATCAACCCTCAAACTATTGCATGGTTAGGATCTGTTTAATTTGTGGGTTTTTGGAAATAGATGAGGTAATACCTATTACCTGTTTTATTATCAAACCCTTGGGAGTTACTTCTACGTTTGCTTATATTGCTATGCTATGCTCGTAGACGTGGATTGGGTTTGAGTGATTACATGACAGATGTGAGATTGTTGATTAATGGTTAACTTAAGGTGGCTACTTAAATACACATTTGGGTGGATTGAGGCACCTGGGGAACCCAGTGTTGCCTGTTTTTTTTTTGGAAATCCCGGGGTACCGTGTGATTCTCCTATGGACCGCCACCCAGGCTCAAAGGGATCATGAGATTATTCATGCTAGAAACTTCCGTGTGCAGCCACAAGCTATTATGGGCTCTAGCATAGTTGATGAAGTCGTGTGAACTCTTACAGTGGTAGACTAGCAGATGTAGGGGAAAGTAGGTGTAACTGTCTACCCATCGTAAGGTGCTAACGCTTCCGAAAGACTGTGTCTCGGTCATCCGTTTCTCAAACATCATGAAGTGCGAGAAATCCAACGGAGTAGATCGAGTCTTGTGGGGAAAAGTGTGCAAACCTCTGCAGAGTGTACAATCTAATCATGGTTAGCCGTGTCCCCGGTTATGGACATCTTGAGTATCTATTTTTTGGATTATCATGTGAATCTCATCATGTTACTTAATTAAATTTGTTGGGTTTAATGAAGATTGCTTAATTGGGATTGAGTTGGGTGAACCTTCTCAATGTTTAACAACCACCATAATAGTTAAATAAAATTTTATTCCTTTGTTGTAGGGAAAAATTGGCTTTTCGTAAAATTGTAACCATAGAGGTTTCCACCAGCCAAATATGCATGTAGTGTTAGCATTATTCTGCTCATTACTCTCTATGTGTTACTTTGCCAGCATATTCCATGTGCTGACCCGTTTTCGGGCTGCAACGTTCATGTTGCAGACTTTTCAGATGACGATTAAGGTGCCATAGGTCGTGGTCTTATACTCAGTGATGCCGTTGGAGTTGATGGACTCACTTTATCTTCCAAGCCTTCCGCTATTATCGTATTAGATGGCCTTAAGCCATATTTATTGTAATAAGTTCTCTCTTGAGACTATTCGATGTAATAAGTGTGTGATTGCTACTCTGTTATAAATCCTTCAAGTACTGTGCGTGTCAGCATTACCGATCCAGAGATGACACCGATGCATAGAGACTAGACTGTTTGAGGTCTGGTCGCTACATCCTTTCTTACCACTTCTTTCATCTTAGGATTCAGCCCTCGTTGGTGATCACGAACTGGTTTGGCATCTTTCTCCAAATTTATTTTGTGTTGACATAGAGTGGGACTGATGCCCTTAAGATCATCAAGAGTATATCCAATAGTAGCACGGTGCTTCTTCAGAGTTTTGAATAATCTCTCTTCTTCATGCTCTGAAAGGTTAGCACTAATAATAACAGGATATATCTTTTCTCATCAAGATAAGCATATTTAAGAGTATCAGGTAACGGTTTAAGCTCAAACACGGGATCACCCTTGGGTGGAGGAGGATCCCCTAGGATTTCAACAGGCAAATTGTGTTTCAGGATAGGTTCCTGTTTAAAGAATACTTCATCTATTTCCCTTCTTTCATTCATAAACATATCATTTTCATGGTCTAGCAAATATTGTTCTAAAGGATCACTAGCAGGTACGGCAATAGAAGCAAGACCAATAATTTCATCCTTACTAGGCAATTCCTCTTCACGGTGTTGTCTACTAAATTTAGAGAAATTAAACTCATGAGACATATCACCCAAGCCAATAGTAACGACATCCTTTTCGCAGTCTATCCTAGCATTAACTGTGTTCAAGAAGGGTCTACCAAAAATAATGGGACAAAAGCTATCTTGTGGGGAGCCAAGAACAAGAAAATCAGCAGGATATTTAGTTTTCCCACACAAGACTTCAACATCTCTAACAATTCCCATTGGCGAAATAGTATCTCTATTGGCAAGTTTAATTGTGACATCAATATCTTCTATCTCAGCAGGTGCAATATCATGCATAATTTCTTTGTATAAGTCAAAAGGTATTGCACTAGCACTAGTACCCATATCACATAAGCCATGATAACAATGATCTCCTATTTTAACCGAAATAATAGGCATGCCTACCACAGGTCTATGTTTATCTTTAGCACAAGGTTTGGCAATTCTAGCAGTTTCATCACGGAAATGAATAACATGCCCATCGATATTATCAGACAAGAGATCTTTAACAATAGCAATATTAGGTTCAAACTTTAATTTGCTCAGAAGGTGTATAAGTTCTAATATTGCTTTTACGGACCACAGTTGAAGCTTTAGCATGATCCTTTATCCTAACAGGGAAAGGTGGTTTCTCAACATAAGAAGTATGAACAATAGGATCATTATAAGTGATAGTCTTTTCTTCAACTTTAATAGGTGCAGCTACTTTTACTTCTATGGGAGGATGATATTTAAACCACTTCTCCTTAGGGAGATCAATATGAGCAGCAAAAGATTCACAAAAAGAAGCTACTATCTCAGAGTCAAGTCCATATTTAGTGCTAAATTTACGAAAAACATCGGTATCCATAAAAGATTTAACACAATCAAACTTAGGTGTCATACCTGACTCCTTACCTTCGTCGAGATCCCAATCTTCAGAGTTGCATTTAATTACTTCCAATAAATCTCATTTGAATTCAATAGTCTTCATAGTAAAAGAGCCAGCACAAGAAGTATCGAGCATGGTGCGATTGTTATCAGAAAGCCGAGCATAAAATTTTTGAATAATTATTTCTCTTGGGAGCTCATGATTGGGGCATGAATATAACATTGATTAAAGCCTCCCCCAAGCTTGAGCGATGCTTTCTCCTTCGTGAGGCCAAAAATTATATATATAATTGCGATCACGATGAACAAGATGCATAGGATAAAATTTCTGATGAAATTCCAATTTCAATCGTTTGTAGTTCCATGATCCCGTATCATCACATAGCATATACCATCTCAATGCATCTCCCTTCAAGGGAAGACCTTCTTCTGAATAATATCACCGGGTATACCTGCAAGCTTAAATAATCCACAAACTTCATCCACATATATTAGGTGCTCATCAGGATGCATTGTTCCATCTCCTGCATAAGGATTAGCTAGCAGTTTTTCTAACATACCCGAAGGAATCTCAAAGTGGACATTTTCATTTTCAGTAGGTTCAATAGGTTGAGGAGCAACTCTTTGCTCTACTGGTCGGGGTGAAGATACCCCGAACAAGCCCCTCAGAGGATTACTTTCCATGGTAACAAGTGACAGTAAATTTCAACACACTATATAAATTTTTCCTTACCAAATTCCACCTACCAAAGGCGCTTCACTCCCCGGCAACGGCGCCAGAAAAGAGTCTTGATGACGCACAAGTATAGGGGATCTATCGTAGTCCTTTCGATAAGTAAGAGTGTCGAACCCAACGAGGAGCAGAAGGAAATGATAAGCGGTTTTCAGCAAGGTATTCTCTGCAAGCACTGAAATAGTAGGTAACAGATAGTTTTGTGATAGGATAATTTGTAACGAGCAACAAGTAACAAAAGTAAATAAAGTGCAGCAAGGTGGCCCAATCCTTTTTGTAGCAAAGGACAAGCCTGGACAAACTCTTATATAAAGGAAAACGCTCCCGAGGACACATGGGAATTATCGTCAAGCTAGTTTTCATCACTTTCATATGATTCGCGTCCGGTACTTTGATAATTTTATATGTGGGTGGACCGGTGCTTGGGTGCTGTCCTTACTTGAACAAGCATCCCACTTATGATTAACCTCTATTGCAAGCATCCGCAACTACAACAAAAGTATTAAGGTAAACCTAACCATAGCATGAAACATATGGATCCAAATCAGACCCTTACGAAGCAACGCATAAACTAGGGTTTAAGCTTCTGTCACTCTAGCAACCCATCATCTACTTATTACTTCCCAATGCCTTCCTCTAGGCCCAAATAATGGTGAAGTGTCATGTAGTCGACGTTCACATAACACCACTAGAGGATAGACAACATACATCTCATCAAAATATCGAACGAATACCAAATTCACATGACTACTAATAGCAAGACTTCTCCCATGTCCTCAGGAACAAACGTAACTACTCACAAAGCATATTCATGTTCATAATAAGAGGAGTATTAATATGCATATAGGATCTGAACATATGATCTTCCACCAAATATACCAACTAGCATCAACTACAAGGAGTAATCAACACTACTAGCAACCTACAGGTACCAATCCCAGACTGAGAGACAAGAATTGGATACAAGAGATGAGCTAGGGTTTGAGAGGAGATGGTGCTGGTGAAGATGTTGATGGAGATTGCCCTCTCCCGATGAGAGGAGCGTTGGTGATGACGATGGCGATGATTTCCCCCTCCCGGAGGGAAGTGTCACCAGCAGAACAGCTCTGCCGGAGCCCTAGATTGGTTCCGCCATGGTTCTGCCTCGTGGCGGCGGAGTCATGTCCCGAAAGCTTGCTTGTGATTTTTCTTCGGACGAAAGACTTCATATAGCAGAAGATGGGCACCGGAGGGCCAACAGGGGCCCACGAAGCAGGGGGGCGCGCCCAGGGGGTAGGGCGCGCCCCCCACCCTCGTGGACAGGTGGAGGCCCCCCTGACATATTTTTCCGCTCAGTATTTTTTATTATTTCCAAAAATAACTTTCGTGGAGTTTCAGGACTTTTGGAGTTGTGCAGAATAGGTCTCTAATATTTGCTCCTTTTCCAGCCCAGAATTCCAGCTGCCGGCATTCTCCCTCCTTATGTAAACCTTGTAAAATAAGAGAGAATAGGCATAAGTATTGTGACATAATGTGTAATAACAGCCCATAATGCAATAAATATCGATATAAAAGCATGATGCAAAATGGACATATCAGGGACCATGCATTTTCAACTTGAGGTACACGTAACATGGTCGAGCCATGAAACGTGCATTGGCAGGCCTACCCAGAATAGCATGATAAGCGCTCTGGAAATCCACTACTTCAAATGTCAACTTCCCTTTGCGGTAATTCTTGGAATCACCAAAAACCACATCAAGGGCGATCTGGCCGAGTGATTCAGCCTTCTTGCCGGGTATAACACCATGGAAACTCATGTTGCTTTCACTAAGCTTGGACATCGGAATGCCCATTCCCTTCAAGGTCTCAGCATAGAGGATATTCAGGCCACTACCACCATCCATCAGCACTTTAGTCGGTCGAGTGCCTTCAACAACTGGGTCGACCACCAGAGCTTGCCTCCCATGGGTGGCTAGACGTGCTGGATGGTCAGACTGGTCGAATGTGATGGCAGTCTGGGACCACTTCAAATAACTTGGTGTTGCCGGAGCAACCATGTTCACCTCTCTGTGGATAACTTTCAGTCGACTTTTTCTTTCAACATCAGCAAAAATCATCAGAGTGGAATTGACATTGGGAAAACCTTCATCATCTTCTTCCTTATCATCACCCTTGTCCGACGCCTTTTCTTTCTCCTTGGGTTGTTTCTCTCGGAACTGCTGGATCAGGAGCTGACACTGTCAGGTGGTGTGTTTAGGGTAAATGAGATTACCCTCTTCATCTTTTTTGGTATGAATGTGGCATGGTAAATCCAACACATCATTTCCATGTTGATCTTTAACTTTCTTGGGGTTCCATGGCCCTTTGGGCTTCCCCTTGAACTTCCCTTGGGCCACAACTAAAGCTTCACCAGGAGCTGCTCGTTCGGCCTTTCGTTTCTATTTCTGACCGGAATTCCCTCCTCCGGTTTCGTGGACGACTGTTTTGTGCTTGCCACTCCGGAGTCGGTCCTCCTCTTCACCATTGGCATACTTGGTGGCGATCTCCATAATCCGACTCAGGGACATATCTCCTGTCCGACCAAACTTCAAGTTCAGCTCTCGGTACTTAACACCCTCCTTGAAGGCACAAACTGCTTGATGATCTGACACATTCTCTACTGTGTGGTGCAATGTGATCCATCTCTGGATATAATCCCTCAAGGTCTCATTCGGTTTCTGCACACAGGACTGCAACTCTGTCAACCCCGCTGGTCGTTTGCATGTACCGTCAAAGGTTATAACAAACACTCGGGCAAGTTCCTCCCAACTATATATGCTGCCAGGTGCTAACTGATTCAACCACGCTCTGGCCGAGCCTTCCAACATCAGAGGAAGGTGCTTCATGGCCACTTCATCATTGCCGCCACCGATCTGTACAGCCACTCGGTAGTCCTCAAGCCAAGTGTCAGGCTTGGACTCACCAGTGAACTTGCTGACTCCAGTCGCCAACCTGAAGTTGGGAGGAATCACTGCTGCTCTGATGGCTCTGCTGAAACACTCGGGACCTAAAACATGCACTCTGCTGCCAGTCGGATAATCTCTATCATGGCCCTCTCCGTGTGCCCTGTTCCTGTCAACCAGACCTTGAACGAGAATAGATCTCACATCAAAGCCCGGCTCTCTAGGGTCGACCGGAATTCTTCGTCCGCCACTATGAGGGCGTCTGTCACCGTGCTGCCGAGGCACATATGACCCACTCCTCGGGGGAGGTGTGGGCACTCGACGACGGTCATCGTGGTCGAGTCGGTGATCATACTGCTCACGGTTTCTGTACTGATCTCGCTAGTCTCCACGTCCCTCACGCCTCGGAGGCGATCTTGGGCTGTGAGCCGACTGAACTGTGTCTGCCATCAGAGATCTGCTGTGAATCCTATTTTGCGACTGAGATACCGCTGTGTTCTGTTCTCCCGCTGCCCGGAGTAAAGCTCGGATCTGCATCAAACCTCTGCCAGCCTCCGATTGGGAAGGCTGAATCGACTCTGCCATTTGGGCTGCTGCTGTGAGATTCTGAGTCGGAGTTCGGTAAACCTGAGTTGGAGGCGGAAAAAGCTGTCGTCGACTGGATTCAGGAACCCGCTGCCGAACACGCTCGTCGAGTGCGTGCTGGAGGTTCTCCAGTCGAGTGCGCTCAGCCAAGTTGGCCAGGCGCACCTCCTCTAAGGCCCGGGCTTCGGGGGTTTCTCCAACAATAGGAGTGTGAAGTGCATCCATATTGCGGCGGCGGAGCTCTTCCCTCTGCTGCGAAGAAAGAGGCTCGGGGCGGTACTCTTCGTGGGCACGCGACGGATCGCCACCACCATCACCACCATCGTCGCGAGGGAAGCCAGGAGGACTGCATGGTCCATTGACCATCAAGACTTCCGCCGCGGGATCACTGATGTCGCACTCGGAAGCGGTCTCAACGGAGCCAGTCGAACAGACCTTAGAGAGTTTCGTCGGGCTCGATTGCTGCGACTTCTGGGGTGGCCGACTGGTGGGCCACCGCGTGCCTCACCCACCGCTGGAGACGCGACCGACCGGAACGTTTGCGCCGGCGACCAGCAGGGAGCGAGGACGCCACAGGAGCCGACCGATACTAAGTCGACGGCTGCCGAAGGAGGACGCCACGGATGCATGCGTGAAAGTGCGTCGCCCCGCGGACGGGGAGTGCATCGGTGTCGAGTGGAGCCTCTTGGAGCTAGGCGGAGTCGTCGGTGACGAAGACGAACGTGCCGAGACGGATCTCACGGCCCTCAGCCAATCCACCGCCGGAAACCATGATGATGGGAATCGAAAAAATCGCAACTTTACCAACAAGTCGCTAAGACACCTGCCCCATGGTGGGCGCCAACTGTCATGGATCTAAGACTGACAGTAGAATGGGGGTAGGTAAGAAGAGGCAAGATCCTAGCTATGGCGAAGTTGTACACACAAGTTTTACGAGTTCAGGCCTTTCACGGCGGAAGTAATAGCCCTACGTCTCGGTGCCCGGAGGCAGTCGACTGGATTATACGTGTGAGTGTTACAGGGGGTGCGAACCCTTGTCTCAGAGGAGGGGGGTGGCTTATATAGAGTGCGCCAGGACCCCGACTCCCCTCCGTTACACAGGGTTCAATGTTCATAAAGTGGAAGCGTTATAGGTAACGTCCGTAATAAAGTGTTATAAATGATAATTAAGTCTATGAGTAAACGCACGACCGTTGCTGCGTAGAATGACTTTAGACCTTCTGTGTGTCGAGTGGTTTCTGCGACGGTCGAGTGACATTGATTCTCCCGAGTGGAAGGTCTCTGGTCGAGTGCATGATGGTACTCTTCGAATGCTTCTGGCTTTAGGGTGATGTCCTTGGGGAGGGTGTCTAGGTCAGGCCTGTGACCCTACCCTAGGTACATGGCTTCATCATATGGTAGGGTGACTACTGTCTTAATGTGTTCCAAAGCTTAAGTGAGCAAGATGCTGTCCTACAGAGCGATCTTGGAGGAACACACCTATGTGAGCCTGACTTCTGGTCACAGTCTATGAGATTTGGGTGATCTCTAGTAAGCTCATGAATAGGCCAGGAGTGTGACTTATATGCTCCACCCGAGGGGTCAGCCTTCGGTAGCCTAGTACTTGTAAGACATGTGGTGAAACTTCTTTACGCCAAACTGACAATTCAAGGCATAGTCCATTGTTCAGTTGTGAAGGAGTGTAGCTACTTACTCTAGGTGAAGTTCAACCTTAACAGGTCTTCACTGAAACACTGGTATATCGAAACAGTAATTCGAACAGAGGACACAATGGGCCCTCGAGATCTGGTGGGTGATTGCTGAAATTTGAGATGGGCTCTAGGCCCATATAGAAATTTCTGAAAAATCTCTAAAGGGCCCATGTGGGTTATATGGCACTAGGAGTAGTGGGAAGTTTAGTCCCACCCCGGAAGTGGAAGAGGAGTTGGACCTCCTTATAAGGGTTTCTCTTCTACATGCTATTGGAGCTTGAGAAGAGAAGAGGCCCTCGCGCACTCCTCCTCCGCTGCCCGCCTCGCCACGCCACGCCTCGTCACGACGCGCCACGGGTTGCGGGATTGAGCCGAGCCGAGTTCACACCTACGCGCTTATTTTTGCCAGTCACTCTAACGGAGAGTTCTCTGACAGCTGGGCCACGATCTGAGACGTCGGATCGTGGGCACTAGTAGAAAATAGGGCTTTGATCACAGGGCAATATTCACATTAGTCCCAGTTGCATTACGAACCGGGACTAATGTGAGCATTAGTCCCGGTTCGAGCGGCGAGGGCACCGTACAGGCATTACTCCCGGTTCAAATGGGACCTTTAGTCCCGGTTGGTGCCACGAACCGGTACCAAAGGGTGCGATGCCCATTAGTACCGGTTCGTGGCACGAACCGGTACTAAAGGTCTAACCTTTAGTACCCGTTCGTGCCACGAACTGGTACTAATGGGGTTGAGACCTTTAGTAACCGGTACTAATGGTGCAATTTTCAAATCCTAACCCCCCCCCCCCCCCGGTGTATCGCCTTTTCAGTTTTGTAAAAAGCAAAAGAAAATGATAAAAACTTCAAAAGTTAAAATCCTTCGAGATGTAGTTATGTTACCACATCTACTAGTTAGGAAATTTAAAAACTTAAATTTGGACATGTTTTGCAAAAAGTGTAGGGAAAATGTAAAACGGCTATAACTTTTGCATACGATGTCAAAAAAACGTATAATATATCAAAATGTTCAGCACGAAAATCCGCATCCGATTTTGACTGCCTACGGCCTGTTTGCAAATTTTTAGAATCCTCAAATTCCAAAAGGAAAAAAATTATGCTCAAATTTCAGTTTTTTAAATTTTCGTTAAATCTGGTCAAACTACTTATTCAATAAGTATTAGTGTTACTAAATAATTATTCAAGAATATTACTGTTACTAAATAATTATTTCAGTTTTTTTGAATTTTGGTCAAATCTGGTCAAACTGTGGTCAAACAATGGTCAGACTATTTATTCAAGAAATATTAGTGTTACTAAATAATTATTGTTTTTTAGAATAATAGTTTCAAACTCAAACAATGAAATGTGTGACTTCATGGTCAAGCTAAACTCCTGAGGGTTAATAGGATTGACATCTTACTATTGTCGGGATAACAACAAGTGCAGACTTGGAAACGAGGGAGAATAGAACCCGGATGTTAAGCGTGCTCAGGCTGGGGGGGTGGGAGGATGGGTGACCGTTCGGGGAGTTAGATGATTTGGAATGATGAGGGGTGATTAGAGATTAAATTGAGCAGTGATGAGGGGTGATTAGAGATTAGAGGTTAAAATAATTCAGAAATTTGAAAATCGGGAAAAAAATTCAAAAAAAATATTTAAAAAATAAAAAAGAATAAAAAATCCTTTAGTACCGGTTGGTGTTACCAACCGGGACTAAAGGTGGACCTCCAGGCAGCAGCCACGTGGAGGGCCTTTAGTCCCGGTTCAGGGGGGACCTTTAGTAACGACCCTTTAGTCCCGGTTCCAGAACCGGGACTAAAGGCCCTCTAGAACCGGGACAAAAGGCCCTTTTTCTACTAGTGGGGCTGTCACGGACTCGAACGTGGGTCGAGCCCACGTCTCTGCACGCGGCTGCGACTATATAAGTGTGTGGTGTGTCTCCTAACCCTAGCCGCCACGAACAGATCACATCTGCTCCACGCGCACGCCCACCGTCGTTCCCTTGCTGCTGCAGCCGCCGGTGACTCCATCCCGTCCGCCGCGTACACGGTCGACGGGAGAGCAGGTCTCCGAAACCACGCCCTTCTGGTTCCTGTACGGGGTGAGGGGCGAGTAGGTTTTTGGGCAGCGATTACGCGACTGCTCGCTTCCGATCGTCTACTTCCTCTACGTCCGCGTCGCCTTCATCATCACCATGTCCACCGACGCCGAATGTGCCGTCGCCGAGAAAGCTGAAGCCAACAAGAAGGCCGCCGAGGACGCCGCTGCTGCCACCAAAACCGCGGCCTCTGCATGGCCTACTGGAGGGTATAACTCGTTTATCCCGCTCCTATTGTTTTCTGTTTTAGCCATGCTAGCGTTATACGTAGATCTTTCTGCAATTTGCGTAGTATGTGCTTGCTTGACTGAATATCAGTATGCGTTTATTTGTGTCAATGTCATGCTAGTGATTTACTCGTGGATTAATTTAATCGAGAAATTGCCTATTTTCTCAACAAAATGCTCGGAGCAAACCCAATTTTTCATATATTACATAGGTCAAGTTACATAGCACATTCAGTTCTCATGTGCTTGTGTCATAAAAAATTGACTGCATATATGACATGAAATGGTAGAGAGCAGCAGTGATATAACACATCATTACAAGAAACATCATCACATTCCTCTTCGTTTGCAAATGTAATTCGGTTGTCTTGTATAGGAGAGGGATTGATAGTCACTTAGAAGAAGATACATGGGAGCGGCTTAAACTAGCCGAGGTTGCCATCTACTTGCCCGCCGAGGGATTCACCATGGGACCCCGCCTGAATCACCGCCGTTGCCTAAATTGCCGTGCTCACCCGTACTATCATCGTCACCATTGTAGTTGTAAAGGATGCAAGAAGTGTCAATCACAAGCACACAAAAAATGATAAGGGAGAACATGGAAAGCCTATATGCCATCCTTTTTATGCGGTGCTAATACCATGCCAGCCCGATCGATGAAAAAAGTCGACCTGCCCACCAAAATGCACATCGTGGAGTTGCATATGTCCACGGGGACAAAAAAATGTGACTAATCAAAGGGGAAAGGGAAAGAGAAATGGAATCAATTATTTTTGCGTGTTGCGAGAGGAGGAATAATTAGGATCTTTCTTTAATTCCACTACACCTCCCCCTCTCCCCCCTTTAATTAACTCTTCGTCCTCTGTCGCACAGAATACACCACCAACCTCCCACCACGGAAAAGCGTCTCGTAAGGTAGGCTTCCCCTAGCAGGGCTGTTCTATTACGCAAAAGAAACCAGCACTACAAGTCTACAACTATATCTGAGTTTGATTTTTTAGGAGAATATTTGTATTGGTGGAACTCTTAGCTGAGTAGAACTCGTTGAGAACAGTTTGCTTCAATGGCAAGTGTGCTGGCGACGCCAGGGCATAAATATTTTCAGAATCCCTCATCTGACAGTTAATCTGTACAACTATTGATCTTCAGACCTGTCTGCAGCGAATCAAAGGTCTGCTTAGGAAAATTATACTCCCTCTGATCCAAATTAATTGTCGCAGGTCTAGTACAACTTGTAGTACAATTGTGTTAGAGCTCAGTTGTTTTTTAGAAAAGGAGGAAGTACCCCCGACCTCTGCATCTGGACTATGCATACAGCCATATTATTAATTATTTACAAAGACCATACAAGCTGATACGTCAATAAGCCTGAAGCCACTATCTTGGCAACACCGTTGCTACTCCTATCCCCTTGATGAAGGCGTGCCCAATGTCCGAGCCTAATACCAAACAGACATCGCACCAAAGCCTCATATCTAAAGCTGGGTGTCCCATCCAAGCCACTACCTGGATTGGGTCCCACACCGGTCTGGCACACTCCAAGTGAGCACCGCACATTCCAAAGGCCGTCACCTTCATCTTCCCTCGGTCCATCCTCGGAACATAACTGATGCACCGACCTTGCCAGGCCTCTCTACCATCAACGCCACCATGACGCCAGACATCTTCATCCTCCTGCGCGAGCCCATCTCCAATACGCGGCCATCGCCGAACCTCCGCGGCGCCATCCGCCGGGATCCGTCGTCGGCCTTGCGGTAGAAGTAACACCGCACCTCCTCTTGTCCCCTCCAGCCAGCACGTGCTCCAAAACAATGCCCCCAGGAGGAACAACGGCGTCGAAGGTGTCATCATCGTCTGATCCGGTAGACCCATATCTAGGGTTTCCCCCGGAGTATCACGAGTGGGGCGCCATGACCTACAACAACGTTGCCTCTAGAATGGAACGACGTCATAGACGCCGCCATCGTCCTCCATGACCGTAATTGGCGCGATTTTCACCGGAAATCACGGCCCCCCTGATCTCGCTGTGACTGAAACAAAACAGAGCTTCGCCGTGAAGACCAAAGCCGCCGTCGGCACGGCGGCAGGGAGCCTCCAGCCGGCCCTCACCGGTCCTCCACGCGTCACTGGTTGCCACGCCGGGGCGGATCTGGACGGGACGCCAGATCCGCGGTTTCCGACGCCCATCTCCACACATAGACTCCACCGAGGGGAAGAGCACCATGCCGGCCATGGATCTGGCCGCCGCCGCACAGGCAAGGGACGCCGCCCTACCTGCTGCTCGCAGATCCAACACCGGAGTCACCCATGTCGCCTCCGGGTGATCCCGCAACCCCCGCCGTGTCCGGCCATCCACACGCAGGACGCGGCACAACAGCACCGCCGCCGGACCTGCCCGCGCATCGCCGTGCCCCGGATGAATGCGATGCCGCCGACCGAGGACGCCTCGCCCGCGCCGAGCCCTTAGACGAGGAGGAGATGGGGCCCCGCTGCTGCCAGCACCTACCGGGCATTGCCCGGCGGTGCGAATCGGCGGCGGCGAGGGAAGAAGAGGGGCGGGGGACCTGAGGCGCCGGCGGCTAGGGTTGCCGCCTCGGTCGCTCGTGAGGGGAGCGATGCGAGGGGGGATAAAACTGGGTATACTCGTAAAATTGAGCTCAGTTGTGCTAGAGCTGCGACAATTAATTGGGATTGGAGGGATTACAAACTTTGGTTTGGTCAATTAAATCGAGATCTCTATATAGTGGTAATCCAGAAATAAGCTCTTAGACAGAATCATATGGTAGCTTGGAAATGGAATAATAAAACCTCTTAGATGTCTAACATAGTTCCTGTTGTACCAGTACTGCAGTCCACAAAATCAGAACTGCCAGACATAGAATTCCAAGACTAAATTCAAGTGCACTGATCCAAATCCGCGTGTATTTACACTCCTAGGCCAGATTTTATGCTTACAGATAAAGATTCTGGCTGGTGGCGGCTTTCTTGTTGATCTAAAGCTTGCAAACTTAACCCAATAGATAATTTTGCGTCTGGGCAAGACAGCTCTACTTTTGCTGCTACTCTGCCAGCACCTGAGACACGTCTATCCAAATTGGAGACTCCAAGTCTATGGAAGGATAGTTGTCTGACACAAAGTAGAGCAAACACTTGTTGCAAAGCAGAGTCTGGTAATTTTCATTAATATAAATAAATATGTACAAATAAAGGCAAAAAAAGGCTGCCTCTAAGCGTAACCAATTCCAGTTTGCTCTAACATGATGAATATATAATCTGAGGAAGTGTTGTAGCTCTCTAGCACCTATGTATCTGGCCTTGGGTTCGTGTGGGTGTTGGGGTGTGGTGTTGTGTTTGTATCGGTTTGAAAGTTGGTTGGTTCTTGATGCTTTATATATAAAGCGGGGTGAAAGCCTTTTTCGGTATAATCTGAGGAAGTCTATACTAGAAAGCACAATTGATCCATTGCTCTAGACAGGCAATGTTCTTTCTTTTGGTTCTATGCTTGACAAGTATCAGATCATTCTTTGATCCTTGTTTCTAAGACTCTTGCCCTGGTGTCTCAGTATGGTTTGCTCCATCCAGAATCCTTTTGTTTCTACTTAGAAAAGAAATGCCATGTGAGGAACAAGAACATGAGCAAGGTCATAACTCATAAGTGGTATCTATGTCAGCAACCAGGGCGCCATCAAAGAAATGCGGCGAGCTACATTTCCTCTGTAGTAAGTTACAGAAACTGTATTAGAGAGTTGCGATTGATAGGTTTCGCTCCGTTCAGGTCTTCAGAGACTACGCAAAAATGGATTGTAGGAATATGGATCAAATAATTTCTGCACGAAACCATTATCTAGGAGGATTCAGAACATGAGCTCAAGCCTAGTACTGCAATTCATAGGCAAGATCACTCTTTCATATGAGGCATATATTGCTGTAAAATTCACAGTTCCCCTGGGGCATCAACAACTAATTTATGTAGTTCATGAACTGTAGCAGTGTGTGCGCGTAGCACCTGGAACTGTAACTAGTTTAGTCATGATGTGTGCCTTGCAATCTTATGCCTTCTCTGCTTGTTCACCAATGCTGAATCCCTTTCAGTTAGCTATGTGCGTGTAGCGCTTGTACTAGTTCTGTATATAAGGAGTCGAAACTAGCATCTGTAGAGACCCTCCTTGTAAATGGATGAAGAAGCAAATGTGAGCTCTAGCAATAAGAGAATAGAAGCGGTCCAAGCGGATGGGCTTGCCATCTTCCCCCCCCCCCCCCCCCCCCCCCCCCCCCCCACCCCGCGTCCCCCGTGTCGCTCCCGCGAGCGACCCCGAGTGGGAACCCTAGCCGCCGGCTCCAGCGCGCAAAGCCCGGTCAGCTCTGGCGGTGGTGGGGCTTCTCTTCCCCCCTCGACGTCGGCAGGATCAGGAGGTGGCGTTGGGCGGCGGCGGTGGATTGGCGAGGGGTGCAGCGGCTCGGTGGCTGGCGGTGGCGGCGGGGCCGGCGTCGGGCGCCGTGGTGAAGGGCCTCGTGGCGGTGGATCCGCGCGTTACGCTTGGAGATGTGGCGGCGGCCACACGCGGGTGCATCTCCTGTTGCCCTGCGGCGGGTGGCAGGAGCGGATGCGGAAGGGCGCCGGCCTGGCCGCGCGGGTGGCGGGCTGGCGGCAAGCTCGGAGGTGGCTCACGGGACCTCCCTGCGGTCCTCGGAGCGGATCTGGCGGATGGCGGTCCCCCCCTCGTGCGCCCTCTTGCCTCGCCAACCCACGCCACCGACGCCCTCTGGCTCGCTGGATCTGGTGGCTGGGTGAGGTTGCGGGGGCGGTGGCTCTGGATTGGGGGAATCCCATCGGCCGTCTCTGCGGCCACGATGCCACTATGCCGGCGGTGCCCCGGGCATCGCTCTCCTTCCTGAAGGCGGCATCGAGATCCAACACTGCCCTCTTCCGCCATGTTCCGGGCGGAAACCCCAAATCCCCGGATTGGGTGGCGACGGTGCTCCGGCGTCGTTGATCTTCTTGAAGGCGCCACCCTGGAACTGTGGTGTGATGGTCGGATATGTGGCGATGGTGGTGGACTACCGGATGTTTCAGTGGGCTCCCGTTTGGCAGCTTGCGGTGGATGTGTTCCTTGCTGACGGCCGTGACGAAGTATGGGGTGTCGCTTGCTCGGTGAGGTAGCTGTGCCCTCATTCTCTCCTTGGCAACCTATTGTTCTTGTCCTTCCACTCGGAGTGAGTGGCTCTGCTTGTCGATGGGGGGCAAAGACGTATGGGGGTCCAATTTGGGTTGGCCTAATGGAGGTGATGGAGTACGGTCTTCCTCTATTAGCGGGCTGCTCCCTTGTCCTTGTTGCGTCGTCTGCATGATCCTGTTCGCCGAGAGCCTCGATGCTCAAGCCATTTTGCGCTTGGGCATTCGATGTTTGTTAGCGGCTCTTTTGGCATCTTGTATCTTTATCGTTTTTCTGTTATTGTTCTTCTTCTGTACCATGATCGATGTAGTGGTGGTTTGCTTTATATTATAAAGTGGGGAAACCCTTTTTCGTAATAAGAGAATAGAAGCAAACAAGGCAAGTCTTTCATATAGATTCTACATGCATGATTTTGGCAATTGACCAGAAAATATTCTGAAAAAACCGCAGAACATACAACTTGGACATTCATTTAACAATGCTCAAATGGTGAGTTTTTGTCGGCACTCACTCTATTTTCAGCTAGGCCCAAGCGAAAATGCTCTTTGGTATGCAGAGTCTTTTTATGTGTGGTTTGCCGCAAGTGATCACGAATTCAGAAAAATGACCACAAAAATATATATGTTTTTCACTCGACTTCTGGAAAGCTTTTGACTGTTTGCTGGACTTCCCTCCTCCACACCTTTTTCCCCCCTCGCTGGTGACTGGTGCGACTGGATTCACTCTCTCCTCAGCACTGGATCCACTGCACTTATGCTAAACGGCATCCCGGGGAGGTAGATTCAATGTAAAAATGGCCTTCGGCAGGGCGACCCTCGACCCCTGCATTTCATTACTGTCACGGATATCCTACAGCAAATGTTCATCAAAGCCAACCGTGAGGGTAAGGTGTTGCACCCTCTAAGTCATCACCTACCCTGTTCCGCACTTCAGTATGCCGACGATCGACACCCTTATCATAATAAAATCAATGCCTGTGGCCGCCCAACACCTCAAGACTATTTTGGACAGCCTCGCTGCGGCCACTGGACTCCAGATCAATTTTGCTAAGACTGTCCTTGCCACTAACATCTCCTATTTCCCGCAAACTTATCTCGGTCTACCTCTCTCACCTCACAAACTTCCATCCTCGGCCTTCCAACCGGTTATCACCCGTTGTGATATCTACCTAGCCGGCTGGTGCACGCTCCTTCTCTCTCGCGGAGGCAAACTATTTCTCCTCTTGGCCATTGTGGACAGCCTTCCTACCTATTTTATGCTTTGTTTTTGTCTCCCTGTCCAGGTTATAGAAGCTATCCACAAAAGATGACGTACCTTTTTCTGGTCTAACGATGACACTTGCTCTGGGGCAAAATGCCTGGCTACTTGGGATAAAGCCCCTAGAGATGCAGGTGGTCTAGGTGTTAAAAACCTTTGCGCACAAAACTTTTGTCTGCTGCTGAAATTTGCTTATAAGTTTTTACACTCCACAAACCTTCCCCGGAAGGATTGGGTCTTACACCACTCGCGCCTTCATTTTGGGCATGTCAAAAATAGCTCCTTCCTGCTAAAACCGTCTTTAAGCATTTACAGAGTTTGAGAGAGATTTCCTAGTGCACCGTTGGAGTTGATTGTTCTACTTTTTTTTGGTTATATCGTTGGCTAAATCCGGAACCCCTGGCTTTAGTGTACCCTGCTCTTTTTTCACACCACACAAACCCAAATGCCATGGTAGCCACTATTTTGTAGGATGGGATCGAACTTGTTCTTCGTAATCGACTAACCTCTACTGTGATTGCAGAACTTGGTTCTCTAAACTCCTTGTTGCAGGATTATGTTATCTCTCGGGTACTAGATGATCGTCGCCTGCTTAACGGCGCTGCCTTCTCCACAAAAGGGGCATATGCGGCCCTCTCGGATCCCCTTCTTATAGTTATTTGGGACTCGAAAGTGCCCAAAAAGGTTATGATCTTCGGTTGGCTATTCTACCTTGATCGCTTAAACACAAGGAATAATCTGCACAAGAAGAACATACTGGACACTGCGGCTTGTCCTAGATGTACTCACTTGGTGGAGGATCGTGAACAACTCTTCTTTACATGTCTAGCCGGCATCTGTCCTCTATTCACACCTATCAAGGATCTTTTCAGCACGATTCTTCTAGGCTCACTGGCTACCACGGTTCGCCCGTTCATGCTCTTGTTGATTCTTTGGAAAATCTGGGATGCACGGAATAAGAATGTTTTCCAAGGATGAGATGTTGTTGCTTCAGACTCCTTGAGAGCCATCTTAGATGATTTGATTGTTTAGTCTCATAGACTTAAAAATGAAACTCTAAAGGGCCACGCCAGTCTGTGGCACGAGTTCTAATCCTCACAACGCTCTTAACTCTGTAACACTCAGCAGTTTTTGAAATATATATTCAGGTGGGGAGCCTTTCCCTCCTGGTCACTAGTAGAAAAAGAGGCTTCCATACGGCCCCATTAGTCCCCAAAATAATCGAACCGCGACAAAAGGGGTCTTTAGTCGCGGTTCGGGAGGAGACCCGCGACCAACTATCTGGGCCCAGCGCGCTCGGTCGACAGCTGGCGGACGGGAGGGGCTTTAGTCCCGGTTGGCCAACCGGGACTAAAGGTCCCCGAAGGCCTTTAGTCGCGGTTGGCCAGGCCAACCGGGACTAAAGGCCCATCCCTATATATAGGACTCAGCTCACTTCACTTCACTCAGCTCACTTCACAATATTCAGAAGGGGGTGGTGGGTTTGCTTTTGGTTCCTCCTATGCACACAAGGTGTTCGATGAAATGCCCGAGAGCCTGAAACAAACATGATATGAAGTGTCCGAGCCACACTTGAGCTTTCTCATTTATTTTTCCTCCACGATCGCGGTTAGCAACTTGAACCTTTCATGTGTCATTGATAAAATATGCATGTGTGTAGTTCATTGTTTAATTTGTATTATTTCTAGCTAGTTAGTTTAACAAATGCATGATGGTTAATTATATACTTTATATAATAATAATGCAGATGAATCGGCAATGGATGTACGGTCCCCGACTCTCCGGTGAGTTCACTACGGGTTTGAAAGATTTCCTCGTAGTGGCAAATGCGAACAAGCAGCAAGGTTTTATTATCTGTCCATGTGTTGTCTGTAAGAATCAGAAGGGTTACTCCTCCTCAAGAGACGTTCACATGCACCTGCTTCGGCACGGTTTCATGCGAAGCTATAATTGTTGGACCAAGCATGGAGAAAGAGGGGTTAGAATGGAAGAAGATGAAGAAGGGGATGATATCGATGACAACTATCATGATCATTTCGGTGATACTTTCATGGAGGATGATGCTGAAGGTGGGGAAGGGTTAGGTGAAGGTGAAGAAGAGGCACATGATGAGCCCGCTGATGATCTTGGTCGGACCATTGCTGATGCACGGAGATGCTGCGAAACTGACAAGGATAGGGAGAATTTGGATCGCATGTTAGAGGATCACAAAAAGTCGTTGTATCCAGGATGCGATAATAGTCTGAAAAAGCTGGGCTGCACACTGGATTTGCTAAAATGGAAGGCACAGGAAGGTGTAGGTGACTCATCATTTGAAAATTTGCTGAAAATGTTGAAGAATATGTTTCCGAAGAATAACGAGTTGCCCGCCAGTACGTACGAAGCAAAGAAGGTTGTCTGCCCTCTAGGTTTAGAGGTTCTGAAGATACATGCATGCATTAACGACTGCATCCTCTACCGCGGTGAATACGAGAATTTGAATGAATGCCCTGTATGCACTGCATTGCGTTATAAGATCAGAGGCGATGACCCTGGTGACGATGTTGAGGGCGAGAAACCCAGGAAGAGGGTTCCCGCCAAGGTGATGTGGTATGCTCCTATAATACCACGGTTGAAACGTCTGTTCAGGAACAAAAAGCATGCCAAGTCGTTGTGATGGCACAAAGAGGACCGTAAGTCCGACGGGGAGTTGAGACACACCGCTGATGGAACGCATTGGAGAAAGATCGACAGAGTGTTCAAAGATTTTGCAGCTGACGCAAGGAACATAAGATTTGGTCTAAGTACTGATGGCATGAATCCTTTTGGCCAGCAGAGCTCCAGCCATAGCACCTGGCCCGTGAGTCTATGCATCTACAACCTTCCTCCTTAGTTGTGCATGAAGCGGAAGTTCATTATGATGCCAGTGCTCATCCAAGGTCCAAAGCAACCCGGGAACGACATCGATGTGTACCTAAGGCCATTAGTTGATGAACTTTTACAGTTGTGGGCCAGACCTGGTGTACGTGTCTGGGATGAGCACAAAGGAGAGGAATTTGACCTACGAGCGTTGCTTTTTGTAACCATCAACGATTGGCCCGCTCTCAGTAACCTTTCGGGACAGACAAATAAGGGATACAATGCATGCACGCACTGCTTACATGAGACTGAAAGTGTACGTTTGGTTAATTGTAAGAAGAACGTGTACCTGGGTCATCGTCGATTTCTTCCCCGAAGTCATAACGTAAGAAAGAAAGGCAAGCATTTCAACGGCAAGGCAGATCACCGGCCGAAGCCTGCGGAACGTACTGGTGCTGAGATATTTGATATGGTCAAGGATTTGAAAGTCATCTTTGGAAAGGGTCCTGGCGGACAATCAGTTCCGCGGGGAGTTGACGGGCACGCACCCATGTGGAAGAAGAAATCTATATTTTGGGAGCTAGAATATTGGAAAGTCCTAGATGTCCGCTCTGCAATCGACGTGATGCATGTTACGAAGAATATTTGCGTGAACCTGCTAAGCTTCTTGGGCGTGTATGGGAAGACAAATGATACAAAGGAAGCATGGCAGGACCAGCAACTTTTGAAAGACCCAGATGACCGGCATCTGGAATGGTTTCAAGGTCGTGCCAGCTACGCTCTTACCAAAGAAGAGAAGGTCATTTTTTTTGAATGCCTGAGCAGTATGAAGGTGCCGTCTGGCTTCTCGTCGAATATAAAGGGAATAATAAACATGGCGGAGAAAAAGTTCCAAAACCTGAAGTCTCACGACTGCCACGTGATTATGACGCAATTGATTCCGATTGCTTTGAGGGGGCTCCTACCGGAAAATGTTCGAGTAGCCATTGTGAAGCTATGTGCATTCCTCAATGCAATCTCTCAGAAGGTAATCAATCCAGAAGATCTACCACGGTTACAGAACGATGTGGTCCAATGCCTTGTCAGTTTCGAGTTGGTGTTCCCACCATCCTTCTTCGATATTATGACGCACCTCCTGCTCCACCTAGTCGAAGAGATTTCCATTCTCGGTCCTGTATTTCTACACAATATGTTCCCCTTTGAGAGGTTCATGGGAGTATTAAAGAAATATGTTCGTAACCGTGCTAGGCCAGAAGGAAGCATCGTCAAGGGCTATGGAAATGAGGAGGTAATTGAGTTCTGTATTGACTATGTTCCTGACCTTAAGCCGATTGGTATTCCTCAATCGCGGCACGAGGGGAGACTAAGTGGAAAAGGCACGATCGGAAGGAAATCAACGATATGTATGGACGGTCATTCTATGACTGAAGCACACCACACAGTTCTGCAAAATTCCATCTTGGTGGCTCCGTTCTTCGAGCAACACAAGAATATTTTACGCTCGGACAACCCGGGGAAGCCAGAATCCTGGATTAGAAAGGCCCACATGGAGACTTTCGGCAGTTGGTTGCGAAAACATTTAATGAATGACAATGATGTTGGAGATCAGCTGTACATGTTGGCCAAGAAACCATCTTCGACTATAACGATTTTCCAAGGGTACGAGATAAATGGGAATACATTTTACACCATCGCCCAAGATAAAAAGAGCACCAACCAAAACAGTGGTGTCCGCTTTGATGCAGCAACCGAGAATGGGCAAAAGGTCACATATTATGGTTACATAGAGGAGATATGGGAACTTGACTATGGACCCTCCTTTAAGGTCCCTTTCTTCCGGTGCAAATGGTTCAAGCTAACAGGAGGTGGGGTAAAGGTGGACGAGCAATACGGAATGACAATGGTGGATTTCAACAATCTTGGTTACCTTGACGAACCATTCGTCCTTGCCAAAGATGTCGCTCAGGTTTTTTATTTGAAGGACATGAGTAGCAAACCGAGGAAACGGAAAGATAAGAAAACGATCAGTACATCATGCGATGATCCAAAGCGCCACATTGTTCTTTCAGGGAAAAGAAACATCGTGGGAGTGGAGGACAAGACAGACATGTCAGAAGATTATAATATGTTTGGTGAAATTCCGCCCTTCAAAGTGAACACTGACCCAAGCATTAAGTTAAATGATGAGGATGCTCCATGGATACGGCACAATCGTAAGCAAGCAGGGACACAAGGGAAGAATTGATGTGTAATAATTTATTGTACCAAACTTTGTTGAATGGATCATGTGAATTAAAACGTACGATGGCGAATCCGGATGATTTGTATTTGGTCGATGAACTGAATGATGTATCAAACCTTTTGTCAAACCTTCAAGGGATCGATGAACTGAATTTTTTGATATATTATTTGTATTTTTAAGATTTTAAAATGAATTAGTTTTATTTTTCTGTTTTTTGATATATTATTCGTATTTTTAAGATTTTAAAATGAATTAGTTTTATTTTTCTGATTTTTTTGATATATAATTGTATTTTTAAGATTTTAAAATGAATTAGTTTTATTTTTCTGATTTTTTTGATATATTATTTGTATTTTCAAGATTTTAAAATGAATTAGTTTTATTTTTCTGATTTTTTTGATATATTATTTGTATTTTCAAGATTTTAAAATGAATTAGTTTTATTTTTCTGATTTTTTTGATATATTATTTGTATTTTTAAGATTTTAAAATGAATTAGTTTTATTTTTCTGATTTTTTTGATATATAATTGTATTTTTAAGATTTTAAAATGAATTAGTTTTATTTTTCTGATTTTTTGATATATTATTTGTATTTTCTGAAAAGTATATGAAAAAGGACCTTTAGTCGCGGTTCGTGATACGAACCGCGACTAAAGGCTCTTTCCGCGCGGGAACGAAAGCGGCGCGAAAGACCCTTTAGTCCCGGTTGGGGAGACCAACCGCGACTAAAGGGTACCTTTAGTCGCGGTTGGTGTACCCAACCGGGACTAAAGGGTACGTTTAGTCGCGGTTGGCGTCCCCAACCGGGACTAATGCTTTTCCTATATAAGTGGCACTTAGGATTTTTCCACATTCTCCCCCGACGCCAACGCCCCTGCGCTTCGACGCCGCCAGGCTGCTCCTCGTCGCTGTCGCCGTTGCCGCGCCCTGCCCCGTCGCCGCCCGCTCCTCCTCGCCGTCGCCAACGCCTCCCCGACCTCGCCGTCGTCAACGCCTCCCCGACCTTGCCCTGCCCCCAGTGAGCTCCGACGCCCTGCCCCTGCCCCTGCCGCCGCTGCCCCTGCCCCTGCCCCTGCCGCCACCGCCGCCCGCCGCCGCCTGCCTGCCCCTGCCCCTGCTGCCGCCGCCGTCGCCGCCCGCCGCTGCCCCTGCCCCTGCCGCCGCCGTCGCCCGCCGCTGCCCCTGCCCCTGTCCCAGGAAGAAGAAGATGAAAAAGAAAAGGAAGAAGAAAAGGAAAAAGAAAATAAGAAAAGGAAAAAATAAAATAAGAAAAGGAAAAACAGAATAAGAAAAGGTAAAACAGAATAAGAAAAGGAAAAACAGAATAAGAAAAGGAAAAACAGAATAAGAAAAGGAAAAAGAAAATAAGAAAAGGAAAAAGAGAATAAGAAAAGGAAAAAGAAAAGGAAGAAGAAAAGGAAAAAGAAAAGCAAGAAGAAAAGGAAAAAAGGAAAGGAAGAAGAAAAGGAAAAAGAAAAGGAAGAAGAAAAGGAAAAACAAAATAAGAAAAGGAAGAAGAAAAGGAAGAAGAAAAGGAAAAAGAAAAGGAAGAAGAAAAGGAAAAAGAAAAGGAAGAAGAAAAGGAAGAAGAAAAGGAAAAACAAAAGGAAAAACAAAATAAGAAAAGGAAGAAGAAAAGGAAAAAGAAAAGGAAGAAGAAAAGGAAAAACAAAATAAGAAAAGGAAGAAGAAAAGGAAAAAGAAAAGGAAGAAGAAAAGGAAAAACAAAATAAGAAAAGGAAAAAGAAAAGAAAAAAGGAAAGGAAAAACAAAATACTTGGCAGTGCTCAAACAAAAACTTCTATGCAAATTAGTGCTCAATAATCTTATTTTTTTAATTCCTCCTCCTCTATGTCCCCTTAATCTTATTTTTAATTTCTTTATACTTAAAGAATTTTTACTACATGCAGGAGTGACATATGGCGGACGATAGAGCCGAGCCGCTTAGGGATCCGGAGGCTGAACGTTATTTAATGGGCATCATCAACAACGAGATTCCTTATGTGCCGGGCTCAGAATATGAGCAAGAAGAGGATGTAGTCTCTTCTTTTCTGAACCTTGACGGTGGAACAGACATTGTCGATGATCAAGAAGGTGAAGGAACGGACATTGTCGACGGAGGTCAACCGTCAACAAACGACGATCTCGAATTGCAAGTAGCAACCACCTCCGGCGAGGTATATATATACATTGAGCCTCTCGTGATACAAACTTACTGAAATGTGAATACATATGTATTAACGCGCGCGACTCTCTTTCTTTTTTTAGCCCTCGGCCGGATCGAGTACGACAAAGCGTGGCAAATCCAAGGCGATGAAAACAGGAGAAACATATGCCATTGAGTTTGTCAGTGAAACCGGCAAGCCCCTACAGCACACCTCAAAGTTTATCAACCAATGCGGAGTCGTTGTTAGAGACAACGTCCCGATCACCGTCCAGGAATGGAAGGAGCCAAAGAAGGCACGTCTTGGTTTCAGTTTTGTCGACAAGAGAACGAAAAAGGATTGCTGGAGAAAGCTTATGGAACATTTCATTCTACCTCCGGAATACAACAAAGTCGATGAATTCGGCAACGAGGTTCCGGGTGGACGTGAGAGGAGGAGGCTAGTTAAAGAGTTCGCTCTTCAGAAGATGGGCGAAGCATTCCGGAACTTCAAGAAAAATTTAACCCATGACTATGTCAACAAGGGCAAGACTCCGGATTTCAATGGACAACATGAGAAACTGAAAGATGATTGGCCATAATTTGTGAGGCAAAAGCAATCGGAGCATTTCAAGGAAATATCGAAAAAAATAAGGATAATGCGAGTAAGAAAAAGTTCCATCATATTATGGGGCCAGGAGGATACCGCCTTTCGGAGCCTAAGTGGCAGAAGATGGAGGAGGACCTGAGGGTCTGAGGAATCCCTCTAGGTACAGAGGGATGGGACCCAAGGGCCAAAAGCTGGTGGTACGGGCATGGGGGATCGTTAGACCTGGAGACAGGGGTGTGTGTTCACCGGAAGAAAAAGTTTGCTCCCACCCAAGCCGTTATTGACGCAATGACCCAAGCTCAAGAGGGCTTGATCAAGTTCAACAGAGAGAAAGACGCACTGACAACAGCCCTCGGGAATGATGAACACGGAGGACGTGTACGAGGCAAAGGCAATGTTCCGTGGAAAGTAGGGTTTTCCCAGGACAATGACCCGTACTGTTACAGAAGCCGTAAGAGAAAGACGGACCGGGATGCAGATCTTATGGCGAAGTTTGCATCGGAACTCCATGAGTTGAAGCAGACCGTGCATGAACTAGTAAAAGAAAAATCGGCTGCAGGGCCGCATGAAGATCATGAAGCGGATCACGGAAGCCAGCAGCGGAGAAGCAACGTGGCTTCCACAGATGCCCCGCCTGGTGCTAGTGCACCGATGATCGAGATTCGTGCACCGGAGCCTCACTACCCCGTGGATGATGTAAAGGAGATGAAAGAATGTGATCTGCATTATCCCGTGGGGAACGTTTCCACGAAGGTAGCTAGCGGCAGTGCTTTACCCTGTACACCTAGAGCACTCCACCACAACAACCCCATTGCATATGGCTATGCTCGTGTCACGGTGGAAGACATAGTCCAAGGGTTTGAGGACCTGGAGATTGACAAAGCTACACCCGAAGGGGAGAGAAGACTTGGAGATGTCAAGCGCCAGATCATTCTATGGAAAAAGAAGTACATAGTGTTTCCAGGCGAGGCGCCAAGGCTAACAAGTCCACCCCCCTCCGATGGTGGTGGTGGTGGTGGCGGCGGTGGTGGTGGTCGTGGTGGTTCACCTACACCTCCTTCACGCCATTCGACGCCGTCCCCCGATCCACAACCTCCGGCGGGTACGACGCCCCCCAATCCTCCTCCGGCGGGTACGACGCCCCCCAATCCACCTCCGGCGAAGAAGCAGAAGCAGGCGGACAGCAAGGAAACCCGCTCCTGGACTATTAACCCGGACCCTTATGTACCTAAGACCACAAGGGTACCGGAGCCATCACTGAAGCCTCTCCTCCCAAGGCCTTGGGAACTTAGTGAAGCTGCAACCAAATTGGCCGCGTCTGCTCATTATGAGAAATGGAAGGCGGATATGAAGGCGATAAAAGAGCCTGAGCCCAAGCAAGTATTCACTGAGAAGCAAAAGAAGTGGGCTAAGGATTTTTTGACGACACCGTCCCAAGCCGAGCTGAATATGCCTGACGACTATGGACATGAACTTCGTAGGCAAGAAAAAATATTGAAGGAGGAGAAAGAAGAAAGTAAAAAAGCGGGAAACAAGTTGACCAGCTCGGGATGCAGAATAAACAATCGATCCCCCCGCTCATAGTGAAAGCCGGTCCGGAAGAGGACCCCGAGATCATAGCAGCTGCGGCAGCACTTGGATTGACTGTAGCGAGTGCCATGAAACAAGCGTCCGAGATGGCTTTGACTCTTTGTGCCTTCTTAGGCCTTGAGGATGCGCCAGTATGTGAGATAGCATTACAATATGTGCGGAATGGGCCTCTCGTCGAGCCTGCGCGGGAAAAGAGTCTACCACCACAAATGTGAAATCTGCTACGTTGGTACAAGCAATTCATAACATGGGCCGACAAAGAATATGTTTATGCGGATGTTACAGAGGAGCATCACACCAAACGGTACTCTGTACAAGTTCATATGAGTGAATTGTTCCAGCTGTTCAATCTGCGCGACCTCGACAAATCTATGCTGAGTTGCTACGTTCTGTAAGTGATTTATTTCTACCTCATCTCGTTCTTCATTGCCTGCACTATATATATTGTCCTAACTATATTGTTGCGTACGCTATTATGCAGATTGAAGATTTGGGAATGCAAAATAAGAAACATCCATGATGTTGGGTTCATTGACCCACATATCGTTAATGGACATGTGTTACAAAATTACCCCGAAGACGTGGAGAAAGACTTGTACAAGTTTCTTAGAAAGCATCAACTCAAAAGTCATATTCTATTTCCTTACCATTTTGGGTGAGTGTTTCTCTCTTGTGCCCATTCTCTTTTGTTTACTCCATGCATGGTATGTCTAATCGATGAGTTATGCATGACTGTGCATGTAACGTGTCCGCAGGTTCCACTGGATTCTGCTAAATATTGAACTTCACACCTCCAGAGTTCTAATCATGGACTCTATGGATTCGGATCCAAAGCGTTGGGCCGACATGAGAAAAATGCTGCAAAAGTAATTATTTTCAATCATTTGAGCTCTATATCGATCGGTCTCTTTCGTTCATTTCCTAATATCAAGTAACTAATAACTCCCTTGTTCATTTAATTTTCTTTGCCCTGTAGGGTTTGGAGACGGTTCTCAGAAGAAATTGTCGGTGAATTCAAACATGAGCTAGATTTTAGAAGGTTAGTTAATGTGGATAAGCAGCCACCGGGGACCAATCTATGTGGATACTATGTTTGTGAGAACATCCGGAGACACACCTCTGAGCGGAAGGCATCGGATAGCGTGCGGAAGGCGACGGATAACTTGCGGAGGAGGCTTAGTCCAGAAGCTCGCTTCCGACCAATTCAAGATGAATTAGCAGGATTTTTCATGAGGGAAGTCATCAATCCTAAAGGAGAACACTA
This sequence comes from Aegilops tauschii subsp. strangulata, assembly GCF_002575655.3. NCBI lineage: Eukaryota > Viridiplantae > Streptophyta > Magnoliopsida > Poales > Poaceae > Aegilops > Aegilops tauschii. Next base: position 15,142,466 of record NC_053039.3, read on the forward strand.
TACCGAGGACGAAGAAATTTATATGCATACCCGAGATTGAAACTTGTTCGAAGTTGTATATGGTCATCCATCCTAATTGTGTATGGAAACTTGTTCGAAGTTGTATATGGTCACCCGAGATTGAATATATATTATATATTCCTCTTGAATTCTTCTTGTTTGAAATTTCATATGCATGTATATAGTAGCGTAGAATATGTGTACTGAAACTTCATCAAAATTAAAATAAAACACAAAATAAAATATAAAAGAAATAAAACACTACAAATTAAAAAGAAACCAGGTTTAGGGGGGCTAAAACCCTAAACCTGCGGAGGAGGCCTTTAGTCCCGGTTAGCCACGAGAACCGGGACTAAAGGTCCTCCGCCCCGACGGACCCCTGGCGCCCACGTGGACGGGCCTTTAGTCCCGGTTAGCCACGAGAACCGGGACTAAAGGTCCTCCGCCCCGACGGACCCCTGGCACCCACGTGGACGGGCCTTTAGTCGCGGTTCGTAAGAGGCGCGACTAAAGGGGGTCCTTTAGTCGCGCATATTTAGTCCCGGTTGCACAGCCGGGACTAAAGGCCTTTGCGAACCGGGACTAAAGGCCCATTTTCTACCAGTGTGATATGAGAGTGTTTTTTGTAGGCCGAGCTCTCTGGTGCCCACTATGTTCACCATTCAAACTGTGGGCGGATACATGAGGATATGTGCAAAACTTTGCAGATGTGCAACTCTGCCAGGGCTATCTCTGTTAAATGCACTGAGATGAGACCTGCAAAATTCTGACATCCATTGCAGGCCATGCTGCTGACCAGAGAGAGTGAGAGAGTGGGGCCCACAGCTGGAGAGATGCACTATCTCTCTTCCATGCATGCTCGGTCCTATCAGCCTTTCCTGTCCCACCAACTTGCATGCGACATATAAAAATCTGCATGCTGTGCACGCTCTCTCTTTCCTGAGATTAACATGCAACTCCTCTCTCTCTCTCTCAATCCAGGATGCTTCCTACAAACAGCGTACACACTCTGGCTCCTAATATTTGAATGCATGCAACGGAGAAGTTATCTACACGTGGCAACTCTCTCGCTTGAGTTTCACTTTTGCAGCAAAATTTCTAAATCTTTTTGCTTGCCGCATGTTCTCTCTCTCCTCTTCTTTCTTCTTTTGTTCTCTCTAATTGTTGTTCGCTGTGGAAAAAAATAGAGACACGCACTGTTTGCATGTGATGGATGAGAGGGTGAACAGTGAGCAGTGAGCTACCCGCAAAAAAATGAACAGTGACCTGCATGTGACCAGGTGAGCAGTGAGCTGCATGTGACAGGACCGGACAGCACCGGCTAATGACACTGCAACCAGCAGCTCGTGAGGCTTCTTTTTGCACCAATCTCGATGCAAACCAACAGCCCAGATAAGAGGGACCGTGGTGCTCGGCCTACAAAGGAACTTTGCGCTGGTAATATTTATATATCTAGACTTCTTTGTTTCAGAAAGGAGGTTAGACCCCTGACGTTTGCATCATCATGATGCTCACAATCATGCTTACTAATTATTAAACATAGTACATAACAGAGGCAACTACAACCAAGCCATAAAAATATATATGTAGATTGGATGATTAAAGCTGCAAAGGGCATGGCATCAGTAACAAAGATACATGAATGATCTCAGAATTCAGTGCCTGCAGCATGGAGGCAGATGTGGGGCGCAAGATGAGTGTTGAGGGTTTTCCGGTCTTCTTTAAATCAGACGACCATTACTTGTCGTTGCTGCTGCTGCCATTTCGGTCCAGGTGCACTTTTCTATTTTGGTTTAATTTGAACTACAGATTTGAACGTGGCTCAAATATTGTCATTTCAAGTCCAAAATTCTAGTAACTTGGACACAAATAATAGGACTAATGTACATCATAGGAAAATTATTTCCAGCCCCAATGCGTCGTTGTAAATTCCTTAATATGGACAATTAAACAAATTCCTAAAATCACTTAGGATTTATCAATTTCCAAATTAATTCCCTAAAAATCCAAAATGCACATACACTGAATGCATATGAATGAAATGTGAACATACAAATTTGAAATTTTGGAATGTGACAATGTGTCTTGCGAGTCTAAGCAGGGCCACCTCAAATGCACGCAAGTGATCAGTGTGGATACAAACTGAGCTATGTCATAATCCTAATTTATTTACACAACTAATATTTGATATCTAAATGTTCCATGGGGTAAGCGATCTTATATTATATTTGTGTGAGGTTACTATACTTGATGGCTCGTTCTATATATTCTCTGTGAATATGGAATGACAACCATTAGGCTTTATTTTCATGATTTTCATTACAGTGGACTGTCTTTACTAGGTGTGCTATCTTGATCCTGGTACAAGATTACAAACTCAAATAAAACCATTTCTTAGAAAAAAATCACTGCTGAAGGATTTATGAAACCCTCATAGGCGGTGACCTACCCAAATGTATTTTAACTCTTAGCCTACCGAAGGACATATGACTTCATGTCACTACCTACCACCCAGGTCTTATATAAGGAGCGAGATGATCACCCAAGCAAATGGTGCATTGATTTATTCTCATTTTCCCTTAAGTCCTTCAAAAAATAAGAACATACGGGAGACCCCCCCCCCCCGTCTTGTTCTTATAGGAGATGAGGGACTTGAATCCAGGCCGATGACATCAACCTTTGTGCTATCCACCACTCCACCCAGAAAAAGCCCCTCTCATCAGTTCCTTAGAACTACCTAGTAATATATATTTTGTGCACTATTTGTCATGTCAATGCACATTAGAGATATGGATTTGATAGACATGAGAACAGGAGGCACCCGGAATAAAGTATATCCAAGGAATTCCGCTCTGGCTTGTGGAAGGGAGTATCCCTCTAGGAGTATATTTTTCCTCCAAACCTAGCAAATCACAGACTGTTAGAACATCTATAGCAAGACATAGCAAATCCGGGCCCTCATATACCCGCAGATGGGCCCAGGGGCGTCGGGTGCAATGACCGGGCAGCCCTCAAAACTTGTACTCTGCATCCGCATATCTGATGGTTCGAACCACAAGACCTTTTGTCCCGGTTGGTAAGGGCCTTTTGTCCCGGTTTTTGAACTGGGACTAAAGGGTCGTTACTAATGCCCTAGCCCTTTAGTCCCGGTTCTTACACGAACCGGGACAGATGGGCCACCACGTGGCCGGTGCGGCGAGCCCAGGCAGGAGGGCCTTTGGACCCGATTGGTGGCACTAACCGGGACCAATAGGCATCCACGCGTCAGCATTTCAGGGGCTGGGTTTTTTTTAAGGGGGGGGGGGGGGTTGGGGATTTTGGGGGATTAATTTAGGTGTTTCATATATTGTGTTAGCTAGCTAATTAATAGAGAGAAGTGTCCTCTCTTATCTCCGTGCTTGGTCGACGCTACGTACTATATACGTATAGAGAGGACTAGACACGCTAGCTGGTAAGCAAATGAAGGAAACAGAAGATCGTCATGAACATATGCATACAGAGAGAAGTGATATCGACCACCTATCCTTCTCCGAGAGGTTGGTCGAACAACAAGTTCTCGTATATCTATCCGACACTACCGGCTATATATATACAATAATTATCTCTTACAATATAATCTCCTAATTATATATGAACACAGGGTCCACATAGTATTCTCCGTTTTCAGCGATCACATGGTCAAGGAAGAATGCCGCCAATTCCTCTTGAATTGCTCGCATACGATCTGGTGCTAGGAGTTCACCCCGCATCCAAAAGATCTAATTTGAAGAAGGGGGTCAATACATATATATATTATTGCTTACGCACTTCATATTGTTCGTCAGAGTAGCCCCGCTCACAGGTCGTGTGGTGGATGGACTCGCAAACGTAGTATCCACAGAAATCATTTCCTTGTTCCTGCCACAACCACTTTACAAGAAATAAAGGTCAATCAAACTGATAAGCAAGCATGCTAAATGGTATTGATGAAACTAGCGCTTGAATCACTAGGAGATGTGCGGAACATGCTACTATAGTACTTACTTTCGGGTGTCTAAATTGCAGCTTCTTCGGCAGTCCCGGAGCTTTTTTGGTGAATTTTCTCCAAACCCTGCCAGACAAAGAAAACAATTACTTGATATCAGGAAATGAACAAAGTTGCTGATATGGTGGATAATGATCGATTTAACTTACTTCTCGAGCATTTGAGTCATGTCCGCATAGTCCTAGGGATCTTTTCGTCTCGAGTCTAAGACGGTTACTACTCCCTGCTCAAGCTTAATCTCTAGGAGAATATAGTGGAAGCTGCGCACGCATGCATAAGTCATCAATTACATTACTATAACCTGGACTAATAAGGGAAACCGAATATGCACAAGACATTAACACTCACTTGAAGTTGTAAGGAAAGAGTATTATATCTTTGTTTTCATTTATTACCAACGATCGTAGCAAGTTGGCCTCGGTATTTTTGGCATGATATTTAACCTCAGTTGCATCTATGAGATTTGTGTTAATGAATCCAATATCACCGATTTATCTTTTCTTCAATTCGGCGATCTTTAATCTGCATAATATAGTGAGGATAATTATAAATACATGCAATGAAAGAGCTGACCTATATAGAGAGACTTAATGACAGAAGTAGTACTACTTATAGACAGTAGCAAGTGACCGTTGATTTATCGAGGGCCTTTTGATTGAAAAACTGGAAGAACTCCTCAAATGGAACATTCAAGAGTTCAATTCCAATGAGGTCATGCTCCTCTTTAACTCTCAGCGTCAAAGTACCCTCCCCCCAGACTCTCTGCAGGTTTTCATGTACCAATCATGTAATCTTCGCATCATCGTTGTTAGAGATCTTTCATCTTTGACGAGAGGCTTCCCGTAATGGTATTTGTGTTCGTCCACCTCCAAGAAATCATAATGTACATTGTCGGGCAGGTAATCTCCAAGATTGCTATAACTGGGCACCATCCTCGGATCATTAGCGAAGATGTCACTAGACACCTTGAGCGGGGGGGCACGATTGGTTCGCTTGTTCGCCGAGCTGGGCAATTTTTTCCCAGCTCGTCGTTCTTTTAACCTTTGATCACTGACAGTACTTCCCGACCGCTCCGCTTCGACAAATGTCTTTGCAATAATGCCCTCATAGTTGCCTTTCGGCGGAGACTTTGGTTGTTTTGTCAGGGCAGCCAGAGTGCGCTTCGCTTTCACCGGATCTACCTTCTCCTCCGGAGGTGGATGTTTCTTTGCTTTCACCCCTTCAAAGAAGTTCGTCACTTCGGCTCGCACGATCTTCGTGGTTTCCTCCTCGGTCCTCTCGTATGGTAACTTCTCTGGAGTCTTCAGAGAAGGACCGAATCTGTATGGCCTCCCGCCTCTGGTTGCACTGCTAGACGCCGGCAGTGCAGACGGAGCGGCTGCGGCTGTCTTCTTTCCTTGCTTACAAGGCGGAGGAGAAGGACTACGACGCGCCGGAACAGCCGGAGTGGCGGCGGGTCTCTTCCGCCCTTGCTGACGAGGCGAAGAAGGAGGAGGCTGGCTGCTCGGGCGCGCCAGCGTAGGCGGAGAAGGAGGCGGAGAGCCGCCACGCGCCAGAGAAGGAGGCTGAGTGCCCTGATCACTCGCTGGAGGAGGAGGCGGAGTGCCGCCATGCGCCGGAGAAGGAGGCTGAGTGCCCTGATCACTCGCCGGAGGAGGAGGCGGAGTGCCCTTACTCGCCGGAGGCGTCCAGTTCGGAAGGTTGATGAGCTCCTTCCGCCATATGCATGAAGTCTTCAGAGCAGAACCCAGCCGAGTCTCCCCTTCACCGGTAGGGTGGTCAAGCTGGAGGTCCTCAAATCCCTCCGTTATTTCGTCCACCGTCACCCTAGCATATCCTTCTAGAAACGGACGACAGTGAAAAGTTGTGCCGGGTTCAGAAGGTCGAACAGAGCCGACAGCCGCCTTGACTTTGAAGTTCTCCCATTGCGTCATAAGGTGGCAATGTTGAGACTCCGTGATAGCATCCACGGGGTAGCTAGCAGGAGCCGTCAAGACATGCTCCGGCTGAAGCAGCTCGGTGGAAGCCACGCTGCTTCTCCGCTGAGATGGCGGGGTAGCTTCGGGGGTAGTTTCGGCAGGTCGATTGCTGCGAGTTACGTCTCGTTCCTCTAGCGCTTGAACCCATTCGTGCAGCTTCTGAATTTGGGTCTGCTCCACTTTTTTCCTCCTCTCCTGGCATTTGTAACCGCCTGCGTCCAGAAAACCAGCCTTCCACAGAACGGAGCCTGGCGTGCCTCGTGTCCGTCCAGGGTTGCTCAGGATTCCCGAGGGCCATTGTGAGCTCGTCGTTCTCTCTGTCTGGAACGAACGTCCCTTGCTGTGCTGCATCGATATAGTGCTGAAGCCACTTGACTGGTATTCTCAAAAGCTCGTCCATCCAAACGCACTTCCCTGATACAGGGTCCAAGGTTCCGCCAGCCTCGAAGAACCAAGTCTGGCAACGGTCTGGCCAGTTCATTGTCTCTCGTTCGATCCCTTTATCAAGCAGATCATTCTCAGCCTTGGCCCACTTAGGCCGGGCTTTGAGGTAGCCACCTGACCCCGTGTGATGGTGAAGCTTCTTCTTCGCGGCATTTTTCTTGTTTGTCGCTGACAACTTCTTACTCTTTTCCGATGTCTTGTGGGCCACAAATGCGGGCCAGTGATCTCTGATCTTCTCGTATTTGCCGATGAATTCTGGTGTCTCTTCTTTGTCAACAAATGTTTTCAGCTCATTCTTCCACCTCCTGAATAGGTCTGCCATCTTCTTAAGAGCATGAGACTTGATTAATTGCTCTTTAACTGGCTTCTCCGGATCCTCCTCTGGCGGTAGGGTGAAATTTGCCTTCAGCTCAGTCCAAAGATCATCTTTCTGCATATCATTGACATAAGACACCTCAGGGTCTTCCTTCTTAGGCTTATACCATTGGTGGATGCTGATCGGGATCTTGTCCCTAACAAGAACCCCGCACTCAGCAACAAATGCTTCCTTTGTCCGGATGGGTTCAATCGGTTGGCCATCGCGCGCGATTGCAGTGATCTCAAACCTTTCATCCGAGCGCAACTTTCTCTTCGGGCCTCGTCTCTTTACTGAAGTTGTGCTTGATCCGGAGGGCTAGAAAAAAAGAAGAAAGATGAGAGTTCATTAATATGTGTACATACCAAAACAATGAATGCATCAATTAGCTAGTCAGCACAGGCTTAACTAATATATTTACCTGGCCGGACTCTGTTCGGTCACCGGAGCCGTCACCACGGGCTCCTTCTTGCACCAGCATTGGGTCACCGGAGCCATCATAATCATGTCTTTCCTCCTCCACTCTTCGATCACCGTAGCCTGCTTCTTCACCCTGTTCTTCCATACCATCATTGTCGTTAAGATACGACAAGACATCACCTCCGGCTAAGATTATGTCCCCCAACACCTCTTCTGCTTGCTCGTCTCGTCCGTGCTCCATTGTTTCTGCAAATATTACAACATGGCAATTATTACACAAACATGATAGCAGGTGGATATATTAGTGCAAACGTAGACCTAGCTTCTTCCGGGTTTGGGGTGGCCTCGGCAACGCTTCAAGGGTAGGGGCGCGGCGGGAGGGGTTAGGAGACCGACATCGTTTTTTGATAGGGTTTGGGTGTCCTCGAGAGTTTTGGTCGAGCGAGAGGGCCGGGGGGTGCTCCCGTGGTATAAGTTATCACGGTCGAAGTTATCCGGGAGGGGGTTATATCGACAACGACGACATACATACATGGGAAAATAATGTTATCGGGGAGGGGGTAGGTCGAATCCCCCCCCTCGTGTTGAAGTTATCGGGACACAGGGTATATCGACAACGACATATCCGATAAAAAAATAAGAAGACGAAGAAGAAATAAAAAGAGGAGAAGAAGATATTAATAGAGGAGAAGATTGAAGAAAAAAAAGAAGAAAAAAAGAGAGGAGAAGAATAAAGGAATAGAGTATTCTATTTTCTCTTCTTCTCCTCTATTCCTTTCTTCTTCTCCTCTTGTTTTTCTTCTTTTTTCTTCTTCTTATTTATTTCTCATCTTCTTCCTCTCCTCTTCTTCTCCTTCCTTCTTCTTCTTATTTTCCTTTTTCCTCTCATTCTTTTTCTTCTTCTTCCTTTCCTAGCTAGATATATAAAACTTTTCTAAAAATGTAACTTTTGCATATATAAAACTTTTTCTTCTTCCTTCTTCTTCCTTCTATTCCTTCTTCCTAAATATATAAAACTTTTCTAAAAATGAAACTAACCTAAAATGTACTAAATCAGAGAACATATATAGATAAAACTTTTCTAAAAATCTAACTTTTGCATATATGTATTTTTAAAACATCATTACAATTGAAAAAAATACATACATACATATATGAACATACATCAAAAAATACATATATCTAAAAAATACATACATACATATATGAAAATCTAAAAACATGTAAAAAAATAGCACGGCGGCGGGGCCGGCAGAGGCGCGGTGCTCACAGAGGGAGGAGCGCGCGGCAGGCGGCGTCGGGGCAAGCGGGGGCGCGGGGAGTGGCGCGGAGACGGCGTCGGGGCAGGAGTGGCGCACGGCGGGACAGGGGCGGCGCGCGTCGGGGCAGGGGCGGCGCGCGTCGGGGCAGGGATGGCGCGCGGCGACGACGTCGGGCGAGGGCGCGGCGACGGCGAGGGCGCGGGCGAGCTCGGGCAGCCTGGCGTCGTCGTCGGAGGGATCGAAGAACTGATAATATTTTCACAAGTGCTGGCTTATATAGCAAACCCATTGGTACCAGTTGGTGGCACAAACCGGTACCAATGCCACCTTTAGTCCCAGTTGGTGTCACCAACCGGGACCAAAGGCCTCTTTTCAGCAGCCCAAAGGGCGGGAAGCGGCGGCCTTTGGTCCCGGTTGGTGGCACCAACCGGGACTAAAGGGGGGCATTGGTACCGGTTGGTGCCACGAACCGGTACCAATGCACCCCTTTAGTATCGGTTGGTGCCACCAACCGGGACCAAAGGCCTTGTGCTGCTGCACCCGCGTCGAAAGTTTAGTCCCACCTCGCTAGTTGAGAGGGGTCCCCTCTCGAGCTCCTCTCCATTGCAGGCTTACGGGCCTAATTGTCACTACTATGCCTGATGGGCCTACTGCGCCTTCTGCGGGCCTGAATCCTGGCCCATCGATGGGTTTCTAGTCGTATTCAGGCCGTGGTGGCCCAGTAGGTGGCATATTATATATTTTTTGCCTGTTTTTTCGTTTTCTTTTTTGCTTTATTTATTTTATTTTGTTTCTACTTACAACAAAAAACTTATTTATTTTATTTTATTTTGTTTCTAATTACTTATTTATTTTGCTTTATGATAATTCTTTTTGCTATTAAAGTTTCTAACAAAAAAAGTTCTTTATGAATTTTTTTTGTTTTCAATGATTTTGTACAGAAAATACTTCGATAATTTTAGTTGCATCAATTTTATATAATTTTAGTTTCAATAATACTAGAGGTTGCTTATAATGCTTTGAACAGAAAATACTTTGATAATTTTAGTTTCATAAATTTTATTTATGTTATTAAAGTTTATTTTATTTTGTTTCTACTTATATATTTTATTAAAGTTTATATTATTTTATTTCTAATTACTTATTTATTTTATTTGTTATTTTTCATGCACTATTTTTCATGCATTTACTGATTATTTTGAGCTATAAGACCCTAAAATTGAAAAGCATTTCAAATAAACTCTGAAAAGGTTGAAAGTTGAGAGGGTTGCGGCAAAAACTGGATGCACTTCGTGTGCAAAACGGACAATCTCTTTCGAAGTATCAGGATTTCATACGGAAACTCGTCTGTTACAAAGGGATTTCATTTTTTAAAACTTATTTGAACTCCTGACTTTTTGTGTGTTCAAAATGCACCATTCAAAGCCACATCATCAATTTTTCAACCTTTTCTGACTTCATTTGTTATTTTTCATGCATTTATTGATTATTTTGAGCTATAAGACCCTGAAATTGAAAAGCATTTCAAATGAACTCTGAAAAGGTTGAAAGTTGGCATTGTATCATCATTTCATCCACATAGCATGTGCAAGAAAGTTGAGAGGGTTACAGCAAAAAACTGAATGCACTTCGTGTACAAAACGGACAATGGTATCATACTCGTCTGTCACAAAGTTGGCATGATATCATCATAATAGTTGCGGGAGAAAGTCTTCACTTTTTCTTCGCTTGTGTCATTTGCTTATTGCGCCATAACGATGGATAATCTTCATCGTTTATCAGGATGCTTGGGTCAGCCTTGACTTTGAAGGGAGGAATTTCATGAAACTTTTCATAATCTTCAGACATGTCTGTCTTGCCCTCCACTCCCACGATGTCCCTTTTTCCTGAAAGAACTATGTGGCGCTTTGGCTCATCGTATGATGTATTCGCTTCCTTATCTTTTCTTTTTCTCGGTTTGGTAGACATGTCCTTCACATAGATAACCTGTGCCACATCATTGGTTAGGACGAACGGTTCGTCAGTGTACCCAAGATTTTTCAGATCCACTGTTGTCAATCCGTACCGTGGGTCTACCTGTACCCCGCCTCCTGACAGATTGACCCATTTGCACTTAAACAAAGGGACCTTAAAATCATGTCCGTAGTCAAGTTCCCATATGTCCACTATGTAACCATAATATGTGTCCTTTCCCCTCTCGGTTGCTGCATCAAAGCGGACACCGCTGTTTTGGTTGGTGCTCTTTTGATCTTGGGCGATCGTGTAAAATGTATTCCCATTTATCTCGTATCCTTTGTAAGTCAATACAGTCAAAGATGGTCCCCTGGACAACGAGTACAGCTCATCACAAACAGTGTTGTCACCTCTGAGACGTGTTTCCAACCAACTGCTGAAAGTCCTGATGTGTTCACATGTAATCCAGTCGTCGCACTGCTCCGGGTGTTTGGAGCGCAGACTGTTCTTGTGTTCATCGACATAAGGGGTCACCAAGGTAGAGTTCTGTAGAACTGTGTAGTGTGCTTGAGACCAAGAATGCCCGTCTTTGCATATTATTGAGTCCGCTCCTAGCGTGCCTTTTCCAGTCAGTCTCCCCTCATACCACGATTTAGGGAGACCTATCTTCTTAAGGCCAGGAATGAAGTCAACACAAAACCCAATGACATCCTCTGTTTGATGGCCCATGGAGATGCTTCCTTCTGGCCTAGCGCGGTTACAGACATATTTCTTTAGGACTCCCATGAACCTCTCAAAGGGGAACATATTGTGTAGAAATATGGGGCTCAGAATGACAATCTCATCGACTAGATGAACTAGGACGTGTGTCATGATATTAAAGAAGGATGGTGGGAACACCAGCTCGAAACTGACAAGACATTGCGCCACATCACTCCTTAGGCTTGGTATGATTTCTGGATCGATCACATTCTGAGAGATTGCATTGAGGAATGCACATATATAGCTTCACAATGGCTAATCGGACGTTTTCCGGTACAAGCCCCCTCAATGCAACCGGAAGCAGTTGCGTCATAATCACATGGCAGTCACGAGACTTTAGGTTATGGAACTTTTTGTCTGGCATATTTATTATTCCCTTTATATTCGACGAGAAGCCATACGTGACCTTCATACTGAGTAGGCATTCAAAGAAGATTTCCTTCTCTTCTTTGGTAAGAGCGTAGCTAGCAGGACCTTCATACTGCTTTGGAGGCATGCCGTCTTTTTCGTGCAAACTTTGCAGGTCCTCCCGTGCCTCCGGTGTATCTTTTGTCTTCCCATACACGCCCAAGAAGCCAGGCAGGTTCACGCAAAGGTTCTTTGTCACGTGCATCACGTCGATTGAAGAGCGGACCTCTAGGTCTTTGCAGTAGGGTAGGTCCCAAAATATAGATTTCTTCTTCCACATGGGTGCACGTCCCTCAGCGTCATTCGGAACAGCTAGTCCGCCAGGACCCTTTCCAAAGATTACGTGTAAATCATTGACCATAGCAAGTACGCGATCACCGGTACGCATGGCGGGCTTCTTCCGGTGATTTGCCTCGCCTTTAAAATGCTTGCCTTTCTTTCGACATTGATGGTTGGTCGGAAGAAATCGACGATGGCCCAGGTACACATTCTTCCTGTATTTGTCCAGGTATATACTTTCAGTGTCATCTAAACAGTGCGTGCATGCGTGGTATCCCTTGTTTGTCTGTCCTGAAAGGTTACTGAGAGCGGGCCAATCGTTGATGGTTATAAACAGCAACGCGTGCAGGTTAAATTCCTCCTGTTTGTGCTCATCCCACGTACGTACACTGTTTCCATTTCACAGCTGTAAAAGTTCTTCAACTAATGGCCTTAGGTACACATCAATGTCGTTGCCGGGTTGCTTAGGGCCTTGGATGAGAACTGGCATCATAATGAACTTCCGCTTCATGCACATCCAAGGAGGAAGGTTATACATACATAGAGTCATGGGCCAGGTGCTGTGATTGCTGCTCTGCTCCCCGAAAGGATTAATGCCATCCGCGCTTAAACCAAACCATACGTTCCTTGGGTCACGTGCAAACTCAGACAAGTACTTTCTCTTGATTTTTCTCCAATGCGACCCGTCAGCGGGTGCTCTCAACTTCCCGTCTTACGGTCCTCACTGTGCCATTGCATCAACTTTGCATGCTCTTCGTTTCTGAACAGACGTTTCAACCGTGGTATTATAGGAGCATACCACATCACCTTCGCAGGAACCCTCTTCCTGGGGGGCTCGCCGTCAACATCACCAGGGTCATCTCGTCTGATCTTATACCGCAATGCACCGCATACCGGGCATGCGTTCAGATCCTTGTACGCACCGCGGTAGAGGATGCAGTCATTAGGGCATGCATATATCTTCTGCACCTCCAATCCTAGAGGGCATACGACCTTCTTTGTTGCGTATGTACTGTCGGGCACTTCGTTATCCTTTGGAAGCTTCTTCTTCAATATTTTCAATAGCTTCTCAAATCCTTTGTCAGGCACAGCATTCTCTGCCTTCCACTGCAGCAATTCCAGTACGGTACCGAGCTTTGTGTTGCCATCTTGGCAATTGGGGTACAACCCTTTTTTCTGATCCTCTAACATGCGATCGAACTTCAGCTTCTCCTTTTGACTTTCGCATTGCGTCCTTGCATCGACAATGACCCGGCGGAGATCATCATCATCGGGCACTGGTTCCTCTTGATCTTCAGCAGCTTCCCCCGTTGCAGCATCATTGGGCACATCGTCTGGTTCCTCTTGATCTTCAACAGCTTCCCTCGTCGCAGCATCACCGTATTCAGGGGGCACATAGTTGTCATCCTCCTCTTCTTCTTTGCCGTCTTCCATCATAACCCCTATTTCTCCGTGCCTCGTCCAAACATTATAGTGTGGCATGAAACCCTTGTAAAGCAGGTGGGTGTGAAGGATTTTCCGGTCAGAGTAAGACTTCGTATTCCCACATTTAGGGCATGGACAACACATAAAACCATTCTGCTTGTTTGCCTCAGCCACTTCGAGAAAATCATGCACGCCCTTAATGTACTCGGAGGTGTGTCTGTCACCGTACATCCATTGCCGGTTCATCTGCGTGCATTATATATAATTAAGTGTGTAAAAAACCATTACAGAACATCATGAATAGATAAATAAGTGACCAAATTAACAGAAGTTCATCATCACATTAAAACCAAAGTACATACATAGTTCTCATCTAACAACATATAGCTCTCCAGAGCATCTAATTAATTAAACCATACATTGAAACTATGTAAAACATTTCAATGCGAAAACAAATGCGATCATAATCGCAACCAAGGTAACAATTGATCCAATGGCATAATGATACCAAGCCTCGGTATGAATGGCATATTTTGTAATCTTTCTAATCTTCAAGCGCATTGCATCCATCTTGATCTTGTGATCATCGACGACATCCGCAACATGCAACTCCAATATCATCTTCTCCTCCTCAATTTTTTTAATTTTTTCCTTCAAGAAATTGTTTTCTTCTTCAACTAAATTTAACCTCTCGACAATAGGGTCGGTTGGAATTTCCGGTTCACATACCTCCTAGATAAATAAAATCTATGTCACGTTGGTCGGCATAATTTTCATAAACAATAAATGAACCAATAGTTATAAAGATAATATATACCACATCCGAATCATAGACAGGACGAGGGCCGACGGGGGCGGATACCAAAACCATCGCACTATATAATAACAAGCAATAAAATAGAAAGAAAATTAGACAAGTATCTATCTAAAGTAAGAATTTTTTTTCTCTCAGAAAGAAGATAAGAACAAGAGGCTCACCACGGTGGTGCCGGCGACGAGATGGGCACGGGCGATCAACGGCGGTGAAGACGGGAATGGGACGTGACGGGCCGCTAAACCTAGACAAATCTCGAGGAAAATGGAGCTTTGAGGTCGAGCTTCGAGACGAGAAAGCTTAACTAGTGTGGCTCGGGCATTTCATCGAACACCTCATGTGCATAGGAGGCGAGGTAGAGCACCACAAAGCCCTCCCCTCGCCGGCCAGAGAAAAACAGAGCACTGGAG